>NC_140234.1:24326561-24644061 GCF_949987555.1 Borostomias antarcticus
GGCTGTGGCTATTTTGATTAAAGATAAGTAAATACATGGGTTAAAGTTTGAAACAGATTTCCGTCAGTTGGAGTAGGATAGTAGAGTTTCCGTTGATTTCAATATACCGGACAAACGGGATAAATTCCGGTCATTATAATATATCATCATTATAATATTATAGGTGTTTGACGCAATGTAGCTGTCTACATTGTTCTTTTCCACCTCTTTCTCTGTCTCCCCTCACTCTTGCTCTTTGACTGCCTTATCTTCCTCTCTCTCTCTCTCTCTCTCTCTCTCTCTCTCTCTCTCTCTCTCTCTCTCTCTCTCTCTCTCTCTCTCTATCTCTCTCATTACCCCTCTCTGCTCACCCATCAAGAAACAAACTATATTGTCAATGTTTTTGTGTTTACGTCCTTAGGTATGATCAGGAAGGCCACGCAATGGACAGCCAATCACTGACCGAGCTGAGATCGGGAGGGAGTGGAGTCAACACCAACTGGAAAACCCTGAGAGATGTCACGACAGAACACATGGGACAGGGAGACAAGGTATACACACACACGCGCGCACACACGCGCACACATGCGCTTAGAGCAGTTACGCCTACACTCTAAGGCTGTAGAAGAACGTCCCATGTAGAAGAACGCCCAGCGTGCGCCCAGGATGGACCAGGTGAGTGCTCCCAGGATGGACTAGGTGTGTGCGCCCAGGATGGACCAGGTCTGTGCCCCTGTATGCACCACGTGTGTGTGCCGAGGATGGACCAGGTGTGTGCTCCTGTATGGACCAGGTGTGTGAGCCCAGGAAGGACCAGGTGTGTGAGCCCAGGAAGGACCAGGTGTGTGCGCCCAGGATGGACCAGGTGTGTGCGCCCAGGATGGACCAGGTGTGTGGGCCAGGATGGACCAGGTGTGTGGCCCAGGATGGACCAGGTGTGTGGCCCAGGATGGACCAGGTGTGTGGCCCAGGATGGACCAGGTGTGTGCCCCAGGATGGACCAGGTGTGTGCCCCAGGATGGACCAGGTGTGTGCCCCAGGATGAACCAGGTGTGTGCGCCCAGGATGGACCAGGTGTGTGCGCCCAGTATGGACCAGGTGTGTGCGCCCCGGATGGACCAGGTGTGTTTGCCCAGTATGGACCAGGTGTGTGCGCCCCGGATGGACCAGGTGTGTGTGCCCAGGATGGACCAGGTGTGTGCGCCCAGGATCGACCAGGTGTGTGCCCCAGGATGGACCAGGTGTGTGCCCCAGGATGAACCAGGTGTGTGCGCCCAGGATGGACCAGGTGTGTGCCCCAGGATGAACCAGGTGTGTGCCCCAGGATGAACCAGGTGTGTGCCCCAGGATGGACCAGGTGTGTGCCCCAGGATGAACCAGGTGTGTGCGCCCAGGATGGACCAGGTGTGTGCCCCAGGATGGACCAGGTGTGTGCCCCAGGATGAACCAGGTGTGTGCGCCCAGGATGGACCAGGTGTGTGCGCCCAGTATGGACCAGGTGTGTGCGCCCCGGATGGACCAGGTGTGTTTGCCCAGTATGGACCAGGTGTGTGCGCCCCGGATGGACCAGGTGTGTGTGCCCAGGATGGACCAGGTGTGTGCGCCCAGGATCGACCAGGTGTGTCCCACGCCTCTATAGAAGGAGCAACCCTCAGCTCTAAAAGGTTTTTCTGAAGATATGGTGTCGAACCAACACTGAATTTTAGAAATTGCTGTTGCAGACCCAAACGGCAGTCTACAAAGACAAAGTTTTCTCTGAGGGCCTCGTTGTGCCCTCTTGTTTTCTCTTAAGCGATTAAACACACTCAAACGAGCACATGACTCTGCATGGACGGCATCATGGTTTAGAAGGTTCATTGCACACTGGATCAGGTTTCTCAGTTGGTGCGCATCACTCCAAACGTTCAAACCAATGAATTAAGTATCTCAGTTCAATCACCCTCATTCAACCCTGTTTCTGAAGAAGCCTTTAAGCAGGCTTTAATTGGTTTAATTTCTAATATTGAGTGCTAATTATATGACAGATGTGGATAAAGTGGGACAGTTTATTCCCCAGAGAGGATGATGGTGGGGTAAAGAGAGTGAATGCATTAAATGGGTGAAGGAGGCTCAGAAATTAGGGCTTTTAAAAAAATAAAAAAATAAAAAGAGTGTGTGGGGGGGGGGGAGTGAGCAGAGCCAATGAGACAAAGGGACAGAAAAGACAGTAAGTAAACCATTATTTATATAGCGCTCTTCACAGCACAAGTGCTTCACAGTGGAGAATAAAAGTACTAATCACACATACAAATCAATCAATAAATATCCTTTATTTAACCAGGTAAAAAAAAACTTTAATCTCTAAAAACTAGAGATTAAAAACCTCTTTTCCAAGAGTGACCTGGTCAAAAATGGCAGCATAAAAACATGGTTACAACAAAACACACAAACAGGTAAACTACAGTCAGGCACACAACAGTGAGATTACAGGACAGGGCAATCACAGGAGCCAAGAGATCTCATTTCTCTGTCCTTTAAAACTGACTTGAATTCCCCCAAAGTTATGAGATTTGAGAGTTTTTAGTCCTTTTGCACATCGTTACAGAAAATTCCAGGGGCAGAAAATTTAAAGGCCTTTTTACCCAGTTCAGTTCTGACTCTTGGGACCTGCATCGGAATGCTATCCTGGGAAATTTGAGGGTGTTTGGGGCCCCATGATTGAGTATATAAGGAATCTGGAGACTTTGCAGGACAGGTGATGTGTTTGGACTGCATGTGCTGTGAGTGCTGGTCATGCACCTTGGGTCATGTACGCATTGTTTATTAACTATTTTTGTAGGACCTGGGGAGGTGGGGAGGGGGGTAAATTTTTTTTAACCCTTGCTGTGTTTTACATGTGATTGTATACATGCTTATTCATTGAATAAAAACATAAAAATAAAAAAAAGAATGCAATCCTGAGAGCGCAGGCCATAATGACTAAATATACATACTGTAAATACACAAAATACACATATAAAATAGAGGCAGCTCCTACTACAACATAAAAACCACAACAACAAAATCAGTAGCTGAGAGGCAAGGATGGGGGTGATGTGGCATGACTTCTCTGACCTGGTGAGCAGCCTGGCAGCAGCCTTTTGGTCCAGTTGAAACTGGTCCATAGATTTGTTAAGACAGGTGAACAGTGAGTTACAGTAGTCAAGCCTGGAGGATATAAATACATGGACAGACATTTCCAGCTCAGCATGAGATACAATGGACCTGAGTTTTGCAATGTTTCTGAGGTGGAAAAAGCAGGTCAGAGACTTTACATGTTTGTCCAGGTGCATAGACTGATCGAAAATAACACCAAGATTTCTCAGGTTAGGGCGTACAGTACATGTCACTTTAGAGACCCCATGTGGTTTGCCACCCTAGAGGCGAATCTGTCTGAAGTTACAATCAGGACCTCAGTCTTAGCCGCATTGAGTTGGAGGAAGTTGCTTGCCGTCCATTCCTCAATGGCGGACACTGTTTCTGTGGAGTTCTTGCAAAAGCCTGATTGGAATTTGTCTCTAGATATGGTTTTTCAGAACGGTGCTGAGCTGGTAGGTTAGCAACCACTTTTTCTAAAACCTTCGAGACAAACGACAGCTTGAAGATGGGCTGGTAGTTTTTTGGTAGGGAGAGGTCCAGGTTGGGTTTTTTAAGGAGTGGCTGGACGACCGCCGGTTTAAAATAAGAAGGGACTGAGCCTGATTCAAGTGAACAATTTATAATAGAGACCAAGCAGCGGCCGACAGCTAATAGCTTCGTTTAGCACGGGTGTTGGTAGAAGATGTCAGTCAACGTCAGCTAGGTCAGTCAGGGAAATCCTGGAGAAACAAGCGAAAGTAGACGGCCTGGCTGGACAGAGGCAGGGGAGAGGGGGTCATGCTCACCCTCACTTCAGCTACTTGAGGGAGAGGAGGGCTGACAAATCATATTTATAGTATTGAACAGCACTCTTGGATTTCGTTTGCTTGTGATGATGAGATTTGCAAAGTAAGCAGTCCTAGCATTCTTGACCAAAAGCAGTAAGCAGTGGACCTTTCTTGTCCTAGTCCTAGCATTCTTGAATTCAGTTATTTCGTTGAGTTCTTTAAGATGGAGGCGATGGACTTGGAGGTTAGTGGATTTCCATCACCGCTCTGCTTTTTAACATGTCTGTCTAAGGAATGCAGAAAGATGGAGAGGGAGATGATGGGTGGAGAGCTGGCCGGTCAGAGATTGTAAATAATTGAAGTCCAAACCAGGTACTCCCTCCTCTTTCTGAGTAGACTGAAGAGGGGGTAGAAGTGGGGCAGAGCAGAGCAGAGGAGGTTCTCCATCGCTCGTACTCAGGCACTAGGTGCCGTGATGAAGGAACTCCAGTCACAGAGTTTGATTTTAAAGGAATCCAATTCTGGGGGGGGGGGGGTGTGTGTGTGTGTGTGTGTGTGTGTGTGTGTGTGTGTGTGTGTGTGTGTGGTGTGCAGGTGTGTATATTTGTGAATGTTTGCTTAACACTTGTCTATTAGATGTGGGAGATTAATGCTTCATGATGTCCTATCACATTCAGCCTGAACTGTGTTTGCATGTTAGTGCAAATTTGTTGATCTTGAATCTCGAAATGTACTTTGGCCAGCTGTGTGCAGGGTGTAAAATACTATTGACTATTGAAATACTAATGACTATCATGGCCCATTATTATATTGTTCTATTATGTCTTTATTATTATGTGATCATGTGTTTGTACTTTTAATTGCACTTTCTACTACATTCATGTGATGGCCGATATGCACCATAGGCCTACTTAATTGACAATGATGTCAGTGTGATGTCACTGGCTCACCACCTATATATATATATATATATAGGCTACCTGGCTACCTGTCATTTTAAATCATTTTTCCTGAAGAAGACCTGGTGGTCGAAACGTTGCTCGAATAAAGTATTGGGAGCTGTAATCCAGTGTGTGGATATTCCTCTTTCTCTCTTCAAATCCTGCATGTTTATCCTGCACCTGATCTGAAGAGAGGCTGGATGTGCACACAGCTACTTGACCTTCCTGGGTGAAAAATACAACATGAATAATCATGTTTGAGTGCGTTTTCTTCCCTGACAGAGTTGATCATCTCTGTATATTATTCATATTTATGGAAATGAATGCTGTTTTTTCCTGTTATGGGAGAACAGTTCTTTTTCTCCTCTCTGTTTAGCGACTCACTTTACAGCAGTTTGAGTTCAACTGTGTTTTGACCGTGTGTCTGCGCTCCGATTAAAATTCAAAATGAGAAAAGTTTATCCCATTATATATCTTTAGCAACTGTGTGCTCGCAGCTTGTGTATGTGTGTGCGCGTTTGTGTGTGAGTATGTGTGCGCGTGTGCGTGTGTGTGTATTATGCATCTCTCCCCACACTGTTTTCTCTCCTTCCTGTAAATCGTCTTTTCCCCCAGCAGATTGTTTGGAAGTTTTAAGAACAACATCCAGCCTAGAACTGGACTGGCTTGTTTGTAACAGTTTTGTTGATGATGCAGACTCATATCAAACTCGCGTCTCTCTTCTTTTATGTGGCCCATCCTTTCTTCTCCATCCCCCCCGACTCTGTGCTCCCTCTCATCCCCCAGGCGGAGTACTTCAGCTGTGTGGCGACGGTGCTGTACGCTCGGAAGGAGAGCTGTCTGTACCAGGCCTGTCCCTCGGAGGACTGCTTCAAGAAGGTGCTGGACCAGACGAACGGCCTCTACCGCTGTGACAAGTGTGACCGGGAGTTCCCCAATTTCAAATACCGTCTCATACTCTCTGTGAGTTCAACACACACACATTCAGAAGAATGATACTGACTACTGTCATAATACACACACACACACACACACACACACACACACACACTATTTCTCAGCCCAAGGTGTTGTGTCCCCTCCTGAGCCAGACTAACCTGGCAGACTTCGGGGGGAACCAGTGGGTCATGTGCTTCCAGGAGACGGCACAGGCTCTGCTGGGACAGAGCACAGAGAGACTGGGCCAACTCAGAGACACGGTGAGACACACACACACACACACACACACACACACACACACACACACACACACACACACACACTCACTCACTCACACACACACACACACACTCACTACACACACACACACACACACTCACTCACACACACTCACTCACTCACTCACTCACTACACACACACACACACTCACACACACACACTCACTCACTCACTCACTCACTCACACACACACACACACACACACACACACACACACTCACTCACTCACTCACACACACACACCCTTTCAGTCATGTTTTGAAGAAGCCCATGTGGTATTATTACAGACAGGCTGCTAGTGTGTGTGCCGTGGTTGTCATGAAGCCTGTCTCTACCCTGTGGTCCCTCAGAGCCAGACTGCGTTCGACGAGGTGTTTGAGAAGGCCAGCTTCACCACACACACCTTCCGCATCCGAGTAAAACTGGAGACATACAATGTAAGTACTAGGATACACTGTGCCAGAATTTTGAGCTTCGATACAATACCAATTAATTTACACGATTCTCAATACCTGTATTTTTCCTGAATTGATCTATGACCAGGGGGAAATGGAAAAAACAGCAAATGGAAAATTAGGCAAATGTTAGGCAATTTTTTGGATCCCAAAAAAGAAAATATTTCAGTATTTTTCTCATAGTTATTGTACACTGCATATAATTGGTACCATATCAACTTCTACTGTCAATCCATCCTTCTCTCTCCACCCTTCCCTGTCCGTCTCCACCCTCCCTTCCCCTCATCCATGTTCAACAAAGATCCTCTACCTACCTAACCTCCTCTCTCCATCCCCTCTCACTCTACCACCACTCTCTCTACCTCCACTTCTATCTCTCCTCCTCCACCCTCCACCCCTCCTCTCTCCATCCCCTCTCACTCTACCACCACTCTCTCCACCTCCACCCTCCACCCCTCCTCTCTCCATCCCCTCTCACTCTACCACCACTCTCTCCACCTCCACCCTCCACCCCTCCTCTCTCCATCCCCTCTCACTCTACCACCACTCTCTCCACCTCCTCTTCTATCTCTCCACCTCCACCCTCCAGCCCTCCTCTCTCCACCTCCACTTCTATCTCTCCTCCTCCACCCCACCTCTCTCCACCTCCACTTCTATCTCTCCTCTTACCTCTCCCACTCCATCCCTCCACATCTCTCTCTCTCTCTAGCCTGCTCTCCTTTCACTCTCTCCCTCTTTCCCTGTCCATCCCCATGATACACAGAAATGCCTTTAATTAGGGGCCGGCAGCCAGCTAGCCTTCCTCTATTTGCCAATATTGTTCTGAACCTTCTTCATAGGAAATCTGCCTTCCCATGCATGAAAAATCACCAAACTTTGCACATAGGTCCAGTCCTATACTAAATGTCCTCAATGGGCATTGTGGGACAATAGTTCTGTTGGTGACACTGCAGCAGCCATCTGCAGCAGCCATCTTTTTCTTTTTTTCTTTAAACAGCCTTCTGTGCTATCACTTTGCAACCACCACCAAAGTGTAGGTCCATATGCTTTCAGCTGGCAGGAATTATGAAGTCCATCACTCTACTGTCCACCTATTAAACCTATTAAATCTCCTCACACATTTGCTGGTCAATGGACACCACATTTGCTACATTGCATCTTCCAACTGTCCTACACAAACTCTCCGTCCTGGATTTTTGAAATATCAAAAATTGAGCCCATAGTGCATCAACATGTTTTGCTGTAAACAGTACTGTATGCAGCTACTGCAAATACTCGCTCAATAAATCTCCACTGTTAATTAAAAAAAAAAAAAAATAATCATGACATGGTCGATGCAGTGTGAATGAATTTTTTACAGTACTCTGAATTTTGTCCTCATGTACTGTAACTATTTCCGTTGATGCTGAAAAATACACTACCTACCACAATCCTATAGTCAGGGGGCGAAATTAACTTTTTAACTTTACCAGCCAAATGTCTGGGAGATGAAATATTCTACCCACTAAACCTTTTTTTTTTACCAGCCCAAAAATAAAATGTATATAAAGCCGTTTTGTCACGTACACATACAGAACAGTACATTTAATCTATATAATAGGACATTATGGTGGTGAGTAAAAACAGTGGTCAGAGCAGATTCCTTGTGCCACAGCTCCACAGTACAGATGGGGTAGAGTCCTGTCCCCCACTGAAAACATTGCTCTACAGTATAGTGACGAGTAGCCAACCAGTACCAACTACTACACAAGCTATTCCATAGGAATGCACCCTATAAACATACCAGCTGGGCTTTGCTAGCTAGTACCTAACCTAGGTCCAATATGGCCGCCACACAAAAAAACGAAAAGGGCTAGATTCATAAATGATACCACTTTTTTTATGCTATTTCAATGAATTGAGGTCAAGTTTACCAAGTACCATGAAGATAAATGGAAAATTGTCAACTGAATTTCCCATTTTAGCTAGTGTTAACTAGCAAGCTGGCTTCTGTCATCTGTCGGCTAGCAGTCAGATTGCTAGCAAGAGTAAACATAAAATGGGTGGATATATCAATTATGTGACGAACTCTGCGACTGGTTTCACGCTCTAGACCACACAAACTACGCGTATTGGCCGGTCCATGTGTGTGACACGGTCGAGATAGCTGATTAAGACCCTCAAGTACAGACCCTCAAGCTAAATTTATGAATGGCAAAAATCAGCTAGAACGTTCAGCCTCATGGCCAAGGACCAAGCCCATGAACAGGCCAACAATATTCTCCAGGTGCAGGTTGGACTCTGAGAATCCCGAAGCCCTTAGACTGGTTATGCTGGCTGGACCTGATTGCATGTGGATAGTTCAGGAGTTCAAGGCCATCAGTGACGAACCAGTATCATCCACCGCTTATCATGAAGAAGGATGGTGCTTGCAAATAAAGTTTCGAAAGGATGCACTTCATCAAAGTGGTAGAGCAGCTGGGCAAACCTTTCCTTCCTACAAGTCAGGAGCGTGTAGTACTTGATACACATTAATCATGTGATTCATGAATTTCCAATGAGGTAATACTTTGATTAAAATGGTGTTGCCGCTTCCAGGCTGCTCTCAAGAACCACAAACTATTCATAAACAGTTGAAGTGTTATTTCTTCTTCCGATACGACAGCTGAGATATGATGCTAGTTTTACAGCATCCGTTATATATTTTGTCTCTGCATATTAAGATCTGACAGGTTGAATCTCCGGTTTTAAAGCTGGATTCAGATTCCAAAAGCTGATGCCATTTATGCCGTTTCAGAATGGAATTTTAACCTGTGTTTAACCTGGAATGTGGAATGTTTTCAAGATTCAACCTGTCAAATCTTATGGAGAGGACATTTTTGAGACTGACTTTCTAAAAATAATGTCCCATCTTACCGGTTGTGTCTGGACTTGGCTTTAGAGACACGCACTGTGTGAATCCCAGACTGGTCAGAAGGCTATACACACACACACACACACACACACACCCCCACAGGTGTGAGTGCTAACAGTGTGTTCGTCTGGCAGGACGAGACTCGGGTCAAGGCCACAGTGATGGACGTCCAGTCTGTGAACCACCGAGACTACAGCCGCAGACTCATCAGCAACATCAGGAAAATGGCCGCCCAAACGGGGACACAGGGGCCCGGAGTTCGCCGCCAGCTGTGGAAGAAGCCCCTGAACTAGCGGTGGAGGTCCAGACCACCCGAGTCCCAGACCACCCGAGTCCCAGACCACCCGAGTCCCAGACCACCCGAGTCCCAGACCACCTGAGTCCCAGACCACCCAAATCCAAGACCACCCTAGTCCCAGACCACCCTAGTCCCAGACCACCCTAGTCCCAGACCACACAAATCCCAGACCACCCTAGTCCCAGACCTGGTCTGGTGGAGCAGAACATGTGTGTGTGAAGCGAAGACGTAGTTATAGGCCTGCTTTACTGCATGTTCAGCCAAGACTCAGACCTGATGGCACCCTAACAAGAGACTTAGTTGGTTTCCTCTGTGTACCAGATGGCCACTATCATTGGCAGCCCACGATGTACCATGATGAGACATGCTACCCAGTTTTAAGTTTGAATCAAAGGTCTGCCCAGATACAATAAACCGTAAATTGTAATTTTATTTCTTTGAGTTTTACCTTCCATGGCCTCTAAGATGACAAAGTTCATCCTTTAAGTACTTTATTTATCTGAATCCAGGATGTAAATGTGAATTCCCTGTCCCGTTTGATTAGTTATATTCTTCAGAGATATTTACAAAAACATGGTTATTTTGCTTTTAAGTGTGTTATTATTTTCATAAAAAAAAGAAAGAAAAACATAATTTATGCTTGTATTTTAGTTGTACTTAAGCGTTTGATAATGTATAGTTCGGTTTAATGCAGAAACGGCATGCCATTTATGTTGCCCTTTGGGGATTGCAATTATTCTGGAATCTGTTGAATAAACAGATGTTCTGTTACATGTTTGTCCTCCATCATTTTGTGTGTGCGCGCGCGTGTGCGTGCGCGTGTGTGTGTGTGTGTGTATGTGTGTGTGCGTGCGTGTGTGTGTGTGCGTGTTTGTGTGTGTGCGCATGTGTGCATGTGTGTGTGTCTATAGGAGATGATGAGTCTCTCCAGGAGGCTTTGGGATGCGAGCCTGTGTGCTCCTGGTGGTGGCAGCGCCAGCTCAACACTTCACTCTCTGACCACTTCACCCACCAACACCACTTCAGCCACCAACACCACTTCACTCTCTGACCACTTCACCCACCAACACCACTTCACTCTCTGACCACTTCACCCACCAACACCACTTCACCCACCAACACCACTTCACCCACCAACACCACTTCACCCACCAACACCACTTCACTCTCTGACCACTTCACCCACCAACACCACTTCACCCACCAACACCACTTCACTCTGACCGCTTCACCCACCAACCCCACTTCACTCTCTGACCGCTTCACCCACCAACACCACTTCACCCACCAACACCACTTCACTCTCTGACCACTTCACCCACCAACACCACTTCACTCTCTGACCACTTCACCCACCAACACCACTTCACTCTCTGACCGCTTCACCCACCAACACCACTTCACCCACCAACACCACTTCACCCACCAACACCACTTCACTCTCTGACCACTTCACCCACCAACACCACTTCACTCTCTGACCACTTCACCCACCAACACCCTGCCTGGTCATGTAGGCCTGGATCACGTCAGGCTGGCAGGGAGATTAACACACACACACACACACAGTTCTCTGGTCTTTTTCATCCTTCTGTCTTGTTAATAGACCTCTTCCTCCCTCAACATTTTCTACCCCTCTAGCCCACCGTCGTCTGCCCTCTTCACAGAGAGGGCTCTCATGACTGGACCCTCAGATCCTGCTTCCTGCTTCTCTGATGCCACCTCTTGTCTGTTAAGAGACTTTCCTAGCCCGGGAGGCAGGGGCTCTAGTTCACAACTGAACACTTCAAGTTTCTTCACAGCAGCCTCTACAGAGAGAAAAGAGACTACAGAGTAACAATACCTTTTATCTGCCTGGCATACCCATACCAAATCCAAATAAAACTAGATTTTTGCGAAAATCGATTTTGACTGTTTTACCTGCGTCTTATATTCTGCCATATCGCCTCATTCATCTGTGTTTACTCTTTTGGTAGTGCTCCATCATCACACACAGGCCTCATGAAAATAAACAGTCCAGTCCAGTCGTTCACTTAACATTGTAGGCCAGGTAAAAGGATTCTGGCTCATGGAAGTCGAGGCAAATGAAAAATCGACCAATTAAATTAGCCCACACATACAAAACTGCAAAAAATGTCATCAGTCGAGATGTACTGTAACCTAACCTGTGACTTGTCAAAATGTTTAACAGTGGGCGTAGGGTATGCCTGCATTCGAGTGACTTATATTAGAATTCCCATTGACATTCTAACATTGGTACAGTTTATCCAATCAAAACTAGTTATGATTGTCCCGCCATGTCTAGTCTAGCCAAGTCTAGCTAGCTACTGGCAGCGATCAAAAGAGGAGAACATCCCTGCACTTCAGCATGTGAGGAGAGTGTGCGCCAACAACTCCACCCAAGAGGCTGTAGCTGTACGGGAGGCCTTCAACAGCTACGGGTCCTCTCCTGCTGGTGAAGAGCCCTGCCCGCTGGTGAAGAGCCCTGCCCGCTGGTGAAGAGCGCTGCCCGCTGGTGAAGAGCGCTGCCCGCTGGTGAAGAGCCCTGCCCGCTGGTGAAGTGCCCGCCTGTCATCTCTGCAACCTGCACCTGCTGCTGCTCCTCTCTAAAATTAAACAAAGGCTCTTTTAAGAGCCACCCACATATCTCTGAAAGAGCTGTTTCCTATTTAGTTTCAACATTAATTAAATGAATGAATAGCTATACTTATTGTCGCACCCTTCTACCTCTCCCCTCTGGCGGTCTCACGTCAGTTGGACTCTTGGCTGTCTATATTGTGTGTATTTGTAGTAAGTAAGTAAGTAAACTTTATTTATATAGCGCCTTTCACAGCACGAATGCACAAAGCGCTTCACAATACAAAAAACACATAAAAAGGAAGAAAGAGCGAAATACAAAATGCAATACAACATACAAAATACAAGGCAATTACGACATACAAAATACAATACCAGGGGAGGGGAGGGGGGAGGGAATTACCATACAGGCAGCCAGCCTCGACAAGCAGCCATACAAGTAGGCGCGGCTTGTTAACTAATAGAGTTCTCTCTGTCTCCCACCAGTTACTCTCTGGTTCCTGCTGCCCTGAGTCCATCTTTCCTTTTGTCCTCCATCAACATCTGGTAAAGTTGTCAAGCCACTCCCCTCCGGCAAGAGGCTGCGGTCCATTAGGACCAAAACCTCTCGCCACAAAAACAGCTTCTCCCCGCTAGCAACCGTCCTCTTCAACAAGGCTCCTGTCTCCCTCAAACTTGAACCCTGCAGCAGTCCTGCACTTCACAGGACACTTCATTATACAGTATAGCACACAATACAGTACTATATCGCACACATCACCCTGCACATATTGTACATAGGCCTACATTGCACATATTGCTCTTATGCTTTGCACGGTCCTGTCTTTGCACCTTGTCTATTATCTATTTTAGTTATGCACCACTGTCAAAATAAATTCTTAGAATGTGTAAATGTATCTGGCTAGCAATAAAAATCATTCTGATTCTAGCCAGTAGAATGGCAGTGCACATTTCTCTCAATGAGGGATTTATAATGCTGTAGGCTTAGTGGTTAAGCCTTGACTAGACTGTCAAGACTTAACCACTACATCATCAGTTACATAAACATCTTTATTTCCACCATGTCTCTCTTGACTGAAACACATAGATAAGAACTAATCTACTGATATAGGTCAGGCAAGGTCTCAGAAGATTCATCAGTGGCCAGAAGTGCAGACGGGTAAACAAATGAAAAACATGAACTCTAGTCTCAGAAGAATCATCAGTGGCCAGAAATGCAGGAGTAGAAAGGGAAACAAAACATGAACTCAGTCATGTTAAGAAAGAAATGTTTGCCCTGTGTAAAGCTGTCAGGAACTCTATTTTTTAATTCACTCCTCTTTTCAGGTTTCTGAGGCGTGGGGCTAGACTCATGAGAAAGATTTCCTCATCTATAGACTGGTCAATTACTTTCAAGACCTGACTCTCAAAATCATTCAGTCTGCCTTTTCTTTTTTTGGCTGGGATCCTTGTGGAGCCCAGGGAGCTGAGCTGGTCCTGGGTCCTGATACTTCGGGGGCCATGGGCTGCCAGGGCAGATGATGGGCACTGGGACACATCAGGGACATGACACGCAGGAGTAGACATACTGTAGACATGGGGCACTGGGACACATCAGGGACATGACACGCAGGAGTAGACATACTGTAGACATGGGGCACTGGGACACATCAGGGACATGACACGCAGGAGTAGATATAGACATTGGGCCCTGGGACACATCAGGGACATGGCGCGCAGGAGTAGATATAGACATTGGGCCCTGGGACACATCAGGGACATGGCGCGCAGGAGTAGATATAGACATTGGGCACTGGGACACATCAGGGACATGGCGCGCAGGAGTAGATATAGACATTGGGCCCTGGGACACATCAGGGGCCACTACAGGATGAGGCAGTGTCTCAGAAGATTCATCAGTGACCAGAATTGACTGGGAGGCAGAGGTAGATACTTCAGAAGCTGGGGAGAGGTAAAGGACAGACAGGGTACCAGATGGTGACATGATAGAATTTGAAAACTGAGCTGCCTGCTGTGCTGAGGTAACCGGGGGACTCTCTTCTCTGGGTCTGCACATGCTGGAGGAAGAGGCCCTCTCCCTGACATGAGGCCCCAGGAAACTTAGAATATTGAAATACTTCCATGTCGACTTCTGCTCATCTTCCCCTGCACCACTTTTTTCCTCTTTTAAACCCTTTCTTTGCTTCATATATCCATCTCTTAGGTTCCTCCATTTCCTTTTGCACTCATCCACTAAACAATTGGATAAAATGTGATAGGATATTAACCTGTGTATGAAAGTATCTCTACCTCACTTTGGCTAAACAGCTAGGCCTACTAAACAAGTCTCAATCAAAACACTAGGTCTGTTCTATTGAGTGGAAACACTTTCTATTGCAGCCTCAGCTACCGAGACTGGAAGCCCTCCAGAGGAACCGCTGAGAAGTAATTGATATTTTTTATTGTCTTTGGAATATTCCTACCTTGTGCGAAGTAATACCAAAACACAGTGGTATTTACATAGCTGTGCCTTAGTCTATAATGTAAAAGGTAGTCTGTCATTTGATATAATATATGATCATGCAATTTATAAAGCCTTACCCATGTTTCTCATGTGTTTTATTACTTCAGAGGCTGGTTGAATCCCTTACCTAAATTCCAGTCATCACCCAGGTTAATAAAAAAACACAGCACTGATTTGTAAAATACTAAGCATGTAATCAATACAAGATGACAGACGCTATAAACCTGCTCTCATTCACTCCCTCGCGCACCAGGCAGCGAGTGACAGCCTCGCGAGAGCAGCTCTCTCTCCATCCATCCATCCATCCATCCATCCATCCATCCATCCATCTATCCATTCCATCCATCCATCCATCCATCCATCCATCCATCCATCCATCCATCCATCCATCCATCCATCCCATCCATCCATCCATCCATCCATCCATCCATCCATCCATCCATCCATCCATCCATCCATCAATGGATAAGGCTATTTTATAGGATTAGGCTTTTATTTTTATTTTTAAAACCACATTTGGACGATGTAATCGTCCATCGCGATGTTTGGATGTGCACAGCGTGATGTCATATTTGAGTACACATTGCCCAACCCATGTGTGTGTATGTGTTTATCTGTAGATGAATGTATGTCCTTGTTCCATTACTTTCCACTTTCTAATCTGTTCCATTCATTCCTCAAATTCTCCCTTTCTTATCACTCTGTCTACCAGCAGGTCTTCCATGTTGAAACACACATAGATACACACAAACACATACATACACACAAATGCATACTAACATACAAATGTGCAACAACGCGCGCACATAAAGACACACACACACACACACACACACTTAGTAAATCATAATAGAAAGCAAAACAAGGAGCCCACCTCGTTTTCTGTTTAATATTATTTATAAACAGGTTTTGGGTCTGGCATTGTTCAATAACCACACAAAACATTAGTGTTGCACAAAAGAAGCGGCTGGAGAGAGAGAAAGAGAGAGAGCAGAAGGGAGGAAGAGGAGGCTGGAGATGAAAGGAAGGAGAGGAAGGAGACGGGACAGCTTTATCTGGAATGACTCAGCTGAACAAAGAAAGACAACTGAAAAATTAAGAAAAGTGCCGCCCTACTCCTGCTTATTTTTTTGGGGGTATTTCAGACAGAGACAATTTCACTTTTGTTACAAAAGTCCCCCTCACAGGAACAAATGGACACGTCAATATACATCACCTCAGGCTTAACCATGTTACTAACATTACTCTGGTGGAGGTCTCCAGCTCACCCTGACCTCAGTGGCATGTGAGGTGAGTTAGCCTGAGCTAGCCATGTCAGTCCAGGGCTGCAGTCATGCTGCATTCCAGTTGTATTGGACGTTGGGATTTGGTGTCCGGGATGACGTCATATCCCAGGTGTTCCAGACACAAAAGGCGTAAAAACCTGAAAACCCCACTTTCGCCCCATCTTTGTAGTTCTAGCCAAGTTAGCCATTGTTATACGAACACCGTAGCAACATTGTCCACTGATAGAAGTTGGACATTACTGTGTGCACGACTGATTTAATGAGACACAAATGAGACAGAAGTGCTCATGTAGTGCTGGAAAGTGCACGCACATCCACAAATTCCACAGGTGCAGGATACGAATACTGGCAATATTGAATAAAGATGAATATCTGCACACTACTACACTACAGCACTTCTGTAAAGATGAATATTCGCACACTGCTTGTTTGCTCCAACAGTGATTTATTAAACGAACACGTTTCGACCTGTGCGGTCGTCAGGTATCGATATATACCTGACGAAGACGAAGGTCGAAACGTTGTGTTCGTTTAATAAATCACTGTGGGAGCAAACAAGCAGTGCGCGAATATTCATCTTTACAGAAGTGCTCATAAACAGTCTGTTTACATCTTTCACTTATTGTTGATGAGTGGAGTAGCCATCTTGATTTGACGTCAGCACCTGATGTCGCTGAGGTCGGGGTTGATTTTTTTGTCCAGAGTAAAACGGCGGAAAACCGAGTTCAGGACGTATTTGATGATGATTTTGACGTCGAAGTCGAGAAACCCGAGGAGATGCAGCCAACTGTAGCTACAGTAGATGTGCTTTCCTGTGGTTCCTGCCGTCTTTGCTAAAGACACTTGGAGCTGTTGGAGTTGTTGTTGTTGGAATTTGCCCTTGCCTGTACACAGTATAGTGGGCTCCACTAGCTGACTGACTCTGAGACCGAGTGGAGAGAAAAAAAACATGTTTGACCTCGACTCTGAGGCCGAGTCTCCCAGTTCACCACAGGCACTCGCACTTCTGACCCCTCACTGCTGCTCCCAAACCTAACTGCCCTACCCCCCCACACCCCCTCTCAATCGGTCCTTTCTCCTATGGATGGTTGTTCTTAGTAGTGTCATGGTCAGACAACCCAGACACGTGGAAACTGTTCACTCCAATCCCTCTCTGTGTAATTTCATTTCATTTCAAACCCTTATTTATACTCGTAAAGCATTCCCTCATTTACAGTGTTGACAAGTTCACACAGATACACAAATAATGTAATGACACCTACACACACCGTGTCACCAGCTCACACTAAGAGTATGGCTTACAAAGGACCGCTGACAGTAGCCATATAATGTGATTTACCACTCCGTCTGCCTCACCTCCCCTGAATGACCAGTCAGGTGTGTGTGCGTGCGCGCGCCTGAATGAGCAGTCAGATGTGTGTGTGTGTGTGTGCGCGCATGTTTGTGTGTGTAATCATCACTAATTTGGAAAGAAGTTATCAGTAATATGGCTGTAGATGAGTAAGAAGCTGATCCAACCATTCAACAGAATGAAAGGTAACTGAAACCCACTTCAGCATTCTCTTCTTATGTGACATCATCAAAAAGCGACAAATATCCTGTTTTCCCTGACCCATACTTTCCCATAGTTCTCCTTTCTCCTATGACAACATCATCACTGATCCACGTTACAGGTATACTTTATGCAAGTACAACCCCCCCCCCCCCACACACACACACACACAGTTCTCAATGAGGGCCCAGGGTTTGTCAGAGGAGCATATTTTGTTAGGCTGCAACGTCACTTATCACATTTCAACTTTCAGCCTCAGCATAGAATCACAACAGTGAGTGACAGCTGCACAGCCAATAGGAAGCAGAGAACACACCCCACAAGGCAGGGTGCTGCATTACTATTGGCTCTCTGGACCCCGCTGGGAGGTCTGACAGAAGTTCTCGGAACACACTTGTTCTTCCTCCTAGGGGGGGCAGATGGGTCGTATTTACTCCTCCCGGGGGAATAATCCTTCTCCTGCCCCTCCTGCATTACTTGCACCTCATTCAGGCCCCCCTTCTCCTTGCGCCCCTGTTGGCGGGTGCAGTTGCTGCGCCCCATCTTGGGGGTCCGGGGCATCGGGGAGGGTGAGGCCAGGCTGTGCTGGTCCCCGTGGGGCAGGTGCGGGTGCAGGTGCGGGTTGTTCTGGTACCTCCGACGGCCCTCCTCCTTCTTCAGGGACTCCCCCGGCTCGCTCGCCCCAGCCACGCCCCCTCCTCCCCCCGGGGCCACGCAGCTGGGCAGCTCCTCCTTCCTGAGACGCTTCAGGTCTCGACCCGCCAGCTCGGGCGGCGACGCGCACCCCAGCGAGGAGGTGGAGCCTCGGAACCTCCGCAGCCAATCCCAGAGAGAGAGGGCCTTGCAGTCGCACTCCCAGGGGTTGGCGTTGAGGCGCAGGTACTCCAGGGCGGGCAGCGCAGCCAGGGCGGCGCCCGACAGCTCGGCCAGGGAGTTGTTGAACAGGTAGAGGGTGGTCAGGCGCCGGAGGTCATGGAAGGCCAGCCGGTGGACCCACTGCAGGCGGTTCTGGTGGAGCAGCAGGCGGTCCAGCAGGCCCAGCCCACGGAACGTGTTCTGGTGCAGGCTCCACAGGCGGTTGCCATGGAGGAAGAGGTGGCTTAGATTCAGGAGGTCGATGAAGAGGTCATCCTCCAGGAACTCCAGCTGGTTGTCCTGGAAACGAAGAAGAGAGAGAAGAAGGGGAGAGAGGTGTTGGTGAGAGGTGAGGTCAGAGAGATATCTCTCCATTAATAACCCACATACTGTACATCCCCCCACATACTGTACATCCCTCCCTCTCATTTTCAGCTCTGCTCCATCAGTGAAGCCTATCTTTACTGCCTCTACCTGCAGGTAGAGGTACTGCAGGCTGTGGAGGCCTTCAAAGACCCCGGCGGGCAGTGTGAGCAGGCCGCAGTGGTAGAGGTGCAGCGCGTGCAGCCGGCCCAGGCCCCGGAAGGTGTCCGAAGCCAGGGCCCTCAGGTTGAGGTTGTCCCCCAGGTCCAGCTCCTCCAGGCGGTCGAAGCCGTGGAAGGTGGAGGCCTGGATGTAGGAGATGTTGTTGGAGTAGAGCCAGAGCGTGGCCGTGGTGGGGGAGAAGTGCCCTCGCAGCAGCCGCCGGATCCTGTTGTTCTGCAGGAAGACGCGCTCGCTCTGGGCCGGGATGCCCTCGGGCACCGCCTGGAAGCCGTGGGCCTGGCAGGAGACGGTGCTCGGCGCCGTGTAGCAGATGCAGTGGTGCGGGCACGACAGCGCCACCTCCAGGCCGCTCAGGACCAGCAGCAGCTCTACGCCGGCCCAGCCTGATGAGAGAAAAGAGGGGGGATTAACGGAGGATGATATGGGATCAGGAAGACCAGAGAGGGGAGGTAGAGAGTGATATCGGAGGGGGGTGAGGAAGGGTGGAGTGACGGGAAAAGCAGGAAGAGAGAGAGAAGAAAGGAGAGCAAGAGATAGAATGCACACACACCTTTGAATACACAATGACAAAAACACTACCATGCACAACATTCTCTGAGCACTCGCACTATCCTCCAGGTTATCCCCGAAAGACTGCAGAAAATCAATGCCGTCTCTCTCCAGCAAACACACGACACCTGTTAACCAGAACATCTCCCAGCGGTCCAGGCCTCCACAGCAGGGCTGGGAGAAAGACCAGCGTTTGAAGTGGAGATGGAAAGATGAGAGAAACAGGGGAGGAGAGGAGGACCAGAGGACAGGAGGAGCAGAGGACAGGAGGAGAAGAGGACCAGAGGACAGGAGGAGAAGAGGATCAGAGGACAGGAGGAGAAGAGGATCAGAGGACAGGAGGAGAAGAGGACCAGAGGACAGGAGGAGCAGAGGACCAGAGGACAGGAGGAGAAGAGGACCAGAGGACAGGAGGAGAAGAGGATCAGAGGACAGGAGGAGAAGGGGATCAGGGGACAGGAGGAGAAGGGGATCAGGGGACAGGAGGAGAGACAGAGACATGCGGTGTTTATGATGGATTTCTGGAAAGACTAAGAGAGGAACACAAGGAGAGAGAAAGAAACAGCAGAAATGAAAACACGAGGGCTGAAGATGAATGTGAAAGTAGGAGAGAAGGATGAGGAGAAGAATTTGATTGACTGCACTAAAGAACATTGACTTGGTGTGTGCGTGTGTGTGTTTGTGTTTGTGTGACATTTCCTGAGATGTGGGTGCAGTGTATCATGCATTCAACAAGCATGACCTTTCCATCAGTGACAAGTACACAACAACCTTAATCAGTTCCTCTGTCTCGCACATTCACCACATTCTCCTCTCTCCACCTCCCTCTCCTCTCTCCACCCCCCTCTCCTCTCTCCACCTCCCTCTCCTCTCCTCTCTCCACCTCCCTCTCCTCTCTCCACCTCCCTCTCCTCTCCACCTCCCTCTCCTCTCCACCTCCCTCTCCTCTCTACCTCCCTCTCCTCTCTCCACCCCCCTCTCCTCTCTCCACCTCCCTCTCCTCTCCTCTCTCCACCTCCCTCTCCTCTCTCCACCTCCCTCTCCTCTCCACCTCCCTCTCCTCTCTCCACCTCCCTCTCCTCTCTCCACCCCCCTCTCCTCTCTCAACCTCCCTCTCCTCTCTCCACCTCCCTCTCCTCTCCTCTCTCCACCCCCCTCTCCTCTCTCCACCTCCCTCTCCTCTCTCCAACTCCATCTCCTCTCTCAACCTCCCTCTCCTCTCTCCACCTCCCTCTCCTCTCCACCTCCCTATCCTCTCTCCACCCCCCTCTCCACCTCCCTCTCCTCTCTCCACCTCCCTCTCCTCTCCACCTCCCTCTCCTCTCTCCACCTCCCTCTCCTCTCCACCTCCCTCTCCTCTCTCCACTCCCTCTCCTCTCTCAACCTCCCTCTCCTCCTCTCTCCACCTTCCTCTCCTCTTCTCTCCACCTCCCTCTCCTCTTCTCTCCACCTCCCTCTCCTCTCTCCACCTCCCTCTCCTCTCTCCACCCCCCTCTCCTCTCTCCACCTCCCTCTCCTCTCTCCACCTCCCTCTCCTCTCTCCACCTCCCTCTCCTCTTCTCTCTCCACCTCCCTCTCCTCCTCTCTCCACCTCCCTCTCCTCTTCTCTTCTCTCCTTTAGGCTGCGTTCACAAGGCAGGTTTTGCGAGCCGCTAAAAACGCGAGGGCACCGCATTGTCCCTGGCCGACGCTATTCGTTGCCAAGCGACAGAACACAACCATCATAGGGCGTTTCCTCCGCGCTCTGCGGAAAAATTCACATATTTTAAACTTTTCGGCACTGGTAAAACGTGAGACGCCTGGACAACATTTGGGTATCCTGGGTCGTTAATAAGAACATTACAGTAACTCACTTTAATCTGGGCTTCTGTTTATTTCCTCTGCTCATTATTTTGCTTGTTACTTCTGTCAGGCTCTCACTCTGTCTCTCTCCTTTTATCTCCACTCATTCTCTTTCTGCCCTCTCATCTCTGCCATATCTCATTCATCTGGATTTCCATTTGTGCGTGCATGTGTGTGTGTGTGTGTGTGTGAGAGAGAGAGAGAGAGAGAGAGAGAGAGAGTGTGTGTGTGTGTGTGTGTGTGCTTGTGCGTGTATGCTAGAGATGAACTGAGGGATGTTTACTAGTGTGAGGACCGCAGGTTGTTAGGAAGCTTCAGACTGGGCTAGCTCCTCACACTTCCATACGTCTCTGGCACTCTTGTGAGCCACAACACCAGAAAGATGCCATCTCACCTCAGAGTACAGATTTAAAGTTTATGGGGCGGCTGTATCTCAGTTGGTAGAGCGGGTCGTTCAGTGATCGAAGGGTCAGTGGTTTGAATCCCAGCTCCGACTGTCCACATGTCAAAGTGTCCTTGAGCAAGACACCTAATCCCAAATTGCTCCCAATGAGCAGGTTAGCACCTTGCATGGCAGCTACCGTGAATGTGTGTGTGAATGGGTGAATGAGAGGCCATTGTAAAAAGCTTTGAGTGCCGCTAAGGTGGAAAAGCGCTATATAAGTGCAGTCCATTTACCAAATAAAGAGGTGGTCTGGACGTCAGGTGGAGTGTTTTAACACCATAGACAGTTTTTCACTGACTCTAGAGT
Source organism: Borostomias antarcticus (assembly GCF_949987555.1). Lineage (NCBI taxonomy): Eukaryota > Metazoa > Chordata > Actinopteri > Stomiiformes > Stomiidae > Borostomias > Borostomias antarcticus. The sequence continues at coordinate 24,348,692 of NC_140234.1, forward strand.
GGTCTGAACATCTGAATTCACTGTTAGTGTGTGCTTGTAGAAATCATTACAACCTCTTTCTCTCAATTCCTGTCCTGTCTCACTGTCTGTCTCTAGGCCTCAGTCTCTCCAGGCCTCTCTCTGTTGCTCTCTCTCTCTTACTGTCTCTCTTTCTCTCTCTCTTTCTATTCTATGTTGAAGTGTTAGGGTTAGGGAAAACACAGCCAATGTTCAATTTCAAGAGATGTGTCATGCATCACATGCCTACTATATCTCCACCAGCTACCCTCTGCTCCACAAACACACACACGCGCACAAGCGCACATACACAAGCGCACACACACACACATACACAAGCGCACATACACAAGCGCACACACACACACACACATACACAAACGCGCGCACACACACACAAGCGCACAGAGCCTGTCTGTCCGACAATCAGCCAAGATATTCTCTCTGTCAGACCAGAGCCTCTGAAGAGACACCTGCCAGTCACAGACAAACACAGCAGGAGAGAGAAGAGGGAGAGAGGGAGGGAGGGAGAAGGGGGAGAGAGAGGGAGGGAGAGAGGGAGGGAAGGAGGGAGAAGGAGAAGGGAGGTAGATAGGGAGAGGGAGGGAGAGAGGGAGCAGGTATTGTAGGAGCCACATTTGTGTTTATCTTTTGAACAGTCGTGTTTGTGAGTGTGCGCCCTCTACAGGTGATCAGGGTGCATGGCGGGGGGGGGGGGGCGGGCATGATGCCAGCGGATACCTCAGCCTACTGACACATGGACTGTGAAACTGAAATACTCACATGTTGTTTGTTTTATTTAGTTTGTAATAAATTATACATGCGACAAAGATTGGATTTTCTTATGAGGTGCTGCAAGTCTGACAGCAAACTGCTTCCTCCATGTGGTGAACTAATAGGATGTTGGAAGAAGGGTTAATGGAAAAAAAAACACTTCCGTTTTTGCCACTTCAGGTATAAAAACAGATAGAGAATTCTGCAGCACACACACCATACACACCATGAACCCTGTGGCTGAATGGCAGCTCCCAGCCAATGAGCTGCCAGCCTACACTATGACCTCCAGCAAAATTAGCGTTGAACAGTCGTGTTTGTGAGTGTGCGCCCTCTACAGGTGATCAGGGTGCATGGCGGGGGGGGGGGGGCGGGCATGATGCCAGCGGATACCTCAGCCTACTGACACATGGACTGTGAAACTGAAATACTCACATGTTGTTTGTTTTATTTAGTTTGTAATAAATTATACATGCGACAAAGATTGGATTTTCTTATGAGGTGCTGCAAGTCTGACAGCAAACTGCTTCCTCCATGTGGTGAACTAATAGGATGTTGGAAGAAGGGTTAATGGAAAAAAAAACACTTCCGTTTTTGCCACTTCAGGTATAAAAACAGATAGAGAATTCTGCAGCACACACACCATACACACCATGAACCCTGTGGCTGAATGGCAGCTCCCAGCCAATGAGCTGCCAGCCTACACTATGACCTCCAGCAAAATGAGCGTGATGTAAAAATCTCTAATTCACACACACACACACACTGACACACATACACACACACAATCACCATCACTAATTAAGCAACAGCAGTAGGATTCATTAAAATCTCAGCAAGTGAGCGAGAGAGGGAGAGAGTGAGTGAGCGAGAGAGGGAGAGAGTGAGTGAGCGAGAGAGGGAGAGAGTGAGTAAGCGAGCGAGGGAGAGAGTGAGTGAGAGAGAGAGAGAGAGAGTAGAAGAAGATCCTCTGACAAAGGGCCTGATGTAGCTTGGTCTAATCCTGAAGATCATTTAACACCGCTGGTTGTGATGGTGATGGGTCTCTGTTGGAGTTAATGAGAGATTTAAAATGGCTTCTGTGCCTCACAGACACATCTGAAATACCAGATTACCTAATCTGTAATGTGCACAACCGTAGCCTCCATCATCCTGCCAATCAGGGAAACACACTCTTATTTTATATTTCAACACTATGCATTTTTGTTTGTGCATATGGGTGTGTGTGCGTGTATATACAGTATATACATGTACAGTATATGTGTGTGTGTATGTGCAAGTTTGTGCATCTGTTTGTGTATGTTTATATGTGTGTGTCTGTCTGTCTGTGCCAGTGCGTTTGCCATTTCTTTATGAGCCTGAGTTTTCATCCTGTTTCATAACGTCTTTCTGACCTAAAATGTTTTTCTGACCAATTTTCTGACCTAGAATCTTACCTCTAAACGTGGCTTGTCCTTGTTACAGCTGTTCAGAATACCTGGCATATGCCCCCTTTCAAAGTGCTCTACTCTCAGGATGTGTGTGCGTGCACGTGCGTGCATGTGTGTGTGTGCGCATGTGCGTGTGTGACTGAGAAAGCAAGAGAAAGGGGCAGAGAGAGGGAGAAAGAGAGGGAGTAGAATAATAATTATTAATTATAATAATTATAATTAATATACAAAAAAGAGCAATCCCCAGAAGAGTCCTTTCAGACAGCTGGTCCTGAGGCTGGTTCCTGAACAACACTGACTCAGATGCCTCAAAACAACATTCAGTCAATCTGGCCCAATATCATAACAAGAAAACAGAAAGAAAATTATATTACCTATTGGATGGACATTACAAAAATACAAATACAAAGTAAACTTGACCACTACTGACCACTGTGACTGAACAGTAACTGAGGAAGATACTATTTACTGTCTAAGTAAGTACAGTGTAAGTAAGCAGAGCCAGGCCACAGAGACAGGCTCTCACAGGCAGACAGGGTGACCCAGAGACGGGCTCTCACAGGCAGACAGGGTGACCCAGAGACAGGCTCTCACAGGCAGACAGGGTGACCCAGAGACGGGCTCTCACAGGCAGACAGGGTGACCCAGAGACGGGCTCTCACAGGCAGACAGGGTGACCCAGAGACAGGCTCTCACAGGCAGACAGGGTGACCCAGAGACGGGCTCTCACAGGCAGACAGGGTGACCCAGAGACGGGCTCTCACAGGCAGACAGGGTGACCCAGAGACAGGCTCTCACAGGCAGACAGGGTGACCCAGAGACGGGCTCTCACAGGCAGACAGGGTGACCCAGAGACAGGCTCTCACAGGCGGACAGGGTGACCCAGAGACAGGCTCTCACAGGCAGACAGGGTGACCCAGAGACAGGCTCTCACAGGCAGACAGGGTGACCCAGAGACGGGCTCTCACAGGCAGACAGGGTGACCCAGAGAGGGCAGGTTGTGCTCACTCTGTTCACAGGGAGACAGCGGTGGAAACAGAATCATTTTCTTTTTAAATTGTGACCTACTACATACTGAAATTCAAACAGTGTTCTTCACAAAAATTATAAGCAAATATAAAGACTCCAAAGTATAAAATCTGAGTGCGCAAACCACCCTTGCGGCCCCTCGCACTTGCGGCCTGAGCACTTAATTGACGTCAGCTGGAAGGGCCAGAGGGTACAGGGCCGTGAATTAAATGGGACAGCACTTCCAGCCGCGTGGCAACGATTCCCAAGCCAGTTTAGCTAAATGCCCCTCCCACTTCGTTTTCATTGGCTGCCGCGTCCCTCCACGCAGAGGCTGCTCTGACGCGCTCCTCAGTTCCGCTCGGCTCTGACGTCTGTTTTAAATTAATAATAATATAAAATGTATGTTGGGTGGCATATGTTTGCAGCATGTGGATTTCAAGATAAATGTTGTGTTATCGGCAAATGTCATCATTTATGTGTGATTCACTCGGATCATGACTCGGATGCACTCAAGCACTGTGTCACAAGAGACGCGGTGGGCTGTGGGTATTTTCTGCTCCTAAGTCCGTGAAATTGCGGACTTTCGGTAAGTGCGGTTTAAATGCGCAAAATGGCGGTAGTGGCGCACTTGTGGACCTGCGATTCCGTTTTGGGACTACCCTGAGCCCTTGTGGACTTAGCGGGAACGCGCATGTAAGGCCACAAGGCCGCGAGTGCTCTGCACTTTCGCCTAAGTGCGCGATTTGGGATTCAAGCCCAGTCCCAATGTCCACCCTTGCAGTGTTGTTTGTATAGCCTAGTGTGATTTGTGTAAAAATATGTAGGCTATGGTTATAAATTACATCGATTTCTGTTGCTCTAAATCATATGATTTCCCAGTTAAAAGCAGTATGACATTAATCACCCATTTCGGTGCAGTGTTCTTTGAATTGAGATTTCCAACATGAATATGGAAAGAGTTGTGAGGTGCAGGAACGTGTATTATCATTCTTAAGTAAATACTTTAGGATTCATCACAAACAAGAATCACAGGCAGTAATGTAGTTCGTCAGCTCAAAATTAATTTACATGAAGGCCTACAAGAAAAACATGTAAAATTGACAAATTAATAAAAAGCCCCACACCCACAATACCGTAATGTGATGTCACAAGTGCTGTCCCATTCCTTTTTATACCGATTCGAGCCCTTGCAGCCTCTCGCACTCAACCACTTTACCAGGTGACGTCAATAAGTCTGTGAGGGCTCAGGGCTTGAGGGTTTAGGGGGGAGACTGGGCTGACTGCTCGAAAAAGTGAAGCCCAATTGAACTGCGCCATATTTGAAAGAAACGCATGCGCAGTCAGAACAGATTGCGTTCATGGCTCTCCTCTGAGTTAGCGATGAAAAGCGTCTTGCTTATTAATCTACTTTCGTCAAATATATCCGTTGGAAAACATATTTTTTTATCCAGGCATCTTAGTTTTAACAGTATAATTGTGACTGAACATGTTTTGTTTGCTAGTAGGTGGTATTCATTCTGTTCACAACAACGCGATGACTAGCTGCATCACCAGCTAGCACTAACATTACAGTTTACATAGGCATTTAGTAGGACGCAAACTAAACTATTATCATTGATACAACTCTGTACAGAAAAATAATTGTCGGTCAACATATTTTATTCCCTATTGTCCAATAACTTCAATCTTACTTCTGCTTAATCAAAATTCCCGCTGTTGCCGACAGTTGATGCTCGATGTGCTGTGAGCTGCGCGCTGAGCTCGCGAGGCAGGCACTCGCTGGGTCACAGAGGCGAGGTGGGGAGGTGGGGGGGGGCTACTGTACGTTGTTGATTGGATAGCTTGCTGAACGCAGCTGTCAACCAGGCCTTAATTCCCAAACGTTTTTTTTTCGCAAGTTGTGAATGGTAATTAAAAACTACAGTTTTCACTCTGTATAATTTTTGGTAGGCACAATTCGTGTTTCCGTGGCTTTGGTATGGACATGTCCATAGCGTCCATACCTAAAACTACGCCTATGCACCGAGCCACGTGTTACCAGTACTATATGCATGTGTTTCTACATATGTATGTGGGTAGGTACTTTATGAATATGTGTGTTTCTAGGTATGTTTGTGGGTAGGTACTTTATGAATATGTGTGTTTCTAGGTATGTTTGTGGGTAGGTACTTTATGAATATGTGTGTTTCTAGGTATGTATGTGGGTAGGTACTTAATCCCTGGGGAGAAATTGCACAATTGTGTGTGTAACAATACAAAAAGAAATTGTGCAATTTCTCCCCAGGGATTAATTAAGTACCTACCCACATACATACCTAGAAACACACATATTTATAAAGTACCTTTCTATATATATATAGTATATGTACTGTATATCTGCTTTGTCAATACAGTACCTGAAGTATTTTTTAATTAATCATGCCAATAAAGCATGGTCTGGACTAAACGTACATGTATATTTTTTTAAGTGGATTTTTTCGGCCTTGTTTAAAAAAAATAACTGCCCACACCACAAAAATATCTCTGACCATACGAACAGCCAAAACCGAACATGATCGCCCCTAAAGCCTGCAATGCCATGCCAGGCCAGTAGGTAGCAATAAGCAAAATGTCAAATACCGTAGATGAACATTGCGGCTGAAGTGGTGCAGTTGATGCACTAATGCTTAATTGAGCTGTAAAGCTGAAATTAGCCCCAAAAGTGCTAAGCACAAATAGACAACACGGTACATTTCCGCCATTGTTGTTTTCGAAAAACGTTTTGCTTTAATGCACTTCAGACAAGATCACTTTTGTCAAATTTGAACATTTATTATACAAGCAGTATAATTATACAAGCGGCATAATACATGCATATGAAATTTTGGCGGTGTGCTCTGTCCGGGGGGCCCCCTGCCTTCCACCGTCGTGGAAGCGCTCCACGCGCGTGGAGCGCGTTAGCAGGGGGAGGCAATCTAGGTGTTCCCCCCCTCTGGGCCAAGCCCTTGGCCCAGACAGCCAGGGGGAACGGCATCTAGCCTCCTGCCTCAATGACGATCAGAGTGGGCCGCGATCGGGAAAAGGCCGCGATCGGGAAAACGCTCGGAGGTAACTCAGCCCACTAAGACCGTCAAAGAGTGCCACAGGAGGACTGCTGTACATTATAGTCCCCGGCCCCCACGGGCCGACGCTTCGTGGGTTCCGCGGGAGATACAGCACTCGCGCCTCTGTGTCCATGGCGCCCGCCACGGATAGCCACAGAGACCAGCTAGCGGCTACTCTGGCATCCACCGGCCGACGCCGGTGGAATACCTGCAAACTACCCCGGACAGAGAGCAATGACGACAACAGACGACACACATACGCAGGAGGAGCAGGGGAGGTGGTGGGGCGAGCATGCAATTACGACAGCAGTAAGCAAGCGCGAATAATGACATGTTTTGACAGCTTAAATACCTGCGCTCTGGTGAGCTGACCAATGCTATGACAGCTACAGTCAGCTGGTGCTGCGTCATGCGTGACAGATTAACCTCTGCTGACCCCGGCTGACGTACGTGCCTTGGCTGAATTTGCGTCGGTGACTTCATATGTGGGAACGGCTTGACCCTTGACGCTTGACGTCATTGCATCAACACCAGCTCCGTTTAATATAACCACACGGATCCACTCAATCGGATATTTTTTTATTTCTTCACTTTTTTCCCGTTTAAATAAATCTCAGATTGAGTGGGTGAAATCGCCGTGTTGGTTTGGTTGAGAGGCCCAATTGTACAAAAGAATGTGTGTTTAGAAATAAATTGTGTACATGTAGTCCAGGCCTTAATTGGGTTGTGCTCTTCACTCTACTTCTCTTAATTGGGTTGTTCTCTTCACGCTACTTCTGTTAATTGGGTTGTTCTCTTCACTCTACTTCTGTTAATTGGGTTGTTCTCTTCACTCTACTTCTCTTAATTGGGTTGTTCTCTTCACTCTACTTCTCTTAATTGGGTTGTTCTCTTCACTCTACTTCTGTTAATTGGGTTGTTAGGAAGCCAAAGCCAGTTTCCACCAAAATCAAGCCTTAATTGGAGTCTAACAACAGTCTAGAAACACACACGCGCATACATACACACATGTCTGTCGTCGTGTGTGTGTGTGTGTGACTGGAGAGAGAGACTGGAGAGAAAGAGATAGTGACTGGAAAGAGTGCCACACCAAGCAACCCAGTAACACCAGAAGACTGGACGACATCTGTCACTGGTAAAGAGACAAAACTCAGCCTGCCAGGAGAGCACAAGCAGGTGGATGGACACACACACACAAACATACACAGACACACACACACACGCTCAGTGAAGCATACAGACACCAATCACAGGAATTTCACAGCTGACTGACCTCCGATCAAGCAAAGGGCTCTGCACCTGTGTCTACTGAAGGATTTAGGAAATGTTGTAGTGTCTGTGTTTGTGCTTATGTGCAAGAGATAGAGAGACTGTATGAAAGAGAGACACATTAACATATTCTCTATCTCTCTCCTTCCCACACACACATACAGGCCCGTACATATGCAGACACACCCACACATAAGCTATGGCGGTGTTGAAGTATTAGTCTCTCCTGAGTCCGGCCATCACTGAGTCCAGAACATTCAAGGATAAGAAATCACTTAGGAGAGTGGCAAGAAATAGCCTGTCCAACGAGATGAGAAGAGGAAACTCAAGATCAGAAGGAAAGCCAGCCCTCGTTCATCTGCATGGGTTTCCTTTTTTTTTTTTCAACAATTTAATATATCTTTGGGGTCCCCAAAACATGTCTTTGAGTATTTTTGTTGAAAATACCACTCAGAATAAGAGTTCTAGCAGATTGAGCGCTTTTTTATTCATATGCAAAAGAGCTCAGCTAAGTGCAAGTCGGCAGGCTAGAGAACGAGGGCTGTTGACGGCGCTATGCTACCTTGAATATATCTGGCTAGCCTGGACCATCCATACTCAATGCCACTGTGACAAATGTCATTCCCCTCTCTCCCTGACTAAACATGATAGCGTTAGTGCCCATGTTATTATCTCCATGGTTGCATGCTGTTACCTCTAGCTACATTCGCTAGCTAGACACCACCAGGCTATATGACACCATTCGACTACAACAATAAAAGATGGATTATGTAGGTTTAGGGGAATCCAATGATGTCCACTTCTTAACATTGATCATTTTTAATGACCACTCAATGAACTAGAAGTCTACCAATTTCATTCCACTAATGTTACTCTAACATATGATGAGATGAGCATCCAGGTTGAGGCAAAAGGGGAGTTTGTTCGTGTTAGCGTTAGTACTATATGCAAACAAACACACGGCATAATTCGCCTTATTCACCTCAGCTGCCATATTGGTCAGTCTGACGTAATGAGGGGTGCGGATGCGGAAGTGCCCGTTGCCTTCAATGTTAAAAGTTTGCTGTAAAAACACCACTTGAAGAACCAAAATAGTCAAAATAACAGCCTGAATACACTATCGGGGTTACAAACTCATCATTACCAGACTCCGATTGTTTTTCACTGCCATTGTTTTCGCGTTTGGAAATACATCGGAGTGAATGCAGCTGACGGCTAACTATGGCTCATTCACCTCCATGTATTTCCAAACGCAAAAACAACGTCAGTGAAAAACGATCAGAGTCTGGTAATGATGAGTTTGTAACCCCGATACGTGACAGAGTGACACGGGAGATTTTAATGGCTTTCAGGGATTTACTTTTTTTTTTAGAATGTTTTCATTTCGACTGACCACAACAAAATGACTGAGTTGTTTCACTTCATACTTTGTGTGCTAGTAGGCCCATCAGAGACTCAAATGTACATGCAAAAACGATGAAAAAGTTAGTTTTGCAAACGTGGACTAGAGGCTGACACAGGAATGGATTTTGACTCTCGCTCCCTCCCACTCCCACAGAAATAATCCCATTCCTTCCCAATCCCGAGTGAGAGTTTAAAAAAAAATCCCACTCCCACAGAAGACTGATCCCATCCCGTCCAAATCCCGAGCCAAACTATTACAGAAACCCACTCCCATCAATTTTTACTGCCACCCAATCCTGCTCCGTTATTCTTTGCACATTGCTTGCCGGATGCAGTACTAGACTTCCGGTGTAATTCGTTTCGCTTGTGATGCAGTGTTGGGTGACTGAATGAAAACTACAAGAAGTGATCAATGCAATGTTTAACTTGATGCTGGGGAGAAATGTTCAAATATCGATTACACCTGGTGGGGCTAACCTCCACGCACAGCACCGGCGCCGGAACCAAACTCCTGGATAGCGGTTGGACCCTGTTCTTCTCCGGAGTTGCTCACGGTATGAGGCGTAAGGCAGGTGTGGCTATACTAGCTAGCCCCCAGCTGAGCGCCTCTGTGCTGGAGTTCACCCCAGTGGATGAGAGGGTCGCCTCCCTGCGCCTTAGGACTGTGGGGGAGGGGGACTCTGACTGTGGTTTGTGCTTATGCACCGAACAGCAGTTCAGAGTACTCAGCCTTCCTGCAGACCCTGAGTGGGGGGCTCCTGCAGGGGACTCCACTGTCCTATTGGGGGACTTCAATGCACACGTTGGCAATGATGGAGAAACTTGGAGGGGCGTGATTGGGAGGCATGGCCACCACGATCTGAACCCGAGTGGTGTTTTGTTGCAGGCCTCACCTTTCTCTCTTTCTCTTCTCTCCCTTGTTTACCTTCTCTCCCTTTCTTCCCTTTTCTTCCTCCTCTCCTCCAGCTTAAGAGCAGGATCATTTATCTATCAAATGCCATCATAATTCACAGCCTCTAATGTACTGTAGATACTGTATGCACCAGGGACCATACTGTATAGTTTCTATCTGCCAGTTGGACTGAGGACAGTGGAGAGAGAGAGAGAGAAAGAGAGAGAGAGATGTGGAAACTGGGGATGAGAGAGAGGGGTGGAAGGAGGTGGAGAAGAGAGAGGGGGTGGGGAAAGAAAGAGATGTGGTGAGGAAGGGATGGAAAAAGAGGAAGTGAGGACTTTGAGGGTCAGTAAATGTTGACCCAATCAGCAGACTCCCTGTGGGGATAAAGGTTCGTTAGGCCCGCCCCTCCCCCCAGCGTCATGCTGCCCACCCCGCCGATTATGTCTGAGTTATAGAACATGATGAAGCTGATATTATCCTACAAAGGGAAATGAAGCTGGCACTTTTAAACGGTCACAAGCTGGCATTACAAACCAGTAATAGAACGATCATGTACTGAGCCACCATCACCGTCTGCATTATCTATCTATCTATCTATCTATCTATCTATCTATCTATCTATCTATCTATCTATCTATCTATCTATCTATCTATCTATCTATCTATCTATCTTCCTTCTATCTATCTATCTATCTATCTATCTATCTATCTATCTATCTATCTATCTATCTATCTATCTATCTATCTATCTATCTATCTATCTATCTATCTTCCTTCTATCTATCATATCTGCTCCATAAGTGATAATCGTGGAATGTTTTGGGCTTGTCGTGCAAATTACACTGACTGCTGGTGTGTCCAATCACAGATGAGTTGGAGTCAGTTTGCAGGTTGTAGTCCTAGGGTCGGCAAAATTGGGTGGGGTTGCTAACAGACGTCTCTGATTGGTGGAGCTCATTGTTACTATGGAATGAGATGGCACTGTTGCACCATAGGATTGTGGGTAGTGTATTTTTCCCCATATGACAGCAATAGTTGAGGGGAGAGAATGAGGACAGGATTCAAAATACTGTAAAAAATTCAGACTTTGAGACTTCACACTACATCCACCATGTGACAGAAATGACGGACTGCCAGGAAGACTACTGTCGTGAAGGAACAAACACAGAGGGAGCGAGAGGCCACTGTGTGTGTGTGTGTGTGTGTGTGTGTGTGTGTGTGTGTGTGTGTGTGTGTGTGTGTGTGTGTGTGCGCACGCATGCACCAATAATAAAGGCTGATATCACTGAATCACGAACGCAACAGGTTGTGTGCAGCAGCAGATATTTAATGAAGGAAGAGCACACTAGTCTAGCAAGTCAGACAGGAAGGATCACAAGGTTACCATGACAACCAATAACATTCCTGGCAGTGTGTGTGTGAGTGATGGAAACTGAGGCCGTGTCCGAATGTCCATACTACATGCTACATAGTACATACTGCAACTCGCATACTACATGCTATTTAGTACATACTACACCACAAAAACATGTTTAGTATGCGAGATAAATGTAGCATGCTACTCAAGCCATCCAGTGAAAGTGACAGGCTCCGGCTCGCATACGGTTCATGTTAAACTTACAACAATATTGAGCTAGCCAGGCATTGGAGTTGGTCATTCAGCAGGCTCGATCCTCACCTTTCTGTACAATCCAAACTGTGGATTGTCTGTGATAATAATCCACAAAATGTTCTTCCTTTGCCTCGTTTAGCACCAGCTGCAAAACTCTCCTCCAAATTCATTCTCTTTGTTAGCAGGGCTAACGTTGCACTCAGTAGCTTGTGCTTATTATTATTATTATTATTATTATTATTATTATTGCAGGTTGGTGAGAAGCTTGTGCAGTGGAGGGGTTCTTTTGGGTGAGTTATATGAAGGTATATTTGGTGCAAAATAGCTGAGCACCTGTAACAGTGAATTTGTACTTGTAGAAAATAGCCACACATGTGTAACTGTAAATTCGTAGTTGTAGAAAATATCCACACCTGTAGAAAATAGCCATACGTGTAACAGTAAATTCATAGTCACAGAGGAAAAGTTGCACACCTGTAGAATATTTTCTCACAAATACAAATACTGCGCAAACACAAGTCATTAACTACAACTGCTTGAATCTGCCGCTACGAGTCACAAATCGCAAGTTCCGCGCAAGAGAGGATTTTCGAGAAGCTTTTCGCAGTGAAAAGAGAGAGATCAGCCTACTCCAACAGCCCTGTCCTGAACGTTAACGGCCAAGGTAGCTATGTTTTCTGATATACAGTATCAGCCACCATTATACCAGACAGTGAGGAGTGGTTGAAGCTAGCCCATGATAAACAGTGATAGACAGATGATTCATCCAATCATGTTTCCAACAGAGAAATGCGAAGCAAACCATCTGGTGCGTCAGGTTAGTGTTCACGTGAATGTGGTTTTGGGCACTTTACAGATGGCACATTCACCGCCAATTTCTTGGAAACCTCAAGACAACACACACACACATACACAGAATGAAGGATTTGTTGTGAACATTTTGTGTTCTAGGCCTAAGTGGCTGTGTAATGTGTCTTTTATTCCTCAGAAGGAACATGTATGCCAGCGACCCAGCGTACCAAAAACTCTCACTCTATCTCTCTCTCTCTCTCTCTCCACTTCAATTAGAGGACATATGGTAGAGGGCCCTCGGGTCTCCGTGTGCCCTTTGAAGTGTGGTAGATTAGAAAAACAAACGTTTGGAAAATGTTAAATGAGCGCTGGCAGAGCAGAGCATGGAGACACACACATCCTGTGCCACACAAATATACAGAATGACACACGTGTACAGAACAACACACACATACAGTATGTACAGGACACACACATGTGTACAGAACAACACACACACGTACAGAACGAGACACATACAGTATGTACAGGACACCCACACACACACACAAAGATGCAGATAAACACTTCATGACATCTCACTTGTGTTGTGAGGTTCTGAAAACTCCCGCTCAGCCAAACAGCAGTCACCAGACACAGCCTTATCTAGAGCTCAGAAATCAATAATGCTGTATTCTTCAGCTCCTATTTTGAGAATGGGTTTGAGAATGTCAATGTGGTTTTATTTATATAGCACCATTCATCCAAATCAACGTAGCACATAGTGCTTTACATAAAGAGATGGATAAAAACACAAATCATGTAAACACAAAGAGAAGAGATTTAAAAGAAACAATGAAATTAAAAGAATTACAGTAAAAAAAAAAAAAAAGAATAAAAACAGAATACTGTACAAATTAAGAACACTTTAAGTACTTAACACAAGTAAAGCTATGTGGTAAAAGCAATATTAACGGTATAATTGTATGTTTTAAGATCTCGTCATTGTCTGAGACCATGGTAACTTACCACAGTCTCAGACATTCTCAGGTCCTCTGGCAGGGTGTTCCAGAGGCTGGGGTCATGAGAACTGAAGGCTGCCTCCCCATGCCTCCTAGTCCTGTCTCTAGGAACCATTAAAAGATCAGTGCCCAAGGACCTGAGGGTGTAAGGTAAAATATACACCTAGTATATTTTATATTTATACTTATTATTTATTAAATATGTATATATTTTAAAAGCATGTCTGACATGTATTTAGGCGCATTATTATGTATGGTTTTGAAGATTAATAAAAGAAGATTAAAATCTATTCTAAAAACTGACAGGTACCCAGTGTAGTGATTTTAAAACTTCTGGTCTTTGTAAGAACACGTGCTGCAGTATTTTGAATCAGTGGGAGTTGACTAATCGCTTTTTTGGTAGGCCAGACAGAAGAGCGTTACAATAGTCCAACCTGCTAGTAATAAAAGCTTTCAGTATCATTCTGGGAGAGGAAAGGTTTCGCCTTGGCAATGTTTCTTAGGTGATAAAATAAGGTCCTTGTCACATTCTTTATATGGGCCTCAAAACTAATCCCGCACAATACGTACGTTTCTGATCATGCATCTGAAGAAGATCACCTGGACAGAACTTTGGAAGTCTGAACCAGCAAGACTCAGGTTTCTGATCCAGTCGGTGGATGATGTCCTACCAAGTCCTAGCTGGGGTGTAGCAGAAACAGCAGCATGCCCACTGTGCCTGGCAAGAGGTTCCCTGGAACCCATCCTGAGCAGAGCTGGCCTTAACTGGGGGCCCGTTTCAAGAGCAATTATAAGAAGAAAAAAATAAATAAAAGACCCATATTCAATGACCATTGACCCATATTCACAACAGTGTGATTTATTTAAATCAGTGTGCGAAATACCCGTCAATATTCGGGGGGGTCCCCATCTCCCGTTTGTTGCGCAATACCGGTCGAAAGTTTCTCAATAATGCAGTAGGCGTATATTTTATTGATGCAAGCCAAGACAATCAGTCTATAGCCTACATGACAGCACACACACACACACACACACACACACACACACGTCACCAGGGCTCAGTACTAGGGTGGGCCAATGAACTGCAACGGGAGGCACAATTATTACTAACCATTTTTGATAATCTGATATGCTATAGTATTCGTAATGCAGCACTGACATGCATAGGAGGTTGCACTGGCTAAAGTTGTTTGAATGCGACTTAGTTTATAACAAGGAGAGGCAAGGTTGTGCATTACAATGCAGACACGACAATAATTGGCACCAATCTGGCCCACAAGAGCAACAACTGAATAAATACCAGGGATAGCCTACCGGTAACTAAAATTAGGAGACTGGCACGCAATCAGTGCACTTGCAAATGGGATAGCCTACAGTATGACCGACCATGTGATATTAAACCATCCATCTACAGCAAATACGATCAGACAGATACATCGTCATTGAACACATTATACACAAAGCACATTAGACTAACCGTGCTAAAAGGCCATCTCTCCAATTGAAAAAAGCACCACGGTGGATGCTGACACGGATAGGCATACAACAAGCAAAACATCACCACGGCGGGTGCGCTCTCTCTCACACACACGCACGCACGCACGCACGCACGCACGCACGCACGCACGCACGCACACACACACACACACACACACACACACACACACACACACACACACAATCACTCCAACTTGAATGCCAAGGCTAGGCTATTCTGCTTCACTATAAGACCACAACCAACTAGGCCTACACAACCATGCTTAGGCCAAAGCCAGGAATCTACACAGGACACACGCACAGTCGCACACACTCTATGGTAACAGAGAGAATACTGCAGCTACTCTGCCCTCGTGAGCTCGCTTGCAACGTGAACCGCGGATGCTTTTTGCAGAGCTTTATCAACACAACCATGCCCACAAATCAGCCACAAATGATCAGAAAAAGTAGCTAGATTTGTCGCTGGTCGCTTTTGACTAATTAAGTCTCACTTGTGGAGGTTTCAGAATGTGGGAGCGACTCACTCTCACACTCCAGGATCATGAGAAGTCAAATGCGCACTGTGCCAACATGGATAGCTGGCGCGAGCTGGAAACGCGCGTGAGAACGCACAGCACAATTGAACACATACCAAGAAATGCAAATGCTGGAAAAAAAAAACACTGGATTGATTACCGGAATTATAGTCGGGGGCCCTAGCGATGAAACATAACAAAGGCCGTCTATGATCCTGAGTTGCTGCCCTAAAGCCCTGGGAGAGGGGAGGTAAAAATGGCGCCATAACCAGGTGCTAAAGGCAGTAGCTGACACCATCTGCACTGGAATACAACAGAGCAAACATCAGCTCCCAGCAAGGCACAGAATCACCTTTGTCAGGGCCGGGGAGAAACCTCGGGCTGAGCACAGGGTCTCAACTGGGCTGCTGGCCTCGGCTCGTGACTGGCAGCGGACCTTGGGAGGCAGTTTAGGTTTCCGGAGCACATTGCTACTGTAGGACGACACTCAGGCCAGACTTGGTCTTAACATCTGACAGCTCAAAGCAAGTGGTTCTGTTGGAACTCACAGTCCCCTGGGAAGACGGGATAGAGGAGGTCCATGAGTGAAAGAGGGCCAAATACCTGGAGCTGGTAGAGGTGCAGAGGGATCAGGTGGAGGGCCGGCTGTGAGCCTATCCAGGTGGGCTGCAGGGGAAATCCAGGGCAGTCTCTACACCGGGCACTCAGGCTCCTTGGCATTAGAAGGTTGTAAGAGTGAAAAGCCACCAGGAACATCATCGAAGCTGCAGCAAAAGCTTTGAGGTGGTTTTGGATCAAGAGAGGATCCATAGTGTAGCGCGCCGCTTGGACACAAGCCGGGCTGATCAACCCCAGCTGGGTCGCCCAGGTGAGGGTGTCTGATGATCAAAGACCCGAAACAGCCTCTGACCCCGGGTTCATCACTGCTGTGTCCAAGTCGCACCATCGAGGTGTTTCCAATAACCGGCCTGGCATTTGGTATTCAGTGACAGGAGGAAGTGAATTCACAATAGTTAAAGTGTTCACAGATACAGTTAAAATAGTCTTTGGTGGGAACTTGGTGGGAATAGGATCGAGGGGGCAGGTAGACAGCTTAAGTTGTAACACCCCTTTGCTCAGCATCTCTGTGTCAACCGGTGTAAACAAGTTCATAACACTGCTCCGTGGAGGAAGAGGGTCATCAAGCAAAACATTTGGTCTTGACTGGGTGATATTCATCCTAATGTCAGTTATCTTGTCTCTAAAATATTCTACAAATTCCTCA
This sequence comes from Borostomias antarcticus, assembly GCF_949987555.1. Classification (NCBI taxonomy): domain Eukaryota; kingdom Metazoa; phylum Chordata; class Actinopteri; order Stomiiformes; family Stomiidae; genus Borostomias; species Borostomias antarcticus. Next base: position 24,365,239 of record NC_140234.1, read on the forward strand.
CACTTGGAGATAGAGAACATGTTGACAGTTGTTTAGTGGGCAGGATTTAAGAAGTAATTAAGAAAAGGGACCGGAGATGATGCAAGGTCTTGCCCGTCAGCAAAACAGTGGTAATCAGGACCTTGAAGTCCTCCTTCAGCTGCTCAGACTGCTGGAGCCTGATGTCATTTGATCCAACATGGATGACGACAGATGAAACCAGGGGATGATCATTAATGAGAGATGTAATGACAGAATTTATGTCTGAGACCTTAGCCCCTGGGAAGCAGTAGGTCTGAGCCTTCGGAATTACAACATGGCGCACCATAGAAGAGCCTACTATAAGCACAGATGCAGGGGGCTTGACGTGCACGGGGGACACTGGAGACCACCACTGGAGAGAGGGCGCCTGATGCTGATCCTCTGGTGGAGGATGGTTTCTCTGATGCTGGCCAGGTGCAGGACATGGTCTGCGGTTTGTTCCTCGGCGCCCCACTCGCACAGGATACCAAGCCCCATCTGTGCATCGATGAGTGGAAGCATCTGTGAACGCGCTCATAGCTAGATTGGATCAGCTGGGCAGATTTAACGAGTTGACAGCCGTTTTATCCATGAGTACGGTTGTTTTGTTTATATGCTGAACTAGCTTGGTAATACAGGGCCCAGGAGAGGCCTCCTGCCATAAACATGATCTTCATCTCTGAGAATACGTACGGAACACGTGGTTGGCCATTTTGTTCACGGGAAACCCCCTCTATATGACGTCACAGGCATTGCTATGACGACCAACTACAGATTACTATTTTGCGATGGAAAGTGCAGTGAAAAAAGTAACGCATATCGATGGTACAAAATTGAAAGAGTGACAGGTCCTAGCAGCAAACGAGAGACGCTAACCCAGGTTAGATTGCAGGGCTAATCTATGGGTGGGAATGCCTGATCGCGAAAGTTGTTAGGAGGGGGTTATGGGTTTTAATTAGGGCCCGAGCACTGGCGGTGCGAGGCCCTATTGAAATTGTAAGGATTATTCTCCCTTCTCCCTTCTACCTTCTTCTTCTCCCCAAACAAATGCCTTTTTGGCGGCCTAAACATTGATGAAAACGCATGAAACTTTGCAGATACGTCAGTCCCGGTGAAAGATTTGATATTTCATGGGTGACGGAAATGGGTGTGGCAAAACGGCTCAAGAGCGCCCCCTAGAAAATGTTAAATGGCGAGCCCCACCTTTCAGTTTGTTGTAGGCCAACGAAATTCGGTATTCGGTAATTCTGATATTTCTCACGCTTCATGAAGGTTCTGTCCTGAACACATCTATGTGTCAGTATTGCGTCATACTTATAGCGCCACCTATTGGTGAAACAGGAAGTCCTCAAAACTCCTACATACAGTACATTATCCGATTTGCACCAAATTGCTGACGCTTCATGAAGGTCGCATTCTGAACACATCTATGCGTCGTTATTGAGTCACACTTACAGCGCCACCTACTGGTGAAAGAGGAAGTACTCATAACTCCTACATACGTTATCCGATTTACTCCAGATTGCTCATGCTTGATGAAGGTCACATCTTGAACACATCTGTAAGTCAGTATTGCGTCATACCTACAGCGCCACCTACTGGTGAAACAGGAAGTACTCATAACTCCTACATACGTTATCCGATTTACTCCAAATTGCTCAGGGTTGATGAAGGTCGCATCCTCAACACATCTGTGCATCAGGATTGAGTCATACTTCTAGCGCCACCTACTGCTTACAGGAAGTCCTCGTAACTCCTACATACATTATCCAATTCACCCCAAATTGCTCACGCTTGATGAAGGTCGCGTCCTGGACACATCTGTAGGTCAGTACTGAGTCATACTTATAGCACCGCCTACAGGTCAAGCAGGAAGTCATCATAACTCCTACATACAAGAGCACACCCTTTAACGCCGCCACACTCCGACACGCGAGGGCCCGCTCACTGCTGCTCGCAGCCCTAGTATATATTTGTATTTTATTCTGATGTGATGGCCCTATGTTTTTTGTGACATTGTTTGGTGGCAAAGACTCTCTTTCTCCCTTATTCTCTCTCACCCACAGACACACTCCCTCCCTCCCTATCATCCCCCCGCTTCTCTGATCATGCAGGTTGTCTAGTTCTGCTGCCAGGCACAACCATGAAGGTCACAACCATGAAGGTCACAACCATGAAGGTCTCAACCATGAAGGTCACAACCATGAAGGTCACATCCAAGTCCCACGTCCACCCCTAAGTTAGAGCTAGCCTTTCCAGACACAAACGCACCTACTCCCAAATACTCACAGATCCTCTACTGGCACTCACCCACACACACACACACCACACAGGGGTTGTCGGCACCAGGAGAGCATCTCATACATGAGCTAACTCTATAATTAGCTGTTAATTAACCTGTTAGCATGATAACCATGATAGGCCCAGCCTGGAGTGCCGCAGAAGGACAGTGCAAGGGAGCAGAGGTCCAGGCGTACCACAGTGCTACAGTAAACATATCATCATAGCTCAGCTTCCACAGATGCTTGCACTTTTGTACACGTATGGTTTCCCATGGGTCCAGAGTGTGTGTGTGAGGGGGGAGGGCTACGTGACTGTGTTCGGCAATTGAGAATAACTGCTGTGTGACTGACAGCTGGGGTAATTATAGTCCCTCAGTGGCATGTGACCTCACAGAGTTGGTGCTAGAACCCGAGCAGCTCTCTGACGTACGGTACACTGCCGTCACCAAAAATAGAGCCACAAATGCAGGAAAAATGAGGCAAGAGAAAGACTGTAGAGTGAGAATGAGACAGAAACCGCAGAGAAAAATGTAGATGTTGGAGAAACAACAGACCAGGACAGAAGAACGGGGGGGGTGGAGCAAAAGATGAGAATGACAGAGAGAGAGAGAGAGAGAGACAGAGAGAGAGACAGAGAGATAGAGAGAGAGACAGAGAGAGAGACAGAGAGAGACAGACATAGAGAGAGACAGAGAGAGAGAGGGAGAGAGACAAACAGAGAGAGAGAGAGAGAGAGAGAGACACAGAGAGAGAGACAGACAGAGAGAGAGACAGAGAGAGACAGAGAGAGAGAGAGAGGCATGTGCAGGCGCCATGATGGCAGCCCCAGTATTTCGGTCTGTGCTGTTTTGTGTTGTTTTTTCATGTAATTTCGTGCACGCTAAAAAAATATGGGTTGTTTTCTTAACCCAAACGCTGGGCTGAGCCTGTTGGGTCCTTTTATTGGGTTATTTCTATGGTGCTGGGTAGTGGTGTATTACTTCTCCAAATCCACAAAACACATGTAGACAGGTTGGGCAAACTCCCAAGCCCCCTCCAAGATCCTTGCGAGAGTGAAGAGCTGGTCGGTGGTTCCACGACCAGGACGGAATCCGCATTGTTCCTCTTCAATCAGAGGTTCGACTATCGGTCAGACCCTCCTTTCCAGCACCTTAGAGTACACTTTCCCTGGGAGGCTGAGTAATGTGATGCCTCTGTAATTGGAACACACCCTCTGGTCCCCTTTTTTGAATATTGGGACCACCACCCCAGTCTGTCACTCCTTTGGCACTGACCCGGACTTCCACACAATGTTAAAGAGGCGTGCCAACCAAGACTGCCCCTAAACACTCAGCGCCTTCAGCATTTCTGGACGGATCTCATCAGTCCCTGGGGCTTTGCCACTGTGGAGTTGTTTGACTACCTCAGTGACCTCCTCCAGGGAAATTGACGATGACACCCCTTCATCTTCCGGCTCTGCCTAGATTGTAGAGGGTGGGTTAGTCGGGTTCAAGAGTTCCTCAAAGTGCTCCTTCCAACGCTCAACGACCTCCTCAGTTGAGGTCAGCAGTGTCCCATCCTTGCTGTATACAGCTTGGATGGTCCCCCGCTTTCCCTTCCTGAGGTGTCTGATGGTCTTCCAGAAACACTTTGGTGCCGACCGAAAGTCCTTCTCCATGGTTTCTTCGAACTCCTCCCACACTCGCTGCTTTGCCTTGGTCACGGCCGAAGCCGCAGCCCTCTGGGCCCGTCAATACGCTACAACTGCTTCTGGGGTCTCCCGGGCTAATATGTCCCAGAAGGCCTCCTTCTTCAGTCGGACGGCTTCCCTGACCACCAGTGTCCACCACGGTGTCCGAGGGTTACCGCCCCTTGAGGTACCTATAGCCCTCAGGCCACAGCTCCCAGCCGCAGCTTCAGCAATGGAGGCTTTGAACACAGTGTTCACATCGTGTTCGAAGTCTCCAACCTCCACAGGGATGCCTGAGAAGCTCCGCCGGAGGTGGCACTTGAATTCTCTCTGGACAGGCTCTTCCTCCAGACGTTCCTAGTTCACCCTCACGACACGCTTGGGTTTTCCAGGTCTGTCCAGAGGTTTCCCCCGCCATCGAACCCAGCTGAGGTGATCAGTGGACAGCTCTGCCCCTCTCTTCTCCCACGTGTCCAAGACACATGGCCTCAGATCAGATGATACAATAACAAAGTCAATCATCGACCTTCGGCCTAAGGTGTTCTGATGCCAAGTGTACTTTTGGGCATCCTTGTGTTCGAACATGGTGTTTTGTTATGGACAAACCGTGACTAGCACAGAGGTCCAACAACAAAACACCACTCAGGTTCAGATTGTGGTGGCCATGCCTCCCAATCACGCCCCCCCCCAAGTTTCTCCATCATTGCCCACGTGTGCATTGAAGTCCCCCAATTCCCCCCAATGTGTGAACCATATACTAATAAACAGATCTTGAATCTGGATTCTTGGAATGGAAGCATGAAGGGAAGTGAGAGAGGAAGAGGGTAAGAGAAGGGAGAAGGGAGAGATGGAGGGATGAAGAGTGGAGAGGAGGAGAAGGGAGAGATGGAGGGATAGAGAGTGGAGAGGAGGAGAAGGGAGAGATGGAGGGATGAAGAGTGGAGAGGAGGAGAAGGGAGAGATGGAGGGGTGGAGAGGACGGGAAGGGAGAGATGGAGGGATGGAGAGTGGAGATGAAGAGAAGGGAGAGATGGAGGGATGGAGAGTGGAGAGGAGGAGAAGGGAGAGATGGAGGGATGGAGAGTGGAGAGGAGGAGAAGGGAAAGATGGAGGGATGGAGAGTGGAGAGGAGGAGAAGGGAGAGATGGAGGGATGGAGAGTGGAGAGGAGGGGAAGGGAGAGATGGAGGGATGGAGAGTGGAGAGGAGGGGAAGGGAGAGATGGAGGGATGGAGAGTGGAGAGGAGGAGAAGGGAGAGATGGAGGGATGGAGAGTGGAGAGGAGGAGAAGGGAGAGATGGAGGGATGGAGAGTGGAGAGGAGGGGAAGGGAGAGATAGAGGGATGGAGAGTGGAGAGGAGGAGAAGGGAGAGATGGAGGGATAGAGTGGAGAGGAGGGGAAGGGAGAGATAGAGGGATGGAGAGTGGAGAGGAGGAGAAGGGAGAGATGGAGGGATGGAGAGTGGAGAGGAGGAAAAGGGAGAGATGGAGGGATGGAGAGTGGAGAGGAGGAAAGGGAGAGATGGAGGGATGGAGAGTGGAGAGGAGGAGAAGGGAGAGATGGAGGGATGGAGAGTGGAGAGGAGGAGAAGGGAGAGATGGAGGGATGGAGAGTGGAGAGGAGGAGAAGGGAGAGATGGAGGGATGGAGAGTGGAGAGGAGGAGAAGGGAAAGATGGAGGGATGGAGAGTGGAGAGGAGGAGAAGGGAGAAATGGAGGGATGGAGAGTGGAGAGGAGGAGAAGGGAGAGATGGAGGGATGGAGAGTGGAGAGGAGGAGAAGGGAGAGATGGAGGGATGGAGAGTGGAGAGGAGGGGAAGGGAGAGATGGAGGGATGGAGAGTGGAGAGGAGGAGAAGGGAGAGATGGAGGGATGGAGAGTGGAGAGGAGGAGAAGGGTCTGGAATACTAGAGCTAACAGGCACGGGACTAAAATAAACATGCGAGACTGTGGACAGGGACCGGTGGGGGGGGGGGCAACATCATTAAAAAGAGAGGAGAGAGAGAGGAGAAAGGCGTATAGATGATACATGGGTATTACATAAAGTCAGAGAGAATGAGGAAAAAATAACGACTGGTGAAATAAAAATGTAAAAAACTGTCTCTTTCTCTCCTCTTTCTCTCTCTCTCTCTCTCTGTCTCTCTATCTCTCTCTCCCTCTCTCTCCCTCTCTCTCTATCTCCCTCCCTCTCTCTCTCTCTCTCTCTCTCTCTCTCTCTCTCTCTCAGTGTTCCAGGTCATCAGCAGGTCTTTGCAGGCTTGATGAAATATTAATCTTTCCCTGACACATGTTTTCCCTTCCATTTCTCCCCCCCCTCTCTCTCTCTCTCCCTCTCTCTCTCTTTCTCTCTCTCTCTCTCTCGATGTATATCGTCTTTCCCTCTCTTCCTCTCTGACTCCTCTATACCTGACACAGAACACCCCACTTCAAACCTGTGTGTGTGCCCATGCGTGTGTGTGCTTGTGTGTGGAATTGGAGATGTGTATCTTATGTCATTTGATATGATCTCGTACTGTACATCTGTGGATCTGTGAAACACTGTCCCCTAGATCACACACACACACACACACATACACCTAGATCACACACACACACACACACACACACACACCTAGATCACACACACCTAGATCACACAGGCTGCCCACAGCACCAAAACACACATTCCACCATCGCAGCAGCACAGCCTTCCATTGCCAGGCCAGGCCAGGCCAGGGGCGGAGCGATCACCAGTATGTAGACCGAACTGAGGCCCGTGGCGGAGCGATCACCAGTCTGTAGACCGAACTGAGGCCCGGGGCGGAGCGATCACCAGTCTGTAGACCGAACTGAGGCCAGGGGCGGAGCGATCACCAGTCTGTAGACCGAACTGAGGCCAGGACCGGAGCGATCACCAGTCTGTAGACCGAACTGAGGCCAGGGGCGGAGCGATCACCAGTCTGTAGACCGAACTGAGGCCCGGGGCGGAGCGATCACCAGTCTGTAGACCGAACTGAGGCCCGGGGCGGAGCGATCACCAGTCTGTAGACTGAACTACGGACGCTCTCGCTGAGGGAGGGACGCTCATTCTGCTTCACTGTTTAATACGTTCTGTGTTAAATGTAGACATCATGGTGGCATCAAGAGAGGAGAGAGAGAGAGAGCAGGAGTGAGAGAGAGTAAGAGAGAAAGGGAGGGAGGGAGATACTGTATCAGCTCGGTGTCTCACAGAAACAGCCCTGGTAACTCGTTGTAAGGCCTGGGAGCCAATCAGAGCCCCCGGTGAGACTGCTGGCCCAATCAGAAGCGAGGTGGAACATCGAGGCGAAAATAGAACTTGAGAGATTGGTTCTGTAGAATTTAGGTGAGGGAAGAGAGATGTGTCTGTCCTCAGCAGAGCAGAGCAAACGCTGTAACAGGAATGGTACTCTGCCAACACACACACACACACACACACACACACACACAGGGAGAAAACGTAAACCACATTGCCAGGTGGATGAGGAACAGAATGAAAATCTAAAAAACATGAAAGACTCAGTCAAGGATAACACACACACACACACACACACACACACACACACACACACACAGCTACTGAGGCGGCAGAACTGCTGACAGCAGTGTCTAGATTATCACTGAGCTTCTCTATCCTTCTTAGAGATTCAAACATCTCTCTCCTTCTCTGTTCCTCTCTCCTCTCTCCCTCACTCTCTCCCTCTCATCTCTCCCCCACTCTCTCCCTCTCATCTATCTTAATCTCTCTCCATCTCTCCCTCATCTCTCTCTCCATCTCTCTCTCCTCTCTCCCCAACTCTCTCCCTCTCATCTCTCCCCCACTCTCTCCCTCTCATCTCTCTCCATCTCTCCCTCTCATATCTCTCTCCATCTCTCCCCCACTCTATCCCTCTCATCTCTCCCCCACTCTCTCCCTCTCATCTCTCTCTCCATCTCTCTCTCCACACAATATCTAACCCACTCCCATTCCTGTGCTCTGTACATGTGCCTCACAGCTTGTATTAATATGATGCCTGTGTGACTCTACTTTCACAGCCGGGCAGATCATGTGTGTGTGTGTGTGTGTGTGTGTGTGTGTGTGTGTGTGTGTGTGTGTGTGTGTGTGTGTGCGTGTGTGTGTGTGTGTGTGTGTGTGTGTGGGGACAAGCATTGAGAATCATTAAGGCAGGTTTCTGTCTCTTGCTCGGCTGGTCTTGGCTGTTTTTAGAATACCATTACTCTTTCTGTCTCAGTAGGACTCCACACACACACACACACACACACACACACACACACACACACACACACACATACACACACACACACACCACTGAAATGCTGAGGCAGTTAGGGGGGGTAGAGATGGGCAGAGAGGGCATCTATTCAGTTATGTCTTTAGTTACGGTTCAGTTACAGTTCCAAACCCATGTTAACTATTGGATGTCATTGCTGTTCCTCCAGGGTAACTCCGTAGCAACGTGATAGTTTTATGAGTTCACTAAAATCAACATAAAAGACACTGAATAGTCAGTATTTATCCCATAATGTTACCCAATGGTGTAACCGTTGCATACTCGAGAGTAGTGGTATGCCGGCTGGTCGATGGTACAATGCTATGACCGCAGCACATGGTACAGGCAATTTACTATAACACAATCTTATGAGTTATAGCTTCAATATTTACAATTATTTTTCTAATTGTTTATTTCTATAGTGTTTTAATACCATCGCTGATAAGCTGCTGCCTTATCAGGACAGACAGATCTTGTGGTCCTCACATGAATGATCTATTATCCACTAATCAGTCAGAGTAACTCAGCCTGATCAAAAGATAGAGAAACTGGCTCCATCGGATTGGATTTTGTTTAGGCAGCTATGAAACAGGTGTACTGTTATGACAAGGAAAACAAAATCTGCCAGTTTTATAAATTCATTACATATGAGTGCTAGTTCATTATACTGTATGGTGTTCATATGAGGGCTCAATTGTAGGAACGTTACAATTCACATACTGTAGTAAATGAACAACATTCGCATTCACGTGAAAAAAGAAAGCTTTCCTATCAGTACTTGATTATGGTGACATTATCTATAAGCATGCCGCCACCACCACCTTGAAACAGCTTGACACTGTCTATCACTCAGCACTTTGTTTTATCACTGGAGATCATTCTAGAACGCACTGCTGTCATTTGTATCAGGCAGTGGGTTGGCCATCCCTGGTCGCTAGGAGAGCGCAGCTTTGGCTCAATATGTGTATAAAGCTATCTTACAAAAGCTACCTAACATCCCATATTACATGGTGTTCAAGCAATTAACAGACAAGGTCTCAGGATTAGTTGGCTCTTGAGATCCCTCCAATCAGAACTGAACATGGAAAGAGTGCTTTTAGTGCTCCCAGAACAGGGAATAGGTTTCAGGAGACTTTTACATTGGATTCTTTAGTCATTTTGGACATTTTTAAGCAAAAGATTCAGGAATATGGGGTAAGATCTGTGTATGCTTGTACAATGTTGTGTAAAATGTATGAATGCGATTTTATATTGTTATTATTACCACCACCCCAGAAAAAGCAAAGGACGACAGGTAATGTTTTGGTGGCTTTATTTATATATTATATTTATTCATATTTATTGGTTGGTTTATTTATATAACATCAACAAAAACAGATATCTTTATTTGTCACGTGGTGAGAGGCAGCATATCACACGGCGAAACACACACACACACACACACACACACACACACACACACATACATGATGCATCCACCGATGAAACTACTCTCTGCTCTTCACCCATCCCGTCGTCCTTCCCCCAAGGGCACCGGGAGCAGACAGTAGGCAGCGTGCAGGGCACACGCCCGGGGGCCAACCAAGCGCTCCTCTGCGTCTTCGCCAGGGATGGACAGCGTTAGTTGGGTCGTTTATAGGTGAAATAACCACTGTTATAGCCTATTTTTCACTTGTTTAGGGGTTTTCTGCTTCTTCTTCTAAACGCTCTTATGATGAAAATAATAGGAATATCTATTCATTCCAGCCCATTGGTTGTTATTCCAGCCCATTGTGAGCTTGACTATCCTCTGTTTCAGAAGTTAAATATGTGTCTCTGGTGAGGCTGTCAGTAGCGTTATTCAGTGTTAAGCAGTGTTAAGCAGTGTCAAAGGTGCGTTCACAAGCCACAACCCCCCACGGCCGGTAATGAGGGCTGTTGTTGAACACCGAGCCTCTGACCATTAACAGGGACCAAGGCTACTGGAGACTCTTGATCTGGGCTCAGACACGCTGAGAGGACCGGACCTGTGGACCTGCTGCAACACGGGTCCAGGACACAAGTCCTTCTGGCTGCTCTGGGCTGGGCTAGGGGTTCTGGGCTGGGCTAGGGGTTCTGAGCTGGGCTAGGGGTTCTGGGCTGGGCTAGGGGTTCTGGGCTGGGCTAGGGGTTCTGAGCTGGGCTAGGGGTTCTGGGCTGGGCTAGGGGTTCTGAGCTGGGCTAGGGGTTCTGGGCTGGGCTAGGGGTTCTGAGCTGGGCTAGGGGTTCTGGGCTGGGGGTTCTGAGCTGGGTTGGGCTAGGGGTTCTGAGCTGGGCTGGACTAGGGGTTCTGGACTGGGCTAGGGGTTCTGAGCTGGGCTAGGGGTTCTGGGCTGGGCTAGGGGGCTATTATTAAGTGACCTTGTGCATTCTGTAAGATTCCACAAGCTAAAGATATTAAAGTAATACATGCATAAACATGGGTGTGGTTTTCATGAGTACCCATTATTATTTATACATGAGTCTGGTTTTGCGGGATAGGTCACTTTGACTCTGTGGGGTTTCCATGGTTATACTATGCCAGGTGTGTTTCTACATTTATTCAGAGAAGCACCTCTCCCTGAGGAGTAAGATGTTTATCAGAGACGGGCTGTGGTTGGACTGGAGCCATGGCACCTACCAGACCCAATCTAATGATCGGCTTGTTCTCAGGGTGCATTCTGGACTTGGAAGGGCTGCTTTTTTCCATGATGCTCCTTATACATGGAATACCTTACAACAGACTCTAAAGCTTGAGGTCCTTCCTTCAGTCAGAATTTAAGTCCAACTGTTTATTATTATTATTATTATTATTATTGTACATTGCATTTGTTTTGTTGATTTGTGTCTCTATGGCATCACTGTAAATGAAGGAAACCTCAGTGCTACACAAGTATAAATAAAGGTTTGAAATGAAATTGGTGAACACAGAGTTACAGAGCAGTATCGATACATTTTATTAGTTGGATAATGTCACAGAGTAGCACTGTTACAGTAGGTCACCAGATTGGGTATTCCACCTCCTTTCTTCAACCCTCTCTTATACCTCTTTCTTTCTATTTTACTCTCTTAAACTGCCAATGGTGACTGTGTGTGTGTGTGAGTGAGAGAAAGTGTGAATATTCTTGAACATGCATGTGTGTGTGGCTGTGTGTTGTCCTGTGAGAATATCAGTGTTTGCTCTCCGGTGGTCAAAGAGCCGTATGAGCTGGGAGCTTTACACCTACATCTCCCAGAAGGCCGTTCTCCAGCTCAGCCTATTCCCTATTGTGGTAACAAGGCCTTTCGCTCAGGACAGAGAATGGCTGTCTAGAAGTGCTGCTGGGTAACGTTAGGTGCAGTAGGTATGTGCTTGTCCTTCTTGGATAACTATGGCTCAGCACAACCCTTTTACTGCTTCTGTAGAGTACAATAGAGTAGAACAGAATAGCATATAAATAAAGAAATAGACTAAAGAAACCAAAAGGCAAAGATCTCAATCTACCGGACGATCTTCTTTCCTACTTTCACCTATGGACATGAATGATGGGTTTTGCAAATAGCAAAGCAAAAACATTTTTGCACTTAAAGGAGAATGTTACTGTATATCCATTATATCGCGCTGGATTTTTTATTTCTATTACAGGCCTCCGAATTACACCAAAGTTATCTCGGTGAGTCAAACGTCTTATAATATGCCGTAAATAAGGTCCAGGTTGTCGAAAAAGAACATTCTCCTTTAATAGCACATACAGTATCCAGCAATATCCACAAGCCTGGTTTTGCAATCCTGATCACGTGATCTCTCTCATGTGATTAGGGTCGTGAAGCCAGTAGAGTGGAGACCGTAATAGCTCCCTGAGTGGATATCAGTGGATATGTACTATTTAAAGGAGTAGTAAAGGGAAAATGCATGTTTAGCCCTGTTTTAAGATTACTTATGATCATATACAATGGTTCAGATCAAAACGTTGACAAAACTAGCACTTTAAGAAAGTCTGATAATTGCTCTACCACTGTTTTGGTTATACAATGGGTGTGGATGGGCACCTTGAAAAATCATTCAAAAAACATGTTAAACTCTCAATTTCAAAGACAAGAAATTCACCGAGGTGTTAGTTGGCGTTCTGACATATAATTCGCCAACTAATTCACAAAAACTGTAACATTATTAGATAATCCTCAGGGAATGATAAGACATCCCATCGCAGTCTTAAAATCCTCTCCCGGTGAAACATGCATGCATTTAAAACTTCACAAAGTAATGCGCTTCCTCATCTGGTAGGGAGAGACGGGGAGACAGTCTGGGTTTTTAGAGTAAACAGAATGAGTTACCATGGTCACTGACCCACGCTGTCAGTGAACTCTCTTCCTGGAACGGGTTTGACTTGCCCTGCTTTCTCGAGTTTGACTTAACTGTCTTCCTGGAATGGAAAACCCAGGCTTTCCCTTATATGAGGCTTAGCGAACTCAGGATTTGCACTAAACCCGCTTTCTGGAATACCCCCCAGGATTGCGGCATCAGCAACGCAAGCCATGATGTGGTGCTGAGGTATGCTGATGTGTGTTGATGTGGTGTTGATCTGTGTCAGTGTGGTGTTGATGTGTTGATTGCGTGTTGATGTGGTATTGATGTGGTGTTGATGTGGTGTTGATGTGGTGTTGATGTGGTATTGATGTGGTGTTGATGTGTTGATGTGGTGTTGATGCGTGTTGATGTAGTGTTGACATTGAGTTGATGTGGTGTTTAATGTGGTGTTAATGTGTGTTTGATGTGTGTTGATGTGTTGATGTGGTGCTGATGTGTGTTGATGTGGTATTGATGTGTTGATGTGGTGTTTAATGTGTGTTGATGTGCGTTGAAGCGGTGTTAATGTGGTGTTGACATGGTGTTAACGTGTGTTTGATGTGTGTTGATAAGGTGTTTGTCTGAGTAATGTAGTGAATCTGAAGTGGCGCGGCGCCCTACAAAATCATGGCTCATTATTAACTAAGGATGGGTCTAAGGTTAGAATATCAAAGAGGGAGTTTTCTTCTGCTTCCCTCTGTGAGAAATCCATCCCCACGCAAGGAGATCGATCAAATACACAGCCCATTAATCCTGTTCGAACTACAGAGAGAAAGAGAGAAAAAATAATCTTTTAAAAAAGTGTATTTCTCTCCCTTGCTCTTGGCTACATGCACACACACACGCCACACACACACACACACACACACACACACACACAGCGTGGATAATCCATCTGATTGAAGAGCTTTCAGATGGGTAATTAAATTTCCCAACGATCCGCTGCGGTGGCTACACACGGATCCGGCTTGCGGAGACCAGACGAACGAGACCCACAGCAACATCATCAGCCTGCTACTACCCTATTACCCTAGGCCTGAAGAGCATGGGGGGGGGGGGGCGGTGTCACTGCTACTACCCCAGGCCCTGAGGAGCATGGGGGAGTCACTGCTATTACCCCAGGCCTGAGGAGCATGGGGTAATAGCAGTGAATCCCCCAGGCCCTGAGGAGCATGGGGGGGTCACTGCTATTACCCCAGGCCTGAGGAGCATGGGGGTGGGGGTCACTGCTATTACCCCAGGCCCTGAGAAGCATGGGGGGGTCACTGCTATTACCCCAGGCCTGAGGAGCATGGGGGGGGGGTCACTGCTATTACCCCAGGCCCTGAGGAGCATGGGGGGGTCACTGCTATTACCCTAGGCCTGAGGAGCAGGGGGGGGTCATATTTCATACTGACAAGGACAAGATAAACACCGGGGCCTTTAACCACCATTCGCTGACCTCTGACTTTTGTCCTCATTATGCCGGGCTCAGACTACAGGATTTTTGGGCCGATTTATCCCCGATTCACCCCTCCCGACAATCGCAGGAGAAATCTGGTCTGGAACGTTGGTCGGGGCCGATGATCGGCCCAGATGATCTTGTAATGTGAGGGGTTTACAGATCCAATCTTATACCTCCCGATCGGCTCGCAGACCCATTGGGGCGGCCCCGATAATATCAAACATGTTTGATATTTAAGATTATTACGTCCCGACTTTACAAGTGAGACGGCGAGACCAGTGGTTCGTTGCTCCCTCGGGCACGATAAGATCCTGTAGTGTGCTGAGCCGTTATTTTCAAATCTTGCTGTGTGTGCTTGTTTGAGATGCGCAAGAAGAATATCTGTTAAGATTCTCCTTATGTCCGTGATGTAACCCGATTTCGAAATTGGTTAGGATTTTAAATATCCTGTAGTGTGAGCCCGGTATTACCAGTACCAACACACACACAAACACGCACATGCGCGATCTGTCACACTATCAGTTACAGTAAAACAGAACAACATAGAAGTAACCGCACCCTAGTCCCAAAATGACTAAACAAACCCTCCTAGTTTCACTGTTTTGTGTTACTGTATGTTGTGCTGCTGTGTTGTGTTTACTGGTGCTGTGGGAGCCAACACACGGGCATCGATCACTAGGGCGTCCCACACTAGCATACGTAGACGTGCTTAAGAACGAGCTGCCAGACGCATGGAGGACTGGGAGGACTGGAAACACCGATGGACGACTCGTCCAGGGATGACCTAGAGAGAGTTGTGTCGTGTAGTGTAGGTTTTGTAAATGTGATTGCAGAATGCAAATCACACTCTTGTTCTTCTGCATACTTATTATTATTCCTGTCACTTTTTTTGCCACCTATCTACTTTCACACCGTTTAAGCTGGAAACACGGTTTGAATTCTATGCTACAGTATGACTTTTTATATTGATATCACTTACAGTTAAAAACTTACAGTTTTTAAAATATTTAACTTTTATTGGCAATTTTTGTCCATTGGAAATTAATGGTGGAATGTGTGGAATGTTCAGTTGCTAAAGTGATGAAAGGTGGTGATTAGAAAAAATCCCAACATTTTGTAAACTGCTGCTCCTCCTACAATTTTCACAGCTCATGCACATATGACATATGATTGTGCTGATTTATACAATGTAAAATCTAAGCTGTGAGTTATAGATTTCGCAGTATGACGAAATGACATTTATTTGACGACCACGCTCCCCATTCAAATGAATGGCGCTCCACTTTAGCTTTTATCCTGCTAATTTTGAATTCATTCCCTTTTTAACTTGTCGCCTCGCCTACAGTTTTTAAGCTAAATGGACATATTCTACATCAAAATATTCCGCATGTTCCCATGATTCCTAACATGTCAATATCTAAAGCTGTAACATTTATACTTTTTGTGCTAGAGCTATCCGAAGCCGGCCATGCCTCCCATTGGAGTGAATGATGGCAACACTATGTCTTGATAGCCTTTAGACTAGGGGGGTTGCAATCATGAGACCAAATGTTTTTTCTGTCTGTCGGGACCTTACAATAGAGATGGAGAAACTTCATGTATTGCGCTAAGACAAATGAAGGCAACAAAAAGTAATGAGGCTTACAACTTGATGGGTAAGTTGAATGATCTAAATTAGCAAACTTGCTGTAGATGATAGCTAAAGTTAGCCAGCCGAATCTAGCTACGCTAGTGCTAACTAGCTTCCTGTAGCTATCCAACATTAGTGCTAGCTACAAGATGACGTTAATGATAACACTATTAGCTAGCTAGCCGAGATAAAATAACGTTAGTTCATGTTAATCATAAATGTTTAACGTAGTTAACGTTAGATACAGTAGGGCAAATTGGCTGCTACCTAGCTAACATTATCATTACCTAAGGTGACTGTAGCTAACGTTAGCCAAGTTAGCTAAACTGCAGCCAACTTAAAGCTACATGAGATATCTCAGCACTTTGGCGGTCCCTCTGGTCGTGATAAAATCGGCACTGCGTTTTAAGGACCACACTTCCCACAATTCTCCAGTCACTCAATCAATCAATCAATCAAAGCTTTATTCATACCCAGAGGCAACACAATGCGTTTTACAGAGAACAAGGGAGGTGGGCATACGACCCACTCGCTGTGAAGATGGGGAAAAAATATGATAACAAACGTGCGTGGAGCAGACTGGATTGGAAGATCGTAGCTACTTCAATGGACTTTCTAGAAGGATGGCTTCAATGCAGGTAAATACTGGTCTTATTTCTGTTGATAAATTTGCGGGATGAAGTGTTTGTTGTCTTCCTGATATTGTTCCCGCCAGTGAAATAGCCAGTACACCAAAATTCTAAAATAATAAATTCACAGGGTCTCATGCAGTCTCATGTCACGAAACGATTTTGGTGTTCTTTCTACCCTACTAACACAATCAGGTTGCAGCAATGTTGCAGAAACGTGCAATTTAGACTTTTGTATGGTCCACTCAACGTCAAGTTAAACGTGCATGCAACGCAAACGCGGTATCTGCACACAAGTTGCTGCAACGTGCAGGTCCAACGTGTCTGCAACGTGCCTGCAATGTGTACACAACGTTGTGATTTCCGCGATGATTTCGATGTATATTGCTGCAACGTTGTATACACGTTTATATATTACTTTGTTACGTTGCTGCAACGTGGTCTACACTTCCGTTGGCTACATTTATAATTTGCATTACAAAACAAATCAGCTCTTTGCACAAGCTCCACTACTTCCTGAAACTACAGGCATATTTCTTTACCGTCCTATACTATTGGATAGCAATTGCGATGAATCCGGTGTGCAGCACACCTGATCAATCACTTCCATCCACTAGTATAGGACAGGAAAGAAATGCGCCTGTAGAGTGTCAGGAAGTAGTGGAGCTTGTGCAAAGAGCCTATTAATGTCATAGTCAATGCAGCAAGCAAAATTATGGTACAAAAGTTATGACACAACACCATTCAGTCAAGAACAATTTATTTTATTAAAAAAGTACACAATGTCTGGCCTGCAACATGATAAACAAGTTTAAAAACAAAAAGGATAAAAAAAAATAATACAAAAACAGTTATTTACAAAAAAAATGGCAGGCTGTGCTCAGATAGGCTGGGGGTGGGCGTCAGATGGGCTGGGGGGGGGGCTGTGCTCAGATGGGCTGGGGAGGGGGGCTGTGCTCAGATGGGCTGGGGGGCAGCTAGGAAGGGAAGTCTTCCTCATCAGAATGCTGGGGAGTGCTCAGATGGACTGTGCTTGGATGGGCTGTGCTCAGGCGGACTTCTGCAGATACCTAAAGACACAATGAAATGGCCGTAAATACACAACGCACATACATGCACAAAAAAGTGGTACACAATCTTTGGAACCATGCAGTCACACTGGGTAGGAGAAACCAAAAAAAAAGACATCACTTACCCTTCTGCATTTAGCAGGGGCATGTTTCAATGTCTCCTGCAGCTGGGCGGCCACCTCCGCCATCGTAGCCTTTGGCATGGAGACCATCACTGCACCTTTAAGTTATCAAGAAAGGTAATGGTTTCAATTCACATCGGTCATGGAACAAAGACGATGTATTAAAAAATATTCAAAATATGAACCATTTCTTACATGTTAGAACATTGAAGAGTGTCAAACTCTTCAGTGGCTTCTTCCCCTTCTTCCCGTGCACACTGTAGGCGCTCCACACCGCATGTGTGGCTACAGCTGACAGCACCCGCCGGACTGTGTCCGCCAAGTCTCTGCCACCAATGGCACCTAGGTATTGTGTCTGCAAAACAAAGAGTCATTTACTGTACCCTTCCCTGCACTGCAAAAATAAGACAAAGTTCCGCCCTGCAGACACTCACCATCTTCCTCTGATGTTCCCGGTCCTTCAACCTGGCCTCACAGACCTGCAGCTCCTCGTCCGTTTGGGCAGGGTTCAGTACATCCAGCACTTCTCCCTGGGCTCCAGACTCCACAGGCCGCGTGCTCTGGGCCAGTTCCCTCACAGTCCGTGCAAGCTCACGGAGTTGCTCCCGCATCTCTGAGAACTGCTGATGTACAGACCTCTGGAAATCTAGATAAACACAGATGTGGCTATAAGTACATTGACATAAAACTAAATGAAACTCAAAATATATCCCTGCATGCAACATGAAGTAGTCCCATACCAGCATCTGCAGAGCAGCATCGATTAGGTAGAGGGGTACATGGAGTCAATGGTGCTGGAGCCGTTTTCTTGGGCGACGGCATCACAGACCTAACTGAAAAACAAAAGGGATAAAGGAAAGGGATGAGCAGGAAACTGTATGGTGTTGGCAGCATGCTTTGGCTTCTGGCATTTGAAGGAGAATAAATTAAGACATTAACAGGTAGACATCACAACACCACAGCAGTACATGCCACTCTTACCTGGTCTGGCTGGGGTGCTATACATGAAGCCTGGGCTCGCATGGTTTTCGCTCACAGGGGATGAGCTCGGAAAATCTGCAAGATGAGTAAATGGTATTCAATCTAAAAAAGCCAATCACAGAGCTAACTGAATGGGATTAGCAGGAAACTTTATGGTGTTGGCTTTGGCTTCTGGCATTTGGAGGGAAACTAAATAAAGACAAGACAGGTAGACACCACAGCAGTACATGCCACTCTTACCTGGTCTGGCTGGGTGCTGTATGATCTGGCTGGGGTGCTATAAATGGGGCCTGGGCCCCGCTCGCCCAGATGGGACAAGCTTGGAAAATCTGCAAGATGAGTAAAATGGTATTCAAAATAAATAAAAAATAGTCCAACTATCAGTGTGCAGTAGGCATAGACATTTCATTTCAACACAAACATGCATACCTGCATTGTACAGCACACGTGGATTGTACTGGACCGCTGGCAGAGGCCTTTCAACTCCGGCACCTGGTCTTTGGCCTGCATAGTGGGGACCAATGGCTGCCCGGGGCTTGGAATATGTAGTGGAATATCAGTAAATTAGCTCAGATTACTCGATTTCAAAAGTACTACTCTTTTGGGACTGTTGAATGCACTTTAGTATATTACCTTCGTCACTGGAGTGATAGCGTGTGTTGCGCCGTCTCTTTCGAACGTCTTGGCACTCGTCCATTGACGACTGCTGCTCAAAGACTTTTGCCATGAGCCTGGCACCTTCGTAATGATCTGTGTGCATAAAGTACCATAATCAATACATTTCAGCCATCCTTTTTTCCTCAGAATAATGAGTCATGATCTTCCCCCCACCCCCATCAGTATTTTTTAATAGCTTAAAATGCAAACAGTACCAGTTGTGGACTTTGGGAAAACCCGGACTCTGTGGAGCGCCCAGCCAGGGTTAGGTTCCACACAGCTCTTTATCCGTTGGCTGACTCATTCATTGGCCAGGAACACATCTGCAACTGTGAGTGAAACCATTAGTAGCCGCTTCCCTGTACAATTGAAAAGTAGCACACCAAACACACAAACATGTTCTTACCCCATCCTTTTTGGAGAGCCAGGATACTGGGACAACCGACAGTGTCCTCCCCCAGAAACTCCACACTGCAATAGTCTGCCCAATAAACAAAAAAATATTAAGTTTATAAACACACAAGGACCCTATGGGAAAATAGGCAGAGGGGAAGAAGCGACTAAAACAACAATTCAACAAGTCATTACAGCCGATAAGTAATTAGTGACACGCCACTATTCTATTCTTTTTTTTGATTCTCTGCCGGCCCAGGACAGATGCGGTCAATGGCGGTCAATCATCAATCAATTGTGTGGGAAACATGAAGCTAGTTTAGGCATTAGCCACTGCAGTGCACAGAATAAATGTATAAGGCCTGTGAATCACGCGTTACTACTCGCAGTTTTAACAGGAACGCCTGTTTTTGACTCGAACTCCAACAATACACACCGATACTACTAATGTGGCAAACAAAGCTGCCTCCATCTTTGTTTCGAGCTATAACGCTATTGTCCATGGTACCCCGCTTACCTCGTGGGTGGCATTGTTCTCAGTCTCCCACTTTCCAGACAAATGGAAAATATATAAAGCATTATCTTGGCTTCGCCTTCACCTTTGCCTATGTAAAATTAGCCTAAGATTCGTGATGGCCTTAGAAAGCCTGACACGAGCGAGCTCCCAATGTGAGTCTCAAATTCAGCAGAGTCAAACACATATTCACATTTCCCTCAGTCCAGCGGCCATTTTAGATTGCGTGGTAGCGTGGTAGCGTGGTAGCGTGCTAGCTAGCATTAGCTAACGTTAGCTAGCTATCATTAGGCTTCCAATTCCTGAACTTAGTTTAGCGTGCAGGTTATGAGTTACTTCTGTTTACTTAAATTATTACCGGTAAGTAAACAAATAAATAGCTAAACCAACAGTCAAATCAATGTAATTTGATGAGGAAAAAACCCCCGAGGTAACTGGTATAACTTACCAGATCTGAAGTGCGCACCACACTGTGTTTGTTGGTCCCCAATCTGCTCTCTTTATGGCTTTAAACCACAGCTTTCGACGGTTCCTCTGAAAAGGGTGACATCTCGAGGGGATGCTGAAGAATCTGAGGCCATCATCTTGTCCTTTTCTGTTTGTACAGTTCACAGCACAGCAGCTTTGAGGCATAATAAGCTACATGAAACGGAGCGCCTGGCTACTGTGGCTAGCGAGTTCCTTTTTACCCAGAGGCCGCGTGCTCGCTCTGCTGTGACGTAGACGGCGAACCCATCTATAGGGAGGGAAAGTGATCTCATCGCCCCCTAGTGGAAGCGCTCCATAATGCCGAGAGAATGAATGGGATTTCTCGACACGTCTTTTGAAAAATGATATCTTGGTCGACACCGAAACGTTAGTTTTAATTAATGAAAAAGCATTAAATGTATAACAAACAGGGAAATATACAATCAATAACATTTCTAAGATGAGTTATTCACCTCAACATACAGTACAATATGAAGGATATAAGCGAAAATTTAAAAAAAGAACAAAAGACAGGAGCAGTTTGGCAAAGAATCCTGCCTACTTCAACTGTGAACCAAGCAAGCAGTGACGTCACGGGATAGCCCGATTGCTAGCCTAATAGGACTTTAATCCAACGTCACTGCAACGTTATTTAATGACGTTGCAGGGACCCATATTGCCAATGTTTCTGCAACGTTGCAGAAAAGTCTAATTAGACTTAGGAGGGTAAAGTTATTTTCGACCTTAGATGGACGTTGTCACAACATCGCCTGATGGTAACGTTGCAACTTACCTAAGTAAACTTATGTGCAACGTTGCTGCAACCCACTGTGTTAGTAGGGTAAGGCCAATTCATAAACTAATAGTAAGTAAAGGTGAATATTGAACTATAAAAGTTATCTCATTGAGCTTTAAAAGCATCTAGACAAAGTGCAAGAAACACATAAAAGGTCATGTAAAACATAGCAAAAAAGGACATTTAAAACAAAATGCAGGAAAAATAATAGCGTGTATCTTTATAGCATGTATCTTTATAATGTTTGGAGGTAGTGTGACAATGTTTTGGAGGTAGTGTGACATCCCACTTTTGTTATATTAAGGACTTTGTAAATACACTTCCTGGTGTCGAGGCGTGGTTACAAACAACAAATGTGTTGGGGCCATGACCTGTCAATCATCTCTTTAAGTCTCTTAAAATTAAGTGAACTTGTACAGGGGGAAATTTGGGCATATAAAAAGTTGTATAGTACTTAAAAATAAAGGAACAACAACATTTATGTACATATTCACTTTGATTTTACCTAAAGATAACTGGCATGTAACACATTCAACCACTGTATTATAACCCTTTAAGCACTGCGATGTGCTGCACTGTACTGTGTGTGTGTGAGTTATGTCCACTTCTGTGTTACATTAATATTGAAAGATCCACAATCAGGGAGAGTTGAGTTACATGTTAAACAATTTCATTAAAGCACTTGTACTTTGGAGTACATATTGAGTACACACACAAACACACCAACTGAACACACATATGTAAACACACCAACTGAACACACATATGTAAACACACACAAACACACCAACTGAACACACATATGTAAACACACACAAACTCACACTACCACTCATTAACTGTTGTTATAGAATTTACATCCAAACACCTTAAACCTTTGTTCCTCTCTCTTTTGTCATTCCAAACACCTCCTAAACCTCTGTCTTCCTCACTTCTCTTTTAAGATTGTCTTCCTCCTCGCCAAGACAGGAAGGGCCTCAAACTTCAACCTTCCCGTCCTGGCTCAGGCCTTTTGTTCCTTTGTCTATATTCAAAGTGTACCGCGCTTTTCTTTTCATCCCTCGACCACTGTTTGATATCCGTCACCTTACTATGACGTACAATGGAGTAGCCAATCACATCCTGGAAGCACCGTACCTGTGTTCTGCTTGTATATAAGGCAGAGCAGGACCCAGGGGCGGCGCTTCGCTGGATAAACCACTCTTGTTGCGTTGTCCAGGAAGTCCTTGCGCTCGTATGTTTTCACAATAAACCAGACTTAACCTTTTGAGCGAATCTTGGTAAATCCTTTTTTACTAGATCAGTAATTCCATTACAATTTGGCGACGGAAATGGCGAAAAGGGAGAACTATCTCAGGTTGCTTCGGGATTCCAGTGGATGAATTGGTCGACAGACGTGTCAGTCCATAATAGTGGGCTTGGAAAGTCAATCTTCTCTCTTGCGCCAGAGCGCACGCTGAGATTATTTCCTCAGTTCTTCCACTGGCTTCTTGAACTCACAGGTACGTTTGAACGAACCCTCTTATGGTTCTGAGTTGTATTTGCCTTGTTTTAGTTTCGGATTGTGTTGGTCTGGCGTGTTCTGAAAACAAAGCCCCGCGGGGGGAGTTGGTTGTTTCCTACCGAGGGTAGGGCGCTCGTTGTTGTTGATGCTTCGTTTTTAGAACGATTACCAACTA
This sequence comes from Borostomias antarcticus, assembly GCF_949987555.1. Classification (NCBI taxonomy): domain Eukaryota; kingdom Metazoa; phylum Chordata; class Actinopteri; order Stomiiformes; family Stomiidae; genus Borostomias; species Borostomias antarcticus. The sequence continues at coordinate 24,388,164 of NC_140234.1, forward strand.
GCTTAAGCCTCATTGTTGATGTTTCGTTTTAGAACGATTACCAACTAGCTTAAGCCCCATTGTTGATGTTTCGTGTTAGCACGATTGCCAACTAGCTTCGAAGTGATTGTTGATGTTTCGTTTTAGAACGATTACCAACTAATGTAGCTACGGGAGTGATTGGTGTGTCCAATCCGCGTTTCTTGGAGAAACGTTTTCCCCTTTATCCCGGGTGGTTGGGTAGCTTCCAACCAAGAGGGCTGGGGGTCAGCCGAGTGTTGTAACGTGGGCCTTTGTTCGTCTTTTGTGTTCTGTGTCCCTGCACGGGGTTGTTAGTCTTTGTTGTTTACTGTTGGAGCTTCGGCTCTTGCCTTGTATTGTTTGTTAAGCGCGCCTATTATCCAGGTTGGTATTGTTTACATTTTGTACACTGTTTAGACTGTTAAATTCTAACTGCTAGATCTAGTAGCTGGTCGCCTGGGAGACGCAGAAAAACACCACTCCGCTCTCCCGTGATCCGCCATCGAGCCAGAGGGAGAACAAAGGACCAGTTGCTGGGTGAGTTTCTTAGCGGTTTAATGTGTCTTTGTTTCTTTCGAAATTGTATTCTTTCCCGCAGTGAGTTAACTAAGGTTTCCTTTCATTGCTGTTTTAGGCTGCGTCGTGTTCATTAGGGATTCTACTGCGAGCTTGCCGCTTAATATCGTCAATTTGTCTAGCCCTGTTGAGATTGTTGCGCTGAAGCATTATTGTGAGCTTTTGTTGGCAGATTTCGTTATGCGCTAAAGCATTTTCGATTTCTTACATCCCCATCTGACACTTAGTGTTAAATTTTTAGCTAAGATTCGGGCTCAGCTAGAGGTGTTTGAGATGTCTAGGTTAAGGGAAAAGCCTGTTAATTCTATAGACTGGTCTGCTTTTAAGATTTGGGAGAGAGTAGCACGAGAGGGGTTTTTTAGGTCAGGAAGGAAAGATAAGGAGGTTCAGCAGACGGTCTCTCCGCCATTTCCCCAGCAGAATAACTCTGATTTAAAATTAGATTTTTCCCCCTCGACTCATTGCTCCGTGCTCACACCACCCAACCAGGCTGTTGTTGTTCCCCCTTTTCATGCTCCCGCCATTATTAGCCACGTCCCTTCTCTCTCCCCTCTACAATACGAGTTAAGCGCGCCCCTTTCTACGAGATATTACACCAAACAAGAACAGATCAGGAAGGAAGAATTGACTAGAGCTATATCTGAGGCTAAGTTTAATTTGGAACAACTGCAAATGGCTAGAGATAGTCTGGAGGAACCGCAAATACAAGCCCCACTGATATGCTACCCGAATCCTATTCCTCGCCCTTCTCAAATAAATGATGCAGCTGGTTACGCGGCCTGGACTCCAGAGATTAGGTTTTATAGACCGTGGCGTTCTGATGAACTGCGTGATGTAGCTAAAACCTTGCCCGATCCAACCAAAGACATGAACGAGTTCGATCATCTTTTTAACAGTTTAGTTCGAATGTATGAGCCTCACGCAGAGGAAATCGCCATGATCATGCGACAAGTACTTGGGTTAAAATGGATCGAAGTAAAAGACCCGTTTGATATTACGTTGCCTTTTTCTCATGTCGATTTTACTGGCCAAAACGCTGCGCTGTTGAACAGAATCAAAACTCGATTCCCTAAAAAGATGGATTGGGACCGTATCACATATTGTAAACAAAATTCCGATGAACAGTTCGAGAAATTTTGGGAACGGCTAGAATCAGTTTTCGCCGCACACAGTGGCATGGACAAAGCGAACGACGATTATAAAAAGATTTTGAAACAACAGTTAATGAATAACTCTCTCTCCTCTTTGTCTGACCGAGTGAGGATGACATGCCACACCTGGGAATCAATTTCTCTCGGGGAAGTAGTTGATCATTTCCGGTATTCCGAACGCCTCCGACATTACATTGAACAACGGAATTTGAAAAAAGTCAAGGATGGTGCCGCTAGACTTCAGGCTGCTCAATTGAGACAATTAGACATTCAAAATAAAGGTGCGGGTCTGAAACAAAAACGGGGACGACGACAAAGGGAGAATAGGCAACGTAGCAGTAGGTCTAAGCATGTTCACAGGTACAGACAGAGTGGGAAAGATGAGGCATGTTTTCATTGTGGTCAATATGGTCACTGGATTGAACAGTGTCACAGTTACCGCAAGCTGAATAAAAAGGAAGAGCCTCAGATTTGGGGTCGAGCGCCACCTGCTGGAGTTCCCTTGAACAACCCACAAGGGAGATTTTAACTAGCCAAGATAGAGCCTTTTTTTTTTAAGGTAAATAAACAGGAGAAGACAGATGTAGCTGAGGACGTAAGGTTTGTGCATGATGGTGGGAGGATATATAATGTTTGTCAGCGTCTTAATCTGCATGCAGCATCTCCTAACCCAATTATATATTTTTTATGTTTATGTTAAATATCTCATGTTTATAGTTTGAGGCACATTCATCGGGTCTGAGTGTTTTTCTGAGTGTTTTTACAGACACCTGTCGTACCGGGAGTGATGGGTGAATGCCGAACCAGGAGACGGGCACAGGACCAGAGGTGGAGATGGAGGTTACCGGCCTGCTTCACAGGGCCAACGCCATGTCACCGACTCACCGTGAACGACAGATAAGTATGACATAGGGAAGAGACGATTTTTTCCGAAGCGTGCCAAATACTCTGTTAGATAATTGATATTTTGTTAATTGTAAATGAAGCAAGTTCATTTTAGTGTTATTTTGTTGAGACAAGAATGTTTTATTTTTTATTTCATAAAATCGCGAGAGAAATTCTAAGAGCAAAATCCAATTGCCTTGATCACGACTGGGGACTGGGCGTGTTAAAGTAATTCTTACACTGCCCCTGATGTCACTGTAGGCTACTGCAGAGCCTAGATCCCTGCTACTGTCCGATTCGGTAAAGGGACAAAAGCTAGATCCCCACTGACAAACTACATAGACTGACGAGCCCGACTGGCTCTAACGACACTTGAACAGACGGCCTGTTTAAGTTTTTCCTGACTGAATAACACCATTTTTCCCCAAGCAGGATCATCTCCTGCCAGGAAGAGGGGATGATAGAATGTGGCTTGCACTTAACCATGTTTCTGAGTATCTTCAACAGACTGCTAATAACCGTTCCTGACCAAAGAGGGGGTTCCTGACCAAAGAGGGGAACAGGGAGACCAGACCAGACCAGAGGACTCAAGGAGGGGAACAGGGAGACCAGACCAGAGGACTCTTCTCTTGCTCTTCTGTTTTGTCTCTGCTGTCTCTCTCATCGGTGGATTCACAGGTCTCTCCTCCCATGTCTCTCAGACATTGCCGACCTGCCCCGTATGAAGTCCCCACTAAGGGAAGGCGACCATTCCGGACGCCAGAGAGGGCTTCTTCTTATCATCTCCAACCAGGCCGTTGGGTCCTGATCCGCGACCTGGAGCCGTACCAGATTCAACTCACCACGCAGACGGCTGCCAGAGTAGCTGAGAGAACTTCGACGCCGTTGCGTCCCAAACCAAGGAGCAGATGAGCAGCCTGAGAACAGGCCAGAAAACATGGAAGAGAAGTAGATGTAGCGGGGTGAACCTACCCGTCAAAGATGGAACAATCAGGACCATGGCATTCTGGCCTGTGTGGAATAGCTGTCAAAAGTAGCTGAGAGGACGGTCCATGCAGCCGAACCAGAGATCTCAAGGGCAAAGCGGTCACCGCCACACTGTCCTCTCCTCTGATGAGCAATCGGAGAGTGACCTTGTCGGTCACCGCCACACTGTCCTCTCCTCTGATGAGCAATCGGAGACTGACCTTGCCGGTCACCTCCTTCTCGTGGTTGTTGTTATGACAACGTGGACAAGCTCAACAGCAATGACTGCACCTCTAACCGCACACACTGGAACCTACATTGAACATTCAGAGACGCAAACATGGAAGCTACGATCCAGAAGAAATTACATGCGATTATTCACAACAGGAGTGAATGAACTTTGAAATTATCTTGAAAAAATATCATATTTGTTTACAAGAGTTACAATGGTTGAAACATGAGTTGATAAATAAGTTTGGGTTTTTCCTCTAAATTGACCAAGAGGTTTTTTGCCCTTCTTACACTGGTAACCATTCATCTTTTTACCTTGTTTCAAACTTTAAATCAAGGTTTTTGGTGAATGGTTGTCCACTTTTAGACTATAAATAGTATATAATCATGTCATCTTTTTTACCTTGTTTCCTGTCATATTTCTGAAACAAGGGGTTTTGGTGCGTGATTTTGCGTGAAAAGAAAATAATCTATTTTTTTGTTAAATATTTCACAATAAAATAAAAATTATTATTTTTTGCTCCATCTAGTGGAGAGATTACTTCCTTTCCACATGTATAGCATAGCTGAATGTTTACACTTTGTGTTTGGATTTTATATTTTATTTTTGTGTACCTGTTCAGGCACAAATGGGGGATTGTTATAGAATTTACATCCAAACACCTTAAACCTTTGTTCCTCTCTCTTTTGTAATTCCAAACACCTCCTAAACCTCTGTCTTCCTCACTTCTCTTTTAAGATTGTCTTCCTCCTCGCCAAGACAGGAAGGGCCTCACACTTCAACCTTCCCGTCCTGGCTCAGGCCTTTTGTTCCTTTGTCTATATTCAAAGTGTACCGTGCTTTTCTTTTCATCCCTCGACCACTGTTTGATATCCGACACCTTACTATGACGTACAATGGAGTAGCCAATCACATCCTGGAAGCACCGTACCTGTGTTCTGCTTGTATATAAGGCAGAGCAGGACCCAGGGGCGGCGCTTCGCTGGATAAACCACTCTTGTTGCGTTGTCCAGGAAGTCCTTGCGCTCGTATGTTTTCACAATAAACCAGACTTAACCTTTTGAGCGAATCTTGGTAAATCCTTTTTTACTAGATCAGTAATTCCATTACACTGTACAGGCCTGAAAGCTATACAGCGCATGCACATACAGTACACAAACACACACACACACACACACACACACAGGCTACATTCTCAGAGTGAGAGGCAGACCCTAATGGCTTTCAAGTCAATCTCTCCTCCATCTGTCAATGCTTTACACATATTTCTCTCCCTTCATCTCTCTCTCATTCCCTCTCTCTCTCTTTCCCTCGCTCCCTCTCTCTCTCTCCCTCTCTCTCACTCCCTCTCTCTCTCTCTTGGGAATGACATGAATACCTCTGTGGGTTTTAAAGCAGGGGAGGTCAGTTAGGAATCTATAGCAACAGTGTGTGTGTGTGTGTGTGTAGCTGATGCTCGCAGTAAGATAAGGAGCTTATCACACTGTGAGACCGTAGCATAATTAAAGTAGAATGTGGATCATATCTAGAGAGCATATTTCATTTCAAGTGTGGGTTTACTCCAATAAGGACAGATATGATGGCCTAGCTCCATCCAAAAATAAAGCACTCTGATCTCCAAAAGTAGGAGACACACCTAGCTAGAGACAAGCAAGATGAACATTCATATTCATTGACTGGTGCTAGCACATTGATGCCTGCACTGATAACATCCTGATGTTCTGACATAGAGGTAATTTAGCTGTTAGGGGGCATGTATGAACGGCCTAGTTTAATCCCCTGGAATCTGTCAGGAACACTGTTTTGTGAACAGAATCCGTTACATTACTTGGTAGGTCAGTCTGGCGAAAGACATGCAAGACGAGGGATTTCAGACACCACTGGAAATTCCAGAATTCAACCAAAGGAAAAAATGATAATTTTAGCATTTGAGCTACATAGTTAGGGCTGTCTTCAACCAAAGAAGAGTAGACTGACATACTGTAGCCTACAACATTTTTTCTCCGACCAAAGCTTTTGGACACATTTTTTTCCCCCTAAGACCTATTTCCAATATAGGCTGATTATTCAGTAACTAACTTTGTTATTTGGCATAAATTATTCTTTAAAGGTCACCACACATGCTAAATCAATTTTGTAATGTGTTTATCATATACATGTTGGTCTCTGATGGTCCTACCAATGTACAAAAGTTGATATCAAACAACCCAGTCATTTGTTTATGGTCAGCACACTTTCTCCTGCCCTTGAAGCTCAACCCTTCAACAAGCCATTCGGAGTTTAACATTTTTCTGCGTTGTTACTGACGTTTTGGTGACGTAGATCGAGGAACATTATCATAGTCCCGCCCAGGTCCCGCCCTAGTGGCCAGGTTTGCTTTCGCTCTTTTTTTCCAGCTGAGTTGAGCGCGTCACATCAGGAATTAAGCCACATTGCGCTGTTCTGTTTTCGGCTGCAAAAATCCACACGTATCGCTACATCTTGTCTCTGGGGATGCAAGAAGTAGTCAGTGGATTCATTTTATTTTTGATGGCAACATCCCAACCAAAGTTCCCAAATCACTGTTAGTGTGTGCTAACCACTTTGTGGCGGATTGCTTCACTAACCTTGGACAATAGAACACAGGGCTGGCTAAAAAACTTCATCAGAATTGATGCAGTCCCAACTCTTCGTGAAGAAATTGGAGAGGGGGGAAATGTAAGTAAAAGAAAAGTCAATTGTAGCTACTTATTTGAGATCAATTTGATACAAGTCGTCTGTGTCCTGGTTATAGAGCAGTGACTAGCTAGCTATGTGTACGTTAGCTGTGGGGCTAACATGCTTTCCTAAGGAGGTAAAGTTAGTTAGCTAATGTTAGATAGATATAGCTAGCTATGGCCCTTTCCGAATCCAGTCCCTCCCCACTCGCACTCAGTCACCGAGTGCACTCCGTTTTGTAGTCCCCTCACAGCTGAATGTAGTTCCCTTGATTAGGGTGTAGGGTATAAAAACCTTAGGGACGCACTCCCCTCACTCTAGCGGAAACAGGAAACACAAACCACAACGGTTACCATGGTTTCGCGTCAACAGCACTTTGCAGCGGTAGAGGCATCGTTAGTATCTTCCTTGTTACAGCTTATGAGGATTGCCTATATCAGATAGCCTACCTAGGTCCTAAGTGGAAATATCCAAATGACAATATGGCCAAGGCATTCAATTATATTTATACATCCTTTTAAGAACTATTACCTATTAATTTCACCTTTACCCTAATTCATTATTATTAGGCTATTAGGCCTATTGTTAATAAAAGAATTGTCATTTTTTACATATTGTATTCTTTGTTTGTATTTTTGTTTTTATTTGCATCAAAACAAAGCACGCCTGATTTTGTTTGTCCTGATTTTATGCTCATTTCAACTTCACTGTTATGAGGCACTTTGGGCTGCAATTCTTGTGTTGAAAGTTGCTATACAGTTTATTAAAACAAGCCCATAAAAACTGCACAAGCTGGCCATATGAACCTGTGTTGTCCTCTTGTCATTTTCTGCAAATAATGTCTGACATTATACATTTGGGGGAAAAGTAGTATATAGAAAGTGCACTTACTCAAAAACATCTATAAATAGTAAACCATACATAGTAAACCAGGATCTTGCTGTGATCTCATCCTTTCCAGAGCTGTGTTCACCTGTGGTCTGAAGTATAGGCTAGTTTAGATTGCAGACCATACCACTAATATGATAACCAGAGATTGCACATATTTGTCTCCAGATTCAGTATAAAGGATACACAGGGATTGCCACAATTCTTATTTATTGAAAATAAAATAATATTGAAAACTGAAAATTGGGCATAACCGATCACAACTGAAAATGATTAACCCCCATCAATGGACCCCCATCTTTTTTGGCAGGGGAGGGGGGGTTCAAGTGAGGACACCCTGGATGTGTCTGGGAAGGACGGTGGATCGGACGTGGATGTGCCTGGGAGGGATGGTTGATCAGACGTGGATGTGCCTGGGAGGGATTTTTGATCAGACGTGGATGTGCCTGGGAGGGATGGTGTATCGGACGTGGATGTGCCTGGGAGGGACAGTGGATTGGACCTGGATGTGCCCGGGAGGGAAGATGGATCTGGACTGGCCTTGATGGTGGGGTTCGACATGCATGAGGCAATGAGGACAGGTGGAGTCAAAGATGGTTTTGACCCCACTGCCTCATGCATGCCATCATAGAAGCTCCAAGTAGCACGGGGTTCCTCTCCCTGGTCAGTCCCAGAGTCAGTTGGTGGAGCTCTCAGCTCCTAAAACAAACAGAGGCATGAGATCTCTGCAGCATCTAGAAGGCTATATTCATGTTATGTGAAACACATTTACTGTGTACTTCTTTAAATTCACCCATTTCTTTGAGGCCTGTTTTGGACTTGCCTGACCCTCCAGGTTCATTTATTTTATGATGAAGCTGTTAAGAAATATGTCCGGGAAGATGGTTAAAATGTTTTGGTCAGAATGAGTGCTGTGTGGCCCCTCTAATCACTCCACATCTTACCAAGTAGGCCTACACATCATTTGTCAAGTCCTAGTAATGGGATACAATCACCCAATTAATCTTCTTTCAAGGAATCTTAAACATTAAGGTGTTTTTGGTTGTAGGCCTGATCAGTGAAATCTGCCAATGGAACAAGTGAACCTTTGCTTAATGTTTGGAAGAAGATGCATTTATCTAAAAACAAATCACTTGGCCTATATCTCACTGAAATGTTGCTTGTTGGGTGTAAAAAGATGTGTTTGTAGTGAGTGGCAGGCCATTCATGGACTAAACCTATGAGAAAAATAAATAATAAGTACTCCCAAGCTTCTTTAGTGCTGTTTCGTTTTTTGTGGACAACTTTTCATTTTGCATTCTCAGTTTGATCAGCTGTTTAGTCTGAACAACAGTCCTGGTAAATATCCACCAGCCACCACTTTACATTACAATCAAATGAACATAATCGAGCGTTTTCTGAACTGGAGAACGGAATTTGATGCGAAATACAATGCAAATGTCGTATAATTTGTGAGGAACTTACATTTGTACGGCGCGTTTTCCATTTCGGACAATAAAAACAGCTGCACATGTGAATCGAGCCTGCATCGGTGCAGACTCGCTACCGAGGGTGTTATAAGCAACTTCCACTCGGCGCAAATTGGTTTCGGATGGCACTTAATATGGCGCGGCCTCCGCGTGAACGCGCAAACCGAGGGGGAGTGCATAGGGCGAGGGAAGAGGAGCTGGATTCGAAAAGGGCCTATCAGTGGTGTCTGGTAGGTCCCAGAACCGGGTAAGCCAGGACCAACAAAGCAATTTTTTGTGGGGTGCGCTTTCAAAGCATGCCCTGATCGGAGGTTTCACAGCACCAGAAGGTCAACAAAGGCCAATAGGCCATGTCAACAAAGGCCAATAATTTGAGAGCAAGCGAATAAGAGGACAATATATAGGCCGAAACAACCAAGCTTTTATGGACACACAATAAACCTCAGAGACATTATATGACAACAATAGCCAAGCACCACAAAGAGGAATGACAGGATGATAAAATACACCCCCTTAGGGAACAGCACTCAATAGCCTACGCCCCTACTTCACTAATCAGTTTAGGCTACTACTAGGCTACTAGCCCTATTAGCCCACCGCTCCAGGAAGCAAAGTTCACGCTCTTGAGTGCTGATTAAATCTAGGCAAAGCAAAACGCACAGCCATAAGTAATCACAAAAGACCTACCTTATATCGTAGGTTTAATCCACTTCATTTTGGAATCAACTTTCAACAAATACTCAAGATCTCCGTTTTCCATGTTCATTGATGCTAGCTAGATCGCTAAAGTGGGTAATGTGAATGACGGGACAGTCATGACAAGTTTTGATTGGAAAAACCGTCCCAATGTTAAAATGTCAATGGGAATTCCTATGTAGCTCAGTCTTCCTAGATTGGAGCTTGTGCTTCCAAACTAGATAAGTACAGTGACACATATAAAACAAAAAACTGTCTGGCTGTAGCTAGCTCAGTCTTGTAACTAAGCTATCTGTTAAAATTAAAATACACTTTTCCTAGTAGTGCCCAGTAATCAATGTTGGCATTTTTCATTTGAGCACTGCTTGGGGTGCAGCAGAAAGCTGTCTGTGACATTGCGACAGCCAAGGACAGCGTGGGTGGCTCGCCTTTAATATTTAGACAATATTTAGATACTGAGCACTGGATATAGATTCCTGCTGCACCGTGCCCAGCCGCTGGCTCAAGAACACTGGGGCAAGACTTCAATCAGTCTAACGTTACCATTACATATTACCGCTAACCAGCTAATTGCGATGAACTATGCTTACTAGCTAACGACAGCGTTACAATGCATTAGCTCCAGCCTTTGAGGCAGGGCCGGTCCGGTCCGCTCCCCTCCGCTCCCTCTACTCTCCGCAGTTAGCAGAGATGCTTCCCCAGTAAACACCCAATCACTGTTTACTGGGTCACTGGGTGTGACCCTGGATGACCAACTGTCGTTTTCCGCACATGTCACATCCGTCACACGTTCCTGCAGATTCATGCTCTACAACATCAGGAGGATTCGCCCTTTCCTCACTGATGAAACGGCGCAGGTACTCATCCAGACCCTGCTCATCTCCCGCCTGGACTACTGCAACTCCCTCCGCGCCGGCATCAGCCATTAAACCTCTGGAACTTGTCCAGAAAGCTGCTGCTCGCCTGGTGTTCAACCACCCCAAGTTCTCCCACACAACTTCCCTCCTCCGTTCCCTACACTGGCTCCCTGTAGCGGCTCGCATCCAGTTTAAAACTCTGGCGCTAACCTACAGGGCAATAAAAGGAACAGCCCCCTCCTACCTCCAGGCCATGGTCAAACCCTACACCCCCTCCCGACCACTACGCTCTGCTACCTCGGGGCGACTGGTTGCCCCGTCACTCCGAGGCCCCTGCGGTCGATCGACACAGTCACGGCTCTTCTCTGTCCTGGCCCCGCAGTGGTGGAATGAACTGCCCACTGATGTCAGGACAGCAGAGTCGCTGCCCATCTTTCGTCACAGGCTCAAAACTCATCTCTTCAAGAAGTACTACAACAATCCTCCCGCCTAAGCACTTATTGTATTTTATTGTATTATATTATATTGCACTGTATTTTAGATTGCTATTCTTGCACTTTGCCTTCAGCACTAGATTATGCTCTTAGTCACTTGTTTTAGAGAGAAGATGCACTTGTGAGTTCTGGCAAGTAGTAGTACATTGGCTCTTCCTACGTTAAATGCAATTATTGTTAGTCGCTTTGGATAAAAGCGTCTGCTAAATGACTGTAATGTAATGTAATGTAGTATGCAAATGAGCCAAGAAGTAAGCCTGACTTTCTGGTGTTGGATTTCTCACTCTCACTGAGGCAGGATAAACTGAAGCGGTAAGACTTTCTAACTTTGAGGAAGCAACGAAGCTCCGTTAAATTTGTTGTAGAGTCGTGTCGTGAGATACTTAATAAATAATTAACAACAAAAAACAAACGTAAATATAGCATCTATTTGTTCTGTCAAACGGGGAATGGTATGCTGTTCTTCTCCAAGTGGGAGCCTGTCAGTGGGAGTGTTTCTCAATCACTGTGAGCCTGTCAGTTAGCCAGGCAAGCTGTCAGTGGGAACGCTTCTCAGTCACACAAGCACAGAGAGATGCGAGTGCCCAGTGTATAACACAGACTGAGGACAAAATAATGACCCGTGTGTGCCAGACCCCTACGTAAAGCCCCGCCCAGCCTTTAATTCTGCATGCTGTTTTGAGGATAATCACAGTGATTTTTGAAAAGCTTTTACTCACTTCCCACTCCCGCAGCTTTCGGCAGCTGATAAAGAGCTTTGTGTGTCTCTGCATCCATCCATTCTCCTCAGTGACTTGGCGAATACATGTCAAACTGCACTGCTTCTGTGTGATGTAGGGCTGCACAATTAATCGTGAATTAATCGAAATCGCGATTATGACCTCCGCAATTAACTAATCGCAAAAGGCCGCAATTAATGTGATTAATAATTTTGCTTTGAATTGAGTGTGCTAGGACTACATGGACGAATCACAGGCGCTTATGCTGTCTGACCAATCACATGCGTTCCCACTGAGTGCGCTGTGCGTAGCAATTTCACTGAGAAGATAGATAGCAGTAGGTCAAGATATGTTTCACAAGAGTACCCGCAGCCGTGAGTAGTGAAAAAATGAGCGAAAACGAGGTCAGTGAGTTAGTAGCAAGAAAGGGATCAACGTCCGTAATTTGGGAGCATTTTATTTTATAATTTTTTTAAATATTAATTGCAATTACCATTTTGAAGCAAATAATCGCAATTATTATCTTTTGTCATAATCGTGCAGCCCTAGTGGGATGCATCCGTTTTTCAGAGCTTTTAAAAAAGGTAGTACTGCTCCTGCCTGCTGCTAGTACCTCAGAGACAATAGCTAATAACGTTACCTCAGAGACAGCAGCTAGTACCTCAGAGACAGCAGCTAGCATACCGGTAACTACACCCTTACCATCAGCAAGCACTGCTTCTCCTGTACCTCCCCCAAGTGCTGCCCCCCCAAAGCAGCCTACTAAGCTAGGTCTACTCAGTGATTTAAATGGCAGTGCACCATCTCAGCCAATACTGGGTAGCTACCCAAAGCGTGCATTTGGTACAACATTAAGATCATTCAATCCTGCCTGGTAGCACACACGACCATGACTAGAGTATTCTGTTATGAGAGACTTCTGTTTCCCCTGTCGGAAATATAGCACTGCTAATGAGAGGGATGCTATTTTTACCTTAACTGGTTTTAACAACTGGAAAGCAGCACTTGATCGGGGTAAGGGGCTACAGAGGCATGTGTCCAGCCACAACCATGTGCATGCTTCAACCATCTGGACAAAAGCAGAGAGGCTACAGGGGGGACTGTTGACTCCCTGTTGGTTGGTAAAACACAACTTGAAAAAAAACATTACTATGTCAAGGGTGTGGGCAGTGCTGTATAGTGTCTCTGTGTTAATGAGTTGGGGCTCCTTGGGACTGTAGAAACTTTGAGACATGATAGGCCTACAGCTGGTAATGATGACGTTGCTTCAGGTCTTTTTCTAAAACTCATGGAGTATACCTTGGAGAAGGATGAGAAACTATCCCAAAGAATTCCAAATACACATCTAAGAATATCCCAAATGAAATAATTCAAACACTGGCAGACATGGTGCTTGGAGTATGGTGCATGGTGCTTGATCCTCTGAGATGACAGAGGATGATGATGCTGCAGTTGACCTGTGTACCAAGGCATCAGGCCTGCTCTGTCAAATTAAGAGGCAGGACTTCTTTGGGACTGGAAAGTTTCTAGTGTGGGTGCTTCATGTCTTGAAACCAGCCAATGCAATACTCCAGTCTCAGACAGTGGATATGTGCAGTGCTTCTGAGGTTGTTGGTGCAGCACTGGAGTCCTTAAAAGACATCCGGGACCATGACGATGAGTACTGGGGAGAGTTGTCCCAGGCAGCTGCTGATGCGGATGATTCACATCCTCCAAAGTGAAGGAGAACAATGAGCAAACACCTTGGTGAAAGTGTTGTGCTCTCAACTGTGGGCCATACAGACTCTGATGATCCTACCATTTCCCCCATCAGTCTCTGAAAAGGTCTCTGCTCAACATCCTTGACAGGGCCATTTTAGAAATGGAAAATAGATTTTCAAAGAAGAATGTTGACCATGAAGGCCATATCCAGCCTTGCGCCCAAATCAAGTGCATTTCTAGATTTAACCCTGTTGCACCCACTGGCTGTGCTGGCTGGCTCTGTGGCAGACAATGCCAATCTGAAAAATGACATTCTTGTAGCAAAACAGATGTTGGTAACACTTTATAATAATGATCAGTTATAAGGCATTTATAAAACATTTGTTAATAATGAACTAATCATTAACATATCATTTATAAACATGTGTAAATTATCCATAAATGATTTGTAAATATACTATTTAAACATTTACAAATGATCGTAGATGTTTTATAAAACATTTAATAATAATGAGCTAATCATTAACAGATAATTTATAAACATGTGTAAATGATTCATAAATGATTTGTAAATATACTAGTTAAAGATTCACAAATGACCTGTAGATGATTTATAACACATTATCAACATTACTTGTAAATGATGTGTTCCACATTAATTCATGTTAGTTAATATGTAGTAAAACATTTGTAAATGATTTTAAGAATGCCTTATTTATTTGATCATTCATTCCTTCTCCACATTGTCACGGGTCCGTCGCACCATGTTACATGAGAGGAAGAGTAATTTGGTGATCTTGGCCCATGAGAAGACCATTACAAATAACCTGGACATGAACAAATTTGTGAGAGTTTTTGCACAGGGAAATAGGAGACTGTTGTTTGGAGAGTGGAGGGAGGAGATTGGAGTAAGAAATTAGAAGATTTTTGAGCAGTTCAATTTCTTACAAACCAAAAGAAAAAAAAGAAAGAAAAAAAAAGTTATAAAATGTAATTAAAAAAAAAAAGCTTGTTGATTTTTTTGAGATGCATATATGCCTAATGGTCATGATCCAATAAGATAAATGTTGTTGTTGGTTGTGAAAACTTTTATTTTTTATTTTTCTTCTTTTTATTTTATGTATTATTATTATTTTCAGTTTCCCCTCTGAGGGATTGCCACCTTATTGTGGTCAGGGGGTTTGCGTGCTTCAGTGACCCTAAGAGCTATACCAGCAGGAGCTTTGTCTTCAGGTGGGACACCCAAGCTGGACAGGTCTTAGGGTAGAGGCCTGACAAAGTGCAATCCATTTTTGGGGGGATGGACACAGCTAACAACCAAATTCCAGGAAGAAAACACATCGACATCAACAAGAACAACATGAAAAATGTGCTGGAGCATGATGTGTACGCATGATTGCCCCCTTCACATTTCTGCCTACCCCCTCATATATGCCTGCCTAGAACCGGCCCTGCTTTGAGGTCCATTTATTACTGGTCTAGCTAATGCATGTGAATTTTGGTTCATAGTAGCTAGTGCTGTAGAGCAGATATCTAGTTTACAACAAGATTGAGCTAGCATGGCAGTTTTGTGTTTCATGCTTGCTATATGTGTTGTATTTGGGAAATGAAGAGGGGGGGATGTTTGAAAATATAAAATTGAAAAAATGAATATATATTAATAACAATAAGCTTAGCTTGTCAGTGGCATAGCTGGTTAGAACGAGGTCTGTCACACAGGAGACCGGGTTTCAAATCCACCCCTTGGCAATAACACTACACAACACAGATTAGTTCAAATCGGTCATGCCTGCTATAGATCAAGCACTGAAAAAAAAGAGAAGGATTAGTAATATGTTCTATAGTATGCCCTTGAGGAATGGCTCATTTATCTATTACTGTAAGTATAGATAGTGCCTGCTTTAGATCAATCCATGCAAACGCTTAACTAATGATTAATAAATGGTTTCTAAGATTTCTAAGATGGTTTCTAAGCATCAACTGAGGTATTACTACAGTACATGTGCTATGAATTCACTAGCATTAAGGTTATTCATAATGACCCATAAATCGTGAGAAGACCATTATCACACTCCTTATACAAATCATTAGAAAATCATTTAAAACTGGTTAGTCAATTAAACTAGTTAGTCATTTATAAATAATTGATTAAATGTGGCTAGACCATTATCACATACTTTATGAATGGTCTTATAAACCATTAGAAAAATCATTTGAAATCTGTTTATAAATGTATAACTACTCATTTATAAATAGCCTACTAATGTTTATAATGTTGTAATACTGATTTGTAAATGTTGAACAGACAATGAGCAAGCGTTACCGAATTAATAGTTAAAGCACCACTTAACTCATCAAAATGCTCTAAATCTAAAACTAAATCTATCCTGAGCGATAATGCAAATGCAAAAATACATCTCTTTAGCCTGCTAACACACAACACACACACACACACACACACACACACACACACACACACATTGACTGGTACACAAAAAACCAATTCTCTGACTGTGTTGGGGTGCGCTTGTGCAGTGACATTTGGAGTAGCTGGAACAGCCTTGCATTGGTCAATGGAGCGTGGTAATGGCCTGTGGATTGTCAGAGAGACAGGTAGACTGGGAGACAGACAGGTAGCTAGAGAGACAGACAGATAGCTAGTGAGACAGACAGGTAACTAGAGAGAAAGACAGGTAGCTGGGGAGATAAACAGCTAGGGAGACAGACAGGTAGCTAGAGAGACAGGCAGGTAGCTAGAGAGAAAGACAGGTAGCTAGGAAGACAGACAGATAACTAGAGAGATAGACATGCCATCCGATTTGTCCTGGACACAAACAGGAGTAACAGACCTCAAACACCTATCCGAACGAGTGAAGAAACATGAGCGATCGAAGATCCACATGGACAGCTGTGTCAAACTAGCCATGCTAGGCAGGATTAGCATAGCTACACAGCTCGACGAGGGACACCGGATTGAGGTAAGAAGACATAATGAGGAGGTGGACAAAAATCAACATATTTTGTCAAAACTGATCGATTGCATTACATTTTGTGGTGCCTTTGAATTAGCTATGCGTGGGCACGATGAACGTGAAACATCAGACAACCCTGGGATTTTTCGGGGGTTAGTCAATCTCATTGCATCCATTGACCGTGTGTTGGACGAGCACCTTCAGAAGGCCACCGTCTTCAAAGGCACATCGAAGACTGTTCAAAACAAACTTTTAGACTGCATGCTGTCAGTGTTGAGAGATCACATTCTAGAGGAAATGCTGACTTTCTAGCCATTCAGGCTGATGAGACTACAGATATCTCCACATACTGTCAGCTTGTGCTTGTGTTACGTTACATAGATGGCCATAGGAACATCCAAGAGCGCTTTTTCGAGTTCATCAAGCTCTCAAATGCGTCTACAGACACGATCGCCACAGCATTATTGGAAAGGCTGCGCACTATCCTTCCTGAGGGACACAAGGGGAAGCTTATTGCCCAGGCCTACAATGGCGCGTCCGTGATGCGGCAACCGTATATCACTAGTTTTCGTTGTGACAAAAATGATGATGGAGAACAACCTTCAAGACACATACACCGAAACTGTAAGTCTACTCAAGATCCTCATCACCACACCAATGACAACGTCAGAATCGGAGAGGTGCTTCACTCTAAAAAGGATCAAAACTTTCCTCAGGAACACAATAGGACAAGACCGCCTCAATGCTCTGGCAATGCTCTCCATTGAGAAAAGACTTCATACAGGACATTTCAGATTTCAACACCAGGGTTATTGAGAGATTTGCTGCTCAGAAATACAGGCGAGCAAAGTTCATGTACAAATAAGAATCCACTCATACACTCACTGTGTATAATTCCCAATTATTATTGATGTGTTTGCACTTTTTAATCTTGATTATTTCTACAAGCCAAATACATTTCTAGACCACCTGTATCTATTAGTTTGAATTATTATATGGGAATACGCAGGGAAACATACTGGCACAAAGAGCCCCACCTAGAAAAAAATTCACCAGCCGCTACTGTCATTCATGGGAGTTAATTCTATTATTTGCTAATTACCCGTGTGAATAAATGGCACAAGGTGTGTAAGGACCTTATGCCCCACAGCTAAGCAAGTGAGCGTTTGTGGTGTGCGGTGAAATGGACCGCTGCACTTCTGAATTAGGCCCAATTATTTCTACTTGGGGAAAAGGTTGAGGACAAACACTTGAGATGCTGAACTACTGTCACAAAAAAGCAAATATGTTTTATGCCTGTAAACTACCAATATATAAATGAAACCAAAAGTAGCCTACTTCAGGATATTTAGCATAATGTTGCCCAAAGTAAATTGAAAGCTCTTCTTGAGCCATTTGGAGTAAATGCATGGGGTTGGTTTGCCAGCAGATGACTATAGCTGGGAGTTATTAGCTTTAAAATTATGGGATCAAAGCATGTAGGCAAATGCGTTTTGCTTGAGGTTGCACGCAAGACAGCCGGTTCCTCATCTGGGTCCACATTTAGCCTGTTTTCACGGCTTCGACGTGCCGCCCATTGGGTGTGGCCACGGAAGGCAGCGAGCACAGTGCATTCTGGTAGTTGTACGTTTCTTCCGTTTGAGCACATTTACATTTTCTGTCTTTTCTCTGGCCATAAGGCACAAATTGCACAAACAACTGCACATTTCTATATAGGTGACCCAACTTCAATTAGCCTTTAGATTCCCAGCGGTGAAGTAAGGTGGCTTAGACCTAATAGAAAAAAAGACACAAGATGAAAAGTAGGCCTATTCCTACTAACACAAGCCGGTTGCGGGACCATCGTAGCAACATGCTCTATAGGTGTTCCATCTTCCGTTCCACGTTTCGGAATGACATGACGTGCACGTAAACGCGGTATCTGCCGATACGTCGCTGCAGTGTCACACAATAACATTGTGGATCCGTTGCAGTTGCGTGCTAAAAGTTATTCCCGCGATGTAAATTGAGCACGTTGTGATGACGTGGGAAGGAAGTAACGTTGTAGACATACTTGGCTGAGACATGGTCTATACGTCTTTTTTGCTAGTTACCTTTCTACAACATTACTGACACGTGGTCTGCACGTCTTTATTAACATGCTGATTGGTCAATTACTTTCTAAACCCTAACCATACATTTACATTTTGTGCATTAAAAATTATTAAATGCCATTGTTTCTGTAATTCATAATTCATTAATGTATTCATAATAGCGCGCAGACTGGCTATTCTCCGGCTCACATTCTCTGCGCTACGATCGGATTGTTGCTGACGAATGACGACGACAATATTCTCGGCACCAACAACGATCGTAGCGCAGAGAATGTGAGCCGGAGAATAGCCAGTCTGCGCGCATGCGTGCTGGAGCAAGTGGGGAAAGGCGTGTAAAGATCATATTACAGAGGCTAAAGACCCCGTATTTGAAAACCGAAACAATGGCTCGCGTTGAGGAATCTCAACTGTCGATTCATCCAATCTGATTGATGAAAACAACCGTTTAGCGGCCGAAAATGGATTTTGAGAAACTGCATTCCCGTTGCCCCGTCCGCCGCCATTACATGGATATACTGGCTCGCGCTGGATTTTAAATTTCTTCTACAGGCCTCCGAACAACACAAAAGTGATCTCGGTGAGTCAAACTTCTTATAATATGTCGTAAATAAGGTCCAGGTTGTCAAAAACGAGCATTTTCCTTTAAGTTAACACATTTTCACCTAAAGTGAAGTTTATTCATTATTCTACTAAAATGATTACTACATGAGAGTAATACAGTATGATTGATGTAATACAGTATGATACAGTATAAAAATATACTACATCTGATTGGCTCTACTGCATAGAATCCTATGCAATCAGAGAATAGATACACCTGTGTAGAAACAAGATGGTCGTGTCTGGGACTACATTTTCCCAAGCCCTATAGGAAATTGATTTTCTATTTATTTACGCCATATAAACGTTATCTTTCACCTTTTTATCTTTCCAGCCCCGTTTCTAAATAGCAATAAGATTAAGATATTCACCTAGGAGGCATTTTCGCTATAAATTATCAGAAGAGACGTCTCTCGCTTCTCCTCCGCTCCAATTATGTGTTGCGCAACAGCGGGTCCGTATTGCGCAACACCCGCTCACACACGCGCAGATCAGCTGATCTGAGTGGAGAGAATGGAAACGCTCACGTTTGGTTTGGTTGCTTGTTGCTACGTGCAAACAGTCTTTTGCAAGTGAGGGAGGAAACACGAGGAATCGTTGAAACATTTAGTAAAAGCGCATGATAGCAGAAGCGCATCATGGAGCAACTGCACCGCTTTCTACTGCCTAGTAGTTTTCTCCGTCAGCTGGTATGAATGCTCACAGTCAGAGTGAATGACATTCTATCATTATGTTATTTCATTAAACATCAAATCCAATCAGAAAACAAACAACAGAAACTATGCGTGGGGATTAAACATTGATTTGACTGTAGCTGTGTCAGTTGATTGTAGCAACTGTTGTGAGCTGCTGTGCGTCATTGTCATAAGGAGTCTCTGAGCACTCATGTGGCATGTAAGACTCAAGAGAAAAGGCACGTTCAACACAGAGCTTCATCAATTGGGTGGTTAAAAATATATTTTGTTTCAATGTAAAATAACATTTGAGAATCTTGTAAACCTACAACTCCAGAAGTGGGGCCCTCGCATAATATTGAAAACTTAGGAACCGCCTTTAACACCAAAGTAAGGGCAGCCTAGGATTCTGTAGCACAGCCAACCATAAAGCTCCATGGAGGAATGAGGAAATTACTAAACTCAAGAGAACCTGCAGAAGATCTGAGCGTATATGGAGAAAGACCAAGCTGCAGGTCCACCATGATATTCTAAAAGAACACATTTCTGCCTTTAATAAGGCAATAAGAAATGCAAGGAAATACCATTTCTCAAAATTTATATCTATCAACAAAAATAATTCAAGAGTGCTCTTCTCAACGATTGATAGCCAATAAATCCAGCCGTAAAAACACCGGATAATCTGCTCTCTACCTCCAAATGAGGAATTTGCATCTTACTTCAGAGATAAGATAACACATATTAGGAGAAATATCACCCAGGAAAGGCCATGCGTCCCGCTCACTGAACCTCTTCCTCCATGTAATGAACATATGAGCTTGTTTACACTGGTGGACACAGAAATGTTGAGAAAAGTAGTATCCCAACTCAAGTCCTTCACATGCCCGCTGGATCCTATCCCCACAGATTTTTTCAAAACTATTTTTGACTCTGTGTCTTATGACATTCTAGCCATTGTTAATGACTCCCTGTCTACAGGTATCTTCCCACCAATACTCAAAACTGCTTTGGTGAGACCCATTCTGAAGAAAAACAACATAGGCACTTCAGTTCTTAGCAATTTTAGACCCATCTCCAAACTTCCCTTTTTTGGGTAAAATTCCGTAAAAGATTATTTTCAAAAAGATGAATGATTTCCAACAAGTTCTACACTCAACCTTTTCCAGCCCGGCTTTCGCGCCCATCATAGCACAGAGACGGCATTAGTCAAAGTTGTAAATGACCTCAGAACTAATGCTGACTCCAAAGAGCTCTCTGTTCTCGTACTGCTGGACCTGAGTGCAGCCTTTGATACTGTAGATCATGCGATCCTCATCAAAAGACTGGAGAAGTGGGTCAGCCTCTCCGGTTCAGCCCTAAATTGGTTTAGGACCTATCCAACCGGTCGTTAGACCACAGTGACCACAGCTCAGAAAAGATTCCTATAACCTGTGGGGTGCCTCACGGATCCATATTAAGACCTCTACATGCTGCCCCTTGACAGTGTCATCAGCAGGCACATTAGCTACCATAGCTATGCAGATGATACCCAACTCTATATTTCTGTAACACCCAGTAATTACAGCTCAATTGACTGCCTTGTTAAGTGTATTACAGTTATAAATGTATGGATGTCACATCATTTCCTCCAGCTAAACCAAGACAAAACAGAAGTACTGGTCATTGGTGAAAAAGCTGAAAGAGAGAAACTATCTGCACATTTAAAAACTCTGGCAATTGACACCAAATGCCAGGCTAAAAACCTAGGTGTCATACTTGACTCAGATCGAAATTTTGAAACCCACATCAAGAATATTACCAAGACATCTTTTTACCACTTAATAAACATTGCCAAGGTGCAACCGTTTCTCTATCAGGCTGACACCGAAAGACTAATGCATGCTTTCATCACAAGCAGGCTGGACTACTACAATGCTCTACTATCAGGCCTACCAAAGAAAGCAGTCTCTAAACTACAAATGATACAAAATGCTGCAGCACGAGTCCTCACTAAGACTAGACGGAGGGCACACATCACACAAGTCTTACAATCACTACTCTGGCTGCCTGTCAACTCTAGAATAGACTTCAAAATACACTTTTATTAGACTATAAATCTCTCCAGTCGCCTACCTGAATACATTTCAAACATGCTTGTCCAGTACATGCCCAACAGACCACTCAGGTCCTCAGGTACTGAACTCCTAACAGTTCCAAAAGCCAGGACCAAGAAACATGGGGAGGCAGCTTTCAGTTTCTATGCCCCCAACCTCTGGAACACCTTGCCAGAGATCCTAAGAAGGGCTGAAACAATGGAAATCTTTAAGGGAGCTTTAAGACCTTTTCAGCCAAGCCTACAATCACTAGCCCGGACCTAGAGACACAGAAAGGCAGCCTCCAGCCTGCCTGTAAATCATCTGTATACATTGGTGTATATTCTGTTATGCACTGTGTGTATATACAGATGCTGGCTGCCTTGCAACTGGCACGTTCTGTTTTAATATCTGTGTTGCTTTTATGGCTTTGCGTGCATACTAACCCTTTTCTGCCTTTCCTTTCCCTAGTGCCTCTCTCTCTCCCTCCTACCTTATAACCAGGTGCAGTGGATGCCCCACTGTCACCCGCAGACCACCCTGAGTCAGTCCGATAGATACCCCTGTGGCTGCTGTAGTAGTAGTGTAGCAGGCCCTGGAGAACCCCCCCCCCCCCCCCCCGGCCTCGGCCAAAGTCCACCCTATGGCTCCTGGAAAGCCCCCCTGCCTTCTCGTGACTAGCTCCTTCCGACTCTGTGTCGTCAGCTGTCCCTATCCAGCTAACCCCACCCCTTTTTACCCTTGGCTCTCTGCTTTCTATTTCCCCTCCTCTGCTTTGCGGCATTCTCTATGAGCCTGTTCTGCTAAGTGCTTACTGTGCTTTGTTATATGATTCACTTAAATATCATATTACTGTATGAAACTACAGGGATAGCTAACACATAATGGCCTACCATATAGGCAACTTCTCTGTAACTATTTGTGCACTCTCCTGTTAGTCATGTCTCTCTTATGACGTATTTAGCCCATGTTAACTGCTCTGTACATTATATGTTCGTCGCCAATAGACAAACATTTTCTAGGAGCTTGCTCTATCGTCTGATTGAGAGAGGTCAGGGAAGGATTTTTACAGCTAACTTTTCTGGCCCCTGGGTGAAACTGTTTTTTTGCTTCACTCTGGAATATGTAGGGGTGGGACCTACAGTATGCCCACCCCCCCATTGATCTCTGTAAAGCGCATTGTGTTGCCTCTGTGTATGAAATGCGTTATAAAATATAAAGTTTGATTTGATTTGACTACCCACACAGCGCTAAAATTATACAAACATGGATTAGTAATTTAAAGCAACCATTTGCCAGCTAAATGGTTTGGCCACAAATTTTAAAGATTTTGCAACTTTTACAAAGCTCTGCAGTGCAGCTACTTCTGCTTCTTGTTACATTTTGTTGTTTTTAAGAGAAGATGATTGAATAAAATATTGAAATATTAATGAGACCATTTTTATATATTTATTTGGAGTAAATTAAGTGTTCTATTAATTGAGCAGTAAAGAAAATCACTAAAATAATCGTAAAATTAGTTGTTAGATTAATCGACCAATCGAAAAAATAGTCGTTAGGTGCATTTCTAGTAGCTTGCACATAACGTTAACGTCATTAATCTGGGGTCGATACCAAAATACATAGCTAGCTATGTATACATTAAAACTGAAATACTTACAGTACAGTTACAGGATCTGTGTTGTTGCGGAGACAAAGACAGACACGGGTTGGTCTCTCTCAACGGTTCTGGTTCAAATAAACTGGAAGAAGGATAACCTTGTCTTCTTCCTTTTCTTCTTCTTCTTCTTCTTCTCTGGGTTTACTGGCCGATCGCAAACAACTTCAATGTGAATACCGCCACCTACTGTACCCGAGTGTGTAACATCACATCATGTAATTTGCCTAGTTCTTAAATTATAACCTGTCACCTAAGAAAGTAAATAATGCATTGCATTCTTTGATTTACCTTCATTATTCACTTTGAGGTTGCAAAATTAGGACTTTATTAGTAGGCATATTTGTATCATTATTTTTAGTAGGCCTAGACTATACATCTTAATACAGAAAAATTATGTGCCTACATATAATTAAACATCCCGCCAGCGATAAAAAAAAAGAATGATCAGAGAGGGGGAAATCAAAAGCAGACATGGAAATTGCAGACATCCTCCCCGGCAAATCACACACTGGTTGATACTACTATTGTGTGTTGGCTAAATGCAATTAAATGGAACCGTTCACTATACATTGTCTTACTCAACAATCTGTAAGTGAAAAGTAAGTAGCAACATCACAGCAAAATGACAGCAAATGTAACATAAATGTAACTTTATGTTGTGACTGTTCAGTCAGTGCAATGCATGCCCTGCACAAGCCGAGTCAACTATACCAGCATTGAATAGTTATGCAATGATGCCGATTGATCCATATCCCCATGCCGCTGTTGCTTACTGGATCAATCGGCATCATTACATAACTAGGCTATTCAATGCTGGCATAGTCGTTTGGTATAAATGGCCGAATTTTGTCGTCCTGCTTCTCCGCCTCAGCCCCGGTGAACCGTGCGATACGAATCTCAAAAGATCAGTGACCGAAGAAGGAGCAAAAGTTGGATAAATATCGGGCCAGCCTTTGCTCGTTGGACAGAGTTTATGGAGTTTCATGGGATAAAGTTGCATGGTGACATGGCTACTTTTCTACTAGACTGGTAAGATAGCTAACTAGCTATCGTTATCTTTCTTGGAATCTGCATAGCCAGACCTAACGTTATCTCCACACTACAGCATCTAACGTAACTTATTACATGGCACTCTGAAATATTTGATTCTGATTACTGATTAGTGTAACGTTATGTTCCTCTCGGAGTGAAGATCTTATCACAGTATGACTGAAACAGTGCATTCTCTGGCATTTTGGCAACCAATACGTTGTGTTGTTGCAGTGTTTATCTTTGGACACTAGATGGGGGAAATAATCCACATATAACATATTATACCTTTAATAATAGTTAGGCCTACTTATTTTTTGCGTTGTCGTTGTGTGCCTTCATGTTTTGTGTGACTTCATGTGTGTGCGCATGTGTTTGTGTGAGTGCGAGCGTGAGTGAGTGTGTTTGTATGTGTGTATTTGTGTGCCTTCATATGTTGTGTGTGTGTGCATGTGTTTTTATGTATGCCTTTGTGTATTTGTGGGCCTTCATGTGTTGTGTGCCCTCATGTGTTGGTACTTTTTGTGTGTGTGTGTGTGTTTGATGTGATGTGTGATTGTATCTAAAGCTTGCTATTACAAGACAGATTGCAGCAGTATTGATCGGGCGGGGTGAGAAATCGACATAAAATGTCTGATATTACCTTCCCTCCCTCTTCCTCTCTCTCTTCCTCCATCCTATCATCTCTTTCCATTCTTCCTCACTTTCTCACATTCTAAGCCCTCTACCTCCTCAAACACTCTCTCTCCTACTTCTCCCTCCCTCCCTCTCTATCTGCCTTGTATGATTAGCGCAAGGCATGACTGGACCGCCGGGGTGGGCGGGCTCAGCCGGGGTTGTGAGGCTCAGCCGGGGTTGGGAGGCTCAGCTGGGGTGGGGAGGGGGCTCAGCCGGGGTGGGGGGGGGGGGCTCAGCCGGGGGGTGGGGGGCTCGTCGCCGCTGCGCACACAGGTGGACCTGACAGAACTGGAAACAGATCCAGGAGGCAGGAGGCTGTCCGGTACATCAGGAGTTCACAGTACAAGAATGAAGCCAATGATCCATGTCACAGATGTTAGAGATGCCACCACGGTGAAATTACTTATTCTACTTCATATACTTGAAATGCAAACCAGTACTATACAATACACTATTAAACAGGGCATTCTGACAAACACACACACACACACAGTTCCAGATTTGAACCCGATTGAACATCTCTGGAGAGACCTGAAAATGGCTGTGCACTGACGCTCCCCATCCAACCTGATGGAGCTTGAGAGGATCTGCAGAGATGGGAGAAACTGCCCAAAAATAGGTGTGCCAGGCTTGTAGTGTCCTACCCAAGAAGACTTGTGGCTGTAATTGCTGCCAAAAGTGCTTCAACAAAGTACTGAGTAGACGGTGTGAATACCAACCTGGTCTCACTCGGCAGACTTCAGAATTCGACACTTGTCCATCGCCTCCAAACGTAATTTCTAGATGGCATCATACAACTCCAAACGTCATTTCTAGACGGCATCATACAAATGAAGAAAATAACGTATCTGCGTGGAGGCGCTCGGGCAGCGAGCATTGAGCAATCCCCCTGCGCGTCCGCACGCCTCCAGACGTGCGTGCCCGTGCAGAGGTATTGCGATATGCGGGGTGCGCCCACTAAGCACCGTCCGAGTAGCTCCACTCCTGGGTCCAATTTCGTAAATTAGCCTCATCCCTGTGTCCACAGTAGCTAATGCTAGCTAATAATAATGACAGTAAGATTGTGAGCTAGTTAATAATAATGACAGTAAGAATGTGAGCTAGTTGGCGAGCTAGTAGTCTTGTTTGCTAGTTGCTTGTAAAACGTTGTTTTGTTTGCTAGTTTCGCCAGCTAGTTTTGCACTCGGTGTTGTCTAACCAAAGTTGTCACCAAAGTTGTTTGATCCACCCAACCCACCCTCAAAAGCGCTCGCAAATTTATACCCCTCTTCTATCACGTGTTCCAATGTGAACAACCAACCACAAAACTCTGAGAGCCAATCAAAAACTTAGGTCTATCCCACATCGTCTGCCGACGTTTATAACTGTATTATGCCGTCTAGAAATGACATTTGGAGGCGATGGACAAACGTCGAATTCTGAAGTCTGCCAAGTGCGACCAGGCTGGTGAATACATATGTACATGTGATACTGAATGTTTCATTTTTAATAAATTTGCACAAAAAATGTCTTGCACTGTCATTATGGGGTATTGTGTGTAGAATGTTTAGAAGAAAAAAAAGAATTGAATCCATTTTTGAATAAGACTGGCATAATAAAATTAATTGAATCCATTTTTGAATAAGACAGTAGCATAATAAACTGTGGAAAAAGTGAAGGGATATGAATACTTTCAGGATGCACTGTAACTTACACATGTGCAGCCAGACCAAATTTGTATGGGCTGACCAACCAACCAGAGAACTATAGAGCAGGCTACAAGCCTTTCAGTCTGACTGAATCTCTCTGGTCTGATCAGTGGATAAGGTTCTGTACTGGTGTGCACATTTCTGTGGGGTGACCGACCGGCCTTCCAACTGACGTCAGAGTGAGCTAGCTATAGAGCTGCTGGTTGCAGATACAAAATATAACTTATGTTCAACGATTGGGAAGGACTATAATGAATTTCCATCTGACTTGACAGAGTTAAAACAAAACATGGAGAAGCAGCGTTTTATGCTCCACATTTCCAGAAAACTGCAGGTCTGCTGCAACTCTCAGTTCTTTTAAAACAAGACTGAAGACTTTTCTTTTTGCTGCTGCTTTTTATTAAATCAAATAATTATTAATTCGTACACTGCACTGTAACTTTTATTCCTGTATTTTATTTTTCCTGTATTTCGTTTTATATGTGTTTCTTGCACTTTGTCTTGATGCTTTTAATGTCTCATGTAAAGTACTCTGAACTGCCTTGTTGCTGAAATATCAAGGCTTTCACTTTATTTTAGAAACACTTCATCAAGGCTTTCACTTTATTTTTCGAAACACTTTATCAAGGCTCGATTGGCTCACTTCTATGGAAAGATTGTTTAGAAGTTTAGATCATGAGATTAAGCACAACATTATCCTAGCTGTCTTTGCACTTGGAACATGTTGGGAATGAGTCTTTGGAATGTTTCTCCTGGGAATTTGGAGTGTTCAACGTCAATGTGGATGGAAGATTTCTGTCTAAGAATCTGAACGGAGTGGAGTTTAGAAAAGCCAAGGAGATGTGAAGGAACTCCTTGGTGTTTTGTGTTGATCCGTGTGTCTAAATGGCCACTGGTGAACAGTTTCTCGTGCAAGAAACAATATACACCATGCTTTACACTGTAACTCTTAGAAAACAGAAAGTGCAAATCCTTTAAAGGACAAGTTAGGAAGTTAGCATCATAAGCCATGTTAAAAGGTCATTTACGATCATATACAATGGTCGATATCAATGTTTCGTCAAACGGTGCACTCTCGAGATGTAGCCCGTCACCGCTAACAAACTCAAAGGATCCATAGGTGCATAGACAAAATCCCTCAAAAACACCATAAACTCGTTTTCAACAGGAAACTCACCGAGTGGTCACTGGTGTCCGTTGATGATCTGGCAAAAAATTGCCACAAAGTATGCTTCCGATTGGGTTTTATTGATCATATTATGTCCACTGATTTGTATTGACAACAAAGATGTTTAGATTCATCTGCATCCCATATTTGTTTTGATGAGCACTTTTGAACACTTCTATCTAACACTATCAATGGCTTCTCGACTTGTTGTTGTTGTTGTTGTGTAGACTTGTGACCCGGAAGTGGCTCCTCTTCTTCTATGGTAGCCTCCAAACAAAGACCTCCCAAAGTTCAAGCGGAAGTTTACAAACGTATGTACTGTGAGTGAAAATTGTTCTGTGCTAAATTATAAATTAAACCCAATTGGAAGCATACTTTGTGGTGATTTTTTTTTTTTTGTCAGAACATTCATTTAGGTGAATGGCCGGCCATGTTTGGGCGGCATGTGGATTCAGATCCACTTGAAAATGTTATGGTTTCTAAATTGGCCCATGCTACACCCCTCCACCGAGTTTCATGAAAAGCGGTCCTGTAGTTTTTTCTGACCTTGTGCGTCTCTAAGGATACAGTAGATCAGGGGTGTGTGTGTGCTGTATCGTCCATTCTATCATCCCCTCTCTTCTTGCTCTTCTTCAGGTTTCTATCACTCCTTCCCTTCTCTCTCTCTCTCTCCCCCCTCTCCCCCCAACACCAGTCATCTGAATCATACAGCCTTCTGGTTCACATGAATCATTCTCCAGTGACTGCGTGTTTGTGGGGGTTGGAGCACGTGTGTGTGCGCATGGTGTGTGTTAGCGCATTAGCGACAGGCCAATATGAATATACAGTACTGTATATTGTGTCAGTACCAGGGAGGCGGATGGGCTTGTTGATGCAGTGATGTGCTTCTATAAGTCCAGACTAACGCTACTGTTCTGGTCTCTTATGTCTGTCTCTGCAGCTGGATAGAAGCACAGAAGGATTGATGGAGGGAGGGGGGCAGGGAGGGAGAGGGGCAAGTAGAGAGGGAGGGGCAGGTAGAGAGGGATGGAGGGAGAGGGGCAAGTAGAGAGGGAGGGAGAGGGGCAGGTAGAGAGGGATGGAGGGAGAGGGGCAAGTAGAGAGGGAGGAGGGAGAGGGGCAGGTAGAGAGGGAGGGAGAGGGGCAGGGAGGGAGGGGGCAGGTAGAGAGGGAGGGAGGGAGAGGGGCAGGTAGAGAGGGAGGGAGAGGGGCAGGTAGGGAGGGAGGGGCAGGTAGAGAGGGAAGGAGGCGGCAGGTAGAGAGGGATGGAGGGAGAGGGGCAGGTAGAGAGGGAGGGAGGGGGGCAGGTAGAGAGGGATGGAGGGAGAGGGGCAGGTAGAGAGGGATGGAGGGAGAGGGGCAAGTAGAGAGGGAGGGAGGGAGAGGGGCAGGTAGAGAGGGAGGGAGAGGGGCAGGGAGGGAGGGGGCAGGTAGAGAGGGAGGGAGGGAGAGGGGCAGGTAGAGAGGGAGGGAGAGGGGCAGGTAGGGAGGGAGGGAGAGGGGCAGGTAGAGAGGGAAGGAGGCGGCAGGTAGAGAGGGATGGAGGGAGAGGGGCAGGTAGAGAGGGAGGGAGGGAGGGGGGCAGGTAGAGAGGGATGGAGGGAGAGGGGCAGGTAGAGAGGGATGGAGGGAGAGGGGCAGGTAGAGAGGGAGGAGGGGAGATGGGGAGGTAGAGAGGGAGGGAGAGGGGCAGGTAGGGGGGGAGGGGCAGGTAGAGAGGGATGCAGTGAGAGAGAGGAATGGAGGGAGAGGGGCAAGTAGAGAGGGAGGGGCAGGTAGAGAGGGATGGAGGGAGAGGGGCAGATAGAGAGGGATGGAGGGAGAGGGGCAAGTAGAGAGGGAGGGAGAGCGGCAGGTAGAGAGGGATGGAGGGAGAGGGGCAAGTAGAGAGGGAGGGGTAGGTAGAGAGGGATGGAGGGAGAGGGGCAGATAGAGAGGGATGGAGGGAGAGGGGCAAGTAGAGAGGGAGGGAGAGCGGCAGGTAGAGACGGATGGAGGGAGAGGGGCAAGTAGAGAGGGAGGGAGGGAGAGGGGCAGGTAGAGAGGGAGGGAGAGGGGCAGGTAGGGAGGGAGGGGCAGGTAGAGAGGCAGGGAGGGGGCAGGTAGAGAGGGAGGGAGGGAGAGGGGCAGGTAGAGAGGGAGGGAGAGGGGCAGGTAGGGAGGGAGGGGCAGGTAGAGAGGGAGGGAGGCGGCAGGTAGAGAGGGATGGAGGGAAAGGGGCAGGTAGAGAGGGAGGGAGGGGGGCAGGTAGAGAGGGATGGAGGGAGAGGGGCAGGTAGAGAGGGATGGAGGGAGAGGGGCAAGTAGAGAGGGAGGAGGGGAGAGGGGGAGGGAGAGGGGCAGGTAGAGAGGGATGGAGGGAGAGTGGCAGGTAGAGAGGGATGGAGGGAGAGGGGCAGGTAGAGAGGGAGGAGGGGAGAGGGGGAGGGAGAGGGGCAGGTAGAGAGGGATGGAGGGAGAGTGGCAGGTAGAGAGGAAGTGAGGGAGAGGGGCAGGTAGAGAGTGAGGGAGGGAGAGGGGCAGGTAGAGAGGGAGGGAGGGAGAGGGGCAGGTAGGGAGGGAGGGAGGGAGAGGGGCAGGTAGAGAGGGAGGGAGGGAGAGGGGAAGGTAGGGAGGGAGGGAGAGGGGCAGGTAGAGAGGGAGGGAGGGAGAGTGGCAGGTAGAGAGGGAGGGAGGGAGAGGGGCAGGTAGGGAGGGAGGGAGGGAGAGGGGCAGGTAGAGAGGGAGGGAGGGAGAGGGGCAGGTAGAGAGGGAGGGAGGGAGAGGGGCAGGTAGGGAGGGAGGGAGGGAGAGGGGCAGGTAGAGAGGGAGGGAGGGAGAGGGGAAGGTAGGGAGGGAGGGAGAGGGGCAGGTAGAGAGGGAGGGAGGGAGAGTGGCAGGTAGAGAGGGATGGAGGGATAGGGGCAGGTAGAGAGGGAGGGAGGGAGAGGGGCAGGTAGAGAGGGAGGGAGGGAGAGGGGCAGGTAGAGAGGGAGGGAGGGAGAGGGGCAGGTAGGGAGGGAGGGAGAGGGGCAGGTAGAGAGGGAGGGAGGGAGAGGGGCAGGTAGAGAGGGATGGAGGGAGAGGGGCAGGTAGAGAGGGAGGGAGGGAGAGGGGCAGGTAGAGAGGGAGGGAGGGAGAGGGGCAGGTAGAGAGGGATGGAGGGAGAGGGGCAGGGAGGGAGGGAGGACTAAGCGGTCACTAGGAAAGGGTGCTGTAGGTGAACTCGTCCTGGTCCATTAGTGGTGTAACATGTTTACTCCGGATCAACGAACACAGGCTATTCTTTCATTCACTACTATGTTTAAAGGAAGAAGGTAACATGCCTCCAGGCCCCCAGGATTCTAAATCTAAAGTGAAACCCTATTGAACCGCGCCATCTTGGCAAATTTGACGTCATTTGACTATTTCCGGTGCCTTTTGTACTTGCGCAGTTGTGCTTTTCTGCCCTTCGCGCGTCCACGAACATGTTCACGTTTATGTGAAATGTAGACGCACGTTCCCGGCTCTTCCCGCTTTGAGTTAGCAATGAAAACCGGCTTGCATATTAACCTGTTTTTGTCAAATATATCCATTGGAGACATTACTTTTTTATCCAGGCATCTTAGTTTTAACAGGTTAATTATAGCTGAACATGTTTTGTTTGCTGGTGTTGCTGATGGTATTCATTCCGTTTGCGATAACGTTACTGCAGCCAGGCTAAATTCCTCCAGGGAGCCAGTGACAGGCGAGTTGAAAAGCTTCACTCCCCTTTACAACATCATTGTTAGCTTTATTAACACAACCATAGCCTACATTTATCTCTCTAACGTTAGGCTAGGCAAAAACGATCCGAGCCGTGACTCAAAAACCGTGACTCAAAAACCTGATCTGAACCGAACCATCAGGTTTGTGACCCGTTGCACCCCTAGTAACCATGGTATTCACTCTCCTGTAGGTGCTGAGTAAGAGCTGGTAGGGCCATGGTGTGTGTGTGTGTGTGTGTGTGTGTGCGTGTGTGTGTGTTAGCCTCGTGAGACCATCCTGATCTAGTGAGCTCACTGTCAGTTTCTGTCTGCAGATCAGTCTGTCTCCATGGATCTCAGTGGGCGGGAGGACTTCCCTTGACAGACTAACTCCTTCAGCATTCAGCAGAACAACGCTTTTGCCAAATCCAGTCAGAAGAACGGTGAAAACATATTTTTGTCCAGGAAACTCTGTGCATACTCGTTCTTGTTTAATTGTTATTGAGTCTATTTCTGCAATAACTGCACTTATGGCTGTGTTTATTCTACTAGCATTAACATTATTGCCCATTGCTTCGGAAGACTGTTTTGCCACAGGAACCAATCCAGGGTTACGCTCTAATGGGGGGCAGAACAGTAGTCAAAACACAGTCCCTGATTGGCCCGGTCAAAACCTAATCAGAGAGAAGTCATTCAAAATAGAGGGAAGTCCAGACTGATCTGCGAAGCATAACTGAATGTGAGCTCGCTAGATCAGGATGGTCTCACGAGGCTGTGTGTGTGTGTGTGTGTGTGTGTGTGTGTGTGTGTGTGTGTGTGTGTGTGTGTGTGTGTGTGTGTGTGTGTGTGTGTGTGTGCGCGCGTGCTTAAACTTAACCACACTCCACTGAGCAGATTGAGAGGGGTATGCAGAGGAAGAGAGAATGGAAAGATAGAGGAGACACTCAGGACAGTAAATAGGGAGCAGGAGGAGAGGGGGAGTGAGGGATAGAAAGGAGGAGAGGGTGGTAAAGTGAGTGAATGAGAGGAGGAGGAGAGGGGGAGTGAGGGATAGAAAGGAGGAGAGGGTGGTAAAGTGAGGGAATGAGAGGAGGAGAGGGGGAGTGAGGGATAGAAAGGAGGAGAGGGTGGTAAAGTGAGGGAATGAGAGGAGGAGGAGGAGAGGGGGAGTGAGGGATAGAAAGGAGGAGAGGGTGGTAAAGTGAGGGAATGAGAGGAGGAGCTGGCTGGTGTGTGAGGAGGAAGACAGCTGGTCCAGGCTGCAGAGAGCTGGAGAACCCGATTCTTCATCAGAACCAAAACACCAATCAATTATTCAGGTAGAGACAGAGAAAGAGAGGAGAGGGTAGGAGAGCAGATGAGAGGAGAACAAGGACCCTGTACATGTTACTCTTAGACTATAGTGTATTTTTATTGACTTGATTGTGACCGAGACATTACCAGCATTACCAGAGGTTAGTGTTCTTACAGCTAAGGGCAACCCCATTGAGAAAGCCTCCTCTTAGAAATACCTTGGTATTTGGTTGGATGACAAGTTGTCTTATAATGTTCCTATAATCTTATTAAGAAGCTTAAACCAATACTGGGTTTTTATTTCCGAAATAAGGCTTGCTTCCCAAAGGAGGCTAGAAAGAAATTAATTCAAGCCACTTTGGTAGATAGCCCTTCTGCCCCGAGCCTGGGGGGAGAGGGAGAGGACACATCAAACCCAAACGAAGAAGAAGATTGCACCAGCTAAGGAATTTTGAACTGTGTCATAATTTATTAGCTATCAATATAGTCAATTCAGACCTTGTTTGCTTGCTTGCGCTCTCATCGAACCACAACGTAGCAGCAGTCCTTGCAGCTGGTTGCGCGTGCCAGTTCCACATCGCATCAAAGCCTAGCAGGCTACAATTGTCTACTACTGGTAGAACGTTTGTAGCCTCAACTGAATTCATTTCAGAATTTCAAGAAAAGAAGGAATATAAAAGACAGGACAGATGATGCTTTTAAAGCAACCTTGAGATTTAGATGGTAGCAGCTAGGGGCACAAAACCGCAGGGGGTACAATTATTTTCTGGGCATTACGGCCAGAGTGAGGTGCCGTGGCCGTCGTTAAATTCTCATCCTGGTTACCACAATAACAGAAAACTATCATGGCAGATGGAAAGGTCTACATCTAACTGCTAGAGACTCCAGGTCAGGTGAGCAGTGCTTATCGATTTATAACAGAGTTTGTACACCAGTTATTGACATTGACATTCACATATGTGCACAGGCCTCCTCCACGACTCTTACCAGAGGCCTCTGTTCTGTCGCTTCGGTGATGTTTTCAAGATAATAAATAAAATAGAACTAATTGTGATTTTGAGGTAAATTTTTACCCTGTAAATGTATTTTCTTGAATTCTGGTGATCTCAAAAGTATCACTAAATTAATGTGCATCCCTAACTTAGTTGGAAATTACACCTTAAAGGAGTGGTAAAGGGAAAAATCATGTTTAGCCCTGTTTTAAGGTTGATCAAATACAATGGTTCAGATCAAAAAGTTGACAAAACTAGCACTTTTGAGAAAGTTTAAAATTAATCTACCACCATTTAGGTCATACAATGGATGTGGGTGGGCACCTTGAAAAATCATTCAAAAACATGTTAAACTCTCGATTTCAAAGACAAGAAGCTCAAAAAGTGCACAATTTCTCATATTAAGAGAGATAGCCACTGTAGCATAGCCTACTATGTGTGTAACTGGTGTATGTGTATTCCTGGATGACTGATATTCCTGGATGACTGATGAGGCGGACTGGACACCTCTGTTTCGGTCATAGACCCTGTTCTGAACTGTCATTGATAACGTGAACACCATCAGGAAAACAGTTCCTCATTAGCTCCAGCTAGCCTAACCAAAAGACCCTGCGTTATAACAAAATATTAACAGAACATTAGGGATGGATAAATGAATGAATGATAATTATTAAGGGTAGAAGCAATGATGGAGCTGAAGAAGATGGATAGTCTATACCTAGCCTACCTCTTCCGCCAACCCATTTCTGGAAAGAGTGAATCAATGAGTCAGGCTATAGCCTATACTGTTAGCTAAAATGGCCAAGTCATAATAATGTGACCAAGAGAAAGTCTCTCTTTCAGACCCTTGGGAATCGTCGCACTCCTCACTCAGTCACACACTCCAAACACACACGCGCGCGCCCAAAAACCGTCTAACCGCACGGGTCTCGCAGTAGCCAGCACCGACACAGAACAAGACGTAGCCTACACACAAGTTAAGCAGCAGAGACCTCCTTCTGAATTTGACAATCACGAATAATAACATCCCCTATTCTGCATAGCAAATAGGCTACTCTCTCTCTCTCTCACACACACACACACACACACACACGCACGCACGCACACACACACACACACACACACACACACACAGGTAGATACAAAGAGGCATCCGTGCTTTCGATAATAATCCAACAAGATAGGTAAATCGGCATCATCACAAATGTAGCTCTGGAATTACTTTAAGGGATAATAAAGACTCATCCTTACCTCGCCGATACATTGTTGGAGGCGGTTGGACTTGAGACAAATCTAGAATCCCTCCTGTTTGAGTCTCATCCTTCTAAGTATGGTGTGAGTTCAAATGTGCTGCCTACTCCCGTCGCGGGACCACATAGCCTAATATTTCCTAATAACTGAATTGAATTTCTTTGATGACTGGTGTTTTTGTCGTGCCCTCTAAATCCTGGTTAATCGTCCTTAGAGGTTTGATGATGGTCGAGCTTAGTAGACCTATGCCCCGACTGGAATCTCCACAAAATAATAATAGCCTACAAAATATCTCGCAGCTTGAGGCGGTTCAGTAGGCTAGGCTAGGCAATGTCTGTGAAGTAGGCAGGCTAGACAAGCCCACACCTTAGCGGTGGGAATGTTGTTCCGCTAAACAAGAATAGCCTATTTGTTTTGATGGAAAACGAATAAAATCCAACTTCCACTCCGTGGTTTAAATGTAACGACAGCAGAACGAACGTATGGCGGTGCCCCACTTGGTGTGTGTGAGAGTGTTTCTCAGCCCAGGTAGGCTATAGCTCGGTGTCTAAAGAGGCAAGAGCGAAGAGTGGGTCAGTGCCGTTACCGGAGCGCGCGCATCAGCCCCCAGTCCCTCCTCCCTCCGCGAGATTTGACGGACGACCCTCGGAGCGCAGACGGCGGAGGAGCGTGCGCGGTGTTCTCACTAGTCACCAACACTAGTCACTGCTGTCTCACTAATGCTAAATTCTCTCTCCGCTTGTCTCGTTCTCACAGTCTCTGAACGTTTTTTCCTCTCATTCACTGTTTCGCTGATCCATTTGTCAGTCTGTTTCACAACACAAAGGGCGATGGGACGACTTGCATGATCTGACCTTCATAATCTGATCTCCGCTCATTCGAGAATGCTTTCTTCCATTTTACCCCACTGGCTGATTTAATACTGAACCTATCTATCGAATCAAATTAAGTGATTGAGAAGGATGTCCGCATCAGATGTAGGCTATTTTGCTGTGGTCTGTTGGTGCATGACAATAAATATAGTGAAAGAACAAGATAGGACAGTGTAAAATACAATAACAAAGTGGCAAATACAATACTATGCAATCCTACAATGTGTGTACTGTAGTTACACTACAATCTAGAAACATGTACAAACAGAACAATGTGATTGGGG
This sequence comes from Borostomias antarcticus, assembly GCF_949987555.1. Taxonomy (NCBI): domain Eukaryota; kingdom Metazoa; phylum Chordata; class Actinopteri; order Stomiiformes; family Stomiidae; genus Borostomias; species Borostomias antarcticus. Next base: position 24,424,525 of record NC_140234.1, read on the forward strand.
GTCTCATGCCTTGTTGATGAGGGGAGGAAGAAACAGTTTTTGTGCCTTGAGGTTTTGGTCCTGATGGACTGCAGCTTCCTGCTGGAGGGGAGTGGTTCAAAGAGTTTGTGACCAGGATGGGAGGGGTTGACCACAATATGTCCTGCCCTCCAGGGCCCAGTCCATTCAGAGTTGAATGGGAATCACCTGGAGGAGTTCAATGGGATTCACTTGGAGGAGTTGAATGAGAATCTCCTGGAAAAGTTCAGTGAGATTCACTTAGTTGAGTGAAAATCTCCTGGAGGAGTTCAATGGGATTCACTTGGAGGAGTTGAGTGAGAATCTCCTGGAAGAGTTCAATGGGATTCACTTGGAGGAGTTCAATGGGATTGACTTTGAATGAGAGCTGCCTCTGCTCAATCAGATGGGCCAGAGTCATGGGTGGAGATGGAAGGAATCCATCTCAGGCAGCCACATTTTAACCTCAGTCAAAACCACTTCACCGGCAGCTGCCCACAGCACTGCGCCTCACATTAGGCCTGGGCTAAATGGCATGGGTCCATCTCCTTACCCCAGAGCTGACCATCTCTGGCGAATGCTTCTCTGCGAGCTCCTGCCTCAATCCCAACAACCTCTACTGTGCTCGCAGTCCCTAGCTGGAAACATTTATCTGGATACCCCCTCAAACAGAGGGAGCCCTTCTCTCTTGCCCCTCTCTGCCACTCTGTCACCTGGGCCTTTGTTGTGGTCTCTAATCTAATACTGAGTGCCTGACAGAACTCGGCCCTGATCAACAAACTCTGTCCTATCATGTCAAAGTCAACTTTATTTATATAGCACTGTTCATACAAACAAATGTAGCACACAGTGCTTTACATAAAAATTAAAAACAGTTAAAATAGTAGATAAAAATAAGAGAATAAAACAACAGATCATCTATGGTAAAAGAGAATAGAACGTAATAGAATATAAACATAATAATGTGACCAAGAGAAAGTCTCTCTTGGTCATCAATATAAATGAAAAAAAACGTGAGAATGTAAATAAATAAATAATAATTAATTTAATTCATCATGTAGTTTTACCTATATTCATTTAATTTACCTATATATTTTATCATGTGTTTCTTGAAGCTTCACAAAGTTTCAATGTACCATACTGTAAGTTCTATTGGTTAAGAACTACAGTCCCTATTCTGATTGTCCAGGACCAAGGAATATGAAAAGCAGGTAGTGTTACGAAGCGATACGCTATGAATAAAGCATTTTTCTGGAACTAATGTTGCTTGGGGAGTCACAGTGGAGTTCTATTGTGAGTGGCTCCAGAGTTCTCACCAACGTTTGTGATACTGTCTCTAACACCTCTCACAGCTCTTTGTGGTGTGATGGACTGGTGATTTGGCCCTTGTGACCTGCCCGATATTTCACTGACCGTTCATTGACCTTATGACCAGATTATTAGCATATTAGTGTCCAGTTCCAACTCTTTGTGGGAATATTTTCTAAGCAACAACTACCAACTCTCTAAAAAAAAAATCAAGTTAACATTCCACTAGCAATTTCAATGGTACAAAACTACTATTAAAAGTTAAATTACTAAAAAACTTTAAAAACTTTAAAAAAAAAAAAAAAAAAATCTGAATACATCCTGGAAACAGCTAAACATCATGAACATTTTAAAGTTTGAAAGAAGTTTCTAGCACAAAGTATGAAGAAGTAGTTAAAGGACAATGCTCGTTTTTGACAACCTGGACCTTATTTGCGACATATTATAAGACGTTTGACTCACCGAGATCACTTTGGTGTAGTTCGGAGGCCTGTAGAAGAAATGTAAAATCCAGCGCGAGCCAGTATATCCATGTAATGGCGGTGATCGGGGCAACGAGAATGCAGCTTCTAAAAATCTATTTTCTGCCGCGAAACGTTTGTTTTCATCAATCTGTCTGGATGAATCGCTAGTTGTGCTTACATAGAGAGCATAGGCCTGTTGTGGTATCTCCCATGCCTCTGTAATATGATCTTTAGAAACGTCGTTAGACACGAAATAGCTTCCTCACTTGCTCCAGCACGCATGCGCACAGCGTGCTGGAGCAACGATTGCACGCTGTGCGCATTAGTGCTGGAGCAAGTGAGGAAGCTATTTCGTTTCGAAAGACGTTTCTAAAGATCATGGCATGTGAAAACCACAACAGTTATGCTCTATGTAAGCACAACTAGCGATTCATCCAGACAGATTGATGAAAACAACCGTTTCGCGGCAGAAAATAGATTTTTAGAAGCTGCATTCTCGTTGCCCCGATCACCGCCATTACATGGATATACTGGCTCACGCTGGATTTTACATTTCTTCTACAGGCCTCCGAACTACACCAAAGTGATCTCGGTGAGTCAAACGTCTTATAATATGTCGTAAATAAGGTCCAGGTTGTCAAAAACGAGCATTGTCCTTTAAGGGCCAAAAAATTGAGTTAAGAAACTGTAGAACTTTCTCGTTTCAATTACGGACTCCTACAACCTGGCACGCGAGTGACTTCTACTCAAGCTGTGGGCTTCAAGGCTGCCTACTTCCGAGGCCCTACAGACACTATCCAGCTCACCACAGGGGGGCGCTCTTCTACCGCGATGGATCTCTGTTCAACCTGCGGGCCTCAAGGTACTCCGGTGTCTGCTCTCTATTAGGATTCACAATAAGCTTATAGACATGTTTAATGGTGGTACTATTACTTTATTCATATGGCCTACAGCAATTTCACTGTTGTTGCTCTATAGCAGACAATTTAATTTCAACCTAATTAGAAAAATCCCTTTTATTGTATTCCATAATGTTACTGCAGTGGCTAAATACTTAACACATTTAGTTCAGGAGGTATTATTACTTTATTCATATTCAGGAGGTATTATTACTTTATTCATATGGCCTACATCAAGATCACTGTTGTTGCTCTATACCAGATAATTTACCTTCAATTTAAATAGAAAGAAAATCCTCTTATTGTATTCCATATTGTTACTGCAGTGGCTAATTACTTACACATTTAGTTCATTTTTATATGTTCTCATTCTTATTTTGTTTTCAAATGTTTAAAAACCTTCAGTTAAGAAACTTCATACGGGTTAACCTTCAAGGACAAGTGGGAGTCTACCCAAGAAATCACCCATTGAAATGCTGTTTCACGATGGTCAACCAATGATTAGAACCATCTCTAGGGTCTACACAGCCCTATTGCCATTTTTGAGGATCCGTGACCCAGAAAGACATGGACTTAGATGGGAGAGGGATCTGGGTACAGAACTAGACCCAGACCTGTGGAGGGACTTATGTAGCAAGGGGGTTACATGTATACGAAATTCAAGGTATAGGTTGATTCAGTTAAACTTCTTACATCAGACCTATTATACCCCCTCCAAACTGCATGGTTTCAACCCCCAACCTCTCCCCCCCTTTGCTTTAGATGCGGCCTGGTGGAAGGCACTTTCCTTCACTCCACTTGGCAGTGTAGTAAACTACAACGGTTCTGGCAAGGGGTCTGTGATGCAATATCTACAGTTAATGGAATTGATTTTCTAGTAGACCCTGAGGTGTGTCTTATAGGTAACTTCTTGAACTCTAACCTTAGTCACAGCTATTCCATCAAGCTCACAGAAATCCTGCTAGCCATTGCTAAGAAGTGTATAGCAACAAAGTGGAAGTCAGATCTCCCATTATCGCTAGGGTTATGGATCTCAGAAGTGAACAATTGCATACCTTTGGAAAAGATAACCTGCTCACTAGGAATAAAGTGGATCTCTTTAATTAAATATGGCAACCTTTCCTTGATTTCATGCAGACTCTACCATCTTACATGATTGACTTACCACCTATGTGATCTCTCTCTCTCCTCTCACCACATTGTTAATAGTATTGTGACTAAAGCTAATTGTCTCTCAATTGGACTTTTCTTTGATATTGTTGTGTTATTTATTTTATTTTTAATACATGTTCCCTTCTATTGTTTCATTCAAAAGTATTTTGTCAATTGTTACGTCTCAATTTACTATAGCCTGCCAAATCATTTCTGGGATGTATGTAATGTTTTTTTTTGTCTGTCCTGTCATGTTCTGTTATTGAGTGCCTGTATGGGATGTCTTTTATGTGAAGAAAAAAAAACAAATAAAAAATAAAATAAAAAACATCTCGGCACCAGTTCCCCACAAGGCTGCATCCTTTCCCCTCTCTTCTCCCTGTACACAGACAGCTGCAACTCCAGCCACCCGTCTGTCAAGCTCCCGAAATTTGTGGACGACACCACCCTCATCTGAATCATCTCTGGGGAAGACGAGTCCACCTACAGGTGGGAGATCGACCAGCTGCTATCCTGGTGTGGTCAAAACAACAACAATGCTCTTAAGACAGCAGGGATGGCTGTAGACTTCAACAAAACAACAAAACAAATGCAATGTACAATAATAATTAGGGATGCTCCAATCTGAATTTTTTGGGCCGATACAGATCACCGATTATTTTCCTCAGGATCGGCCGATACCGATTTATAAAAAAAAAAAACTAAAAAAAAACGACTTCTCCTTTTAGAATGGTCTTACCCATATTTATTGTATCGATATGATGACACTGTCTTTGCTTGCATAGATTTAGATTAAGGTTGCCCATTATTATCACTTATTAACTGATGAATAGACCCTCCAAATATTATTCTGTATATATTCAGTAGACTTCATACTTCAGTATACAGTAGGGCATTAACAGAAAAGTCGACTTGTCGACGTCAGTAGCGGAGTCGACAAGTCGTGTTCCCCCCACTTTGACAGCGGGAGAAAAGAGGCCCACTCCACTCCAGCGGCGGAGCTCCATGGTTATTTCGCAACACCTCAAATACCTACGATGGAGAATCCACTGCAGTGGTGGGCTCGCAACCAAAACGAGTTTCCCCATTTAACCAAACTGGCTTATCGCTACCTGGCTGTTTCAGCCACCAGCACCCCCAGCGAAAGGGTGTTCGCTCTGGCCAGGAATACGATCACCCAACAGCGCACAAACCTGCATCCAGTACATGTGGAACTGTGAAAGAGGAAAATGACCGTGAATTGGAATAAGATCAACGTTAGTCCTACTACATTGACTAAAAAATATACAAATATCACATCAAGAAAGGATTAATGTTAGCCTACTTATTTAGAATTGCCTACCATTTATTTTAATAGGCTAGCCTATACCTGCTGGTGAGTTTTTAATTTTAATTTAATTTGTATTGCATGTTGATGCTGGGCAGTGGCTAGTTTCAGTGCAAACTAGAATGGAGAAATAAGACGCCTCCTTCCTTCCACTAGTCTGGGGGTCCACCTTGGGCAAGTGGTAGTACCCCCTATCCCCCCTACCTGGGGTTACAGGTAAAGACCCAGATGGACCAAGATCTAAGAGGAAGAGAGACCTGGCCCGGAGGATGTCCGGGGCCCTCGTCAGGAGCCAGGCCCAGACGGAGGGCCCGTCTGCGAGCGCCTGGTGGCCGGGCTTACCATGGAGCCCGGCCGGGCCCAGCCCGAAAGAGCAATGTGGAGACACCATCTCATCCTCCATCCCGTGGACCCACCACCCGCGGGAGGAACTGTCGGGGTCGGGTGCGCTGCCAACTAGGGGGCGGTGAAGGCGGGGGGCACCGACGGACTGGACCCAGGTGGCAAAGGCTGGCTCTGGGGACATGGAACGTGACCTCGCTGGGGGGGAAGGAGCCGGAGCTTGTGAGGGAGGTGGAGCGATACCAATTACACCTGGTAGGGCTAACCTCCACGCTGGACCCTGTTCTTCTCCGGAGTTGCTCACAGTATGAGGCGTAAGGCAGGTGTGGCTATACTAGCTAGCCCCCAGCTGAGCGACTGTGCTGGAGTTTACCCCAGTGGACGAGAGGGTCGCCTCCCTGCGCCTTAGGACTGTGGGGGGGGGGGGACTCTGACTGTGGTTTGTGCTTCTGCACCAAACAGCAGTTCGGAGTACTCAGCATTCCTGCAGACCCTAAGTGGAATCCTATTTGGGGCTCCTGCAGGGGACTCCACTGTCCTATTGGGGGACTTCAATGCACACGTGGGCAATGATGGAGAAACTTGGAGGGGTGTGATTGGGAGGCATGGCCACCACGATCTGAACCCGAGTGGTGTTGGACTTCTGTGCTAGTTTGTCCATAACAAAGACCATGTTCGAACACAAGGATGCCCACAAGTACACCTGGCATCAGAACACCTTAGGCCGAAGGTCGATGATCGATTTCGTTATCGTATCATCTGATCTGAGGCCATGTGTTTTGGACACACAGGTAAAGAGAGGGGCAGAGCTGTCCACTGATCACCATCTGGTGGTGAGCTGGTTTCGATGGCGGGGGAAGCTTCTGGACAGACCTGGAAAACCCAAGCGTGTAGTGAGGGTGAACTGGGAACGTCTGGAGGAAGAGCCTGTCCAGAGACATTTCAATTGCCACCTCAGGCATCCCTGTGGAGGTTGGGGACATCGGGCATGAGTGGTCGTGTTCAAAGCCTCCATTGCTGAAGTTGCGGCTGGGAGCTGTGGCCTGAGGGCCATAGGTACCTCAAGGGGCGGTAACCCTCGGACACCGTGGTGGACAGCGGTGGTCAGGGAAGCCGTCCGACTGAAGAAGGAGGCCTTCCAGGATATGCTAGCCCGGGAGACCCCAGAAGCAGTTGCAGGGTATCGACTGGCCCGGAGCGCTGCGGCTTCGGCCGTGACCAAGGCAAAGCAGTGGGTGTGGGAGGCACCAAAGTGTTTCTGGAAGACCATCAGACACCTCAGGAAGGGAGGTGATCGAGGCAGAGCCGGAAGATATTGGGGGGTCGTCAAATTCCTTGGAGGAGGTCACTGAGGTAGTCAAACCACTCCACAGTGGCAAAGCCCCAGGGACTGATGAGATCCATCCAGAAATGCTGAAGGCGCTGGGTGTTGAGGGGCTGTCTTGGTGACACGCCTCTTTAACATTGCGTGGAAGTCTGGGTCAGTGCCAAAGGAGTGGCAGACTGGGGTGGTGGTCCCAATATTCAAAAAAGGGGACCAGAGGGTGTGTGCCAATAATAGCGGCATCACATTACTCAGCCTCCCAGGGAAAGTGTACTCCAAGGTGCTGGAAAGGAGGGTCTGGCCGATAGTCAAACCTCAGATCGAAGAGGAACAATGCGGATTTCGTCCTGGTCGTGGAACCACCGACCAGCTCTTCACTCTTGCGAGGATCTTGGAGGGAGCTTGGGAGTTTGCCCAACCTGTCTACATGTGTTTTGTGGACTTGGAGAAGGCTTACGACCGGGTCCCTCGAGAGGTCTTGTGGAGGGTTATGCGGGAGTATGGGTTGAGGGGGTCCCTACTTAGGGCCATCCAATCCCTGTACACCCAGAGCAAGAGCTGTGTCCGTGTCCTCTGCAGTAAGTCGTCTCCCTTTCCGGGTGGGGTTGGCCTCTGCCAGGGCTGCGCTTTGTCACCAATCCTGTTTGTGATTTTCATGGACAGGATATCGAGGCATAGCCGTGGGGAGGTGGGTTTGCAGTTTGGTGAGCTGGGGATCGCGTTGCTGCTATTTGCAGATGATGTGGTCCTGATGGCATCATCTGCCTGCGACCTCCAGCACTCCCTGAATAGGTTCGCAACTGAGTGTGAAGCGGCTGGGATGAGAATCAGCACTTCTAAATCTGAGGCCATGGTTCTCAGCAGGAAACCGGTGGCCTGTCCGCTCCGAGTAGGAAATGAGTCCTTACCCCAAGTGAAGGAGTTCAAGTATCTGGGGGTCTTGTTCACGAGTGAGGGAACCATGGAGAGGGAGTTTGGCCGGAGAATCGGAGCAGCTGGTGCGGTTCTGCAGTTGCTTTACCGCACTGTTGTGACGAAAAGAGAGCTGAGCCAAAAGGCAAAGCTCTCGATCTACCGGTCTATCTTCGTCCCCACCCTCACCTATGGTCATGAAGGATGGGTCATGACCGAAAGAACGAGATCACGGATACAAGCGGCCGAAATGAGTTTTCTCCGGAGGGTGGCTGGGGTCTCCCCGAGAGATCGGGTCAGAAGTTCAGTCATCCGAGAGAGACTCGGAGTAGAGCCGCTGCTCCTTTGCGTCGAAAGGAGCCAGTTGAGGTGGTTCGGGCATCTAGTGAGGATGCCTCCTGGCCGCCTCCCTAGGAAGGTGTTCCAGGCGTGTCCGGCTAGGAGGAGGCCGCGGGGTAGACCCAGGACTAGGTGGCGGGACTACATCTCTGCACTGGCCTGTGAGCGGCTAAAGATTCCCCAGGCAGAGCTGATGCTACTAGGGAAAGGGATCTCTGCGGATTGATCTATACATCTACAACGGTCGCTTCAATACAAGTCAATGGATTTCATAAAATGATCAATAAAACCTTACAGGATTCATACTTTGCGGCGAATTTGATGTCAGAACACCAACGGACACCAATTACCCCCTCGGTGAGCTTCTTGTCTTTGAAATTGAGTTTAACATGTTTTTGAATGATTTTTCAAGGTGCCCATCCACATCCATTGTATGACCAAGACGGTGGTAGAGCAATTATCAGACTTTCTCAAAATGTCTAGTTTTATCAACGTTTTGATCTGAACCATTGTATATGATCATAAGTAACCTTAAAACAGGGCTAAACATGCATTTTGCCTTTACTACTCCTTTATGAAATCAACAACTAGCCTTTCAACTCATGCCAATAAGTACAGAGGGTGATGTCGTATAGGCCATAGTTGCATTGTGATGATGGCTTCCTGGTTGAAGAAGGCTCTAGTCTTGGCTGGTCTTATCCATCAGTCCTTGGGGTGCAGAGAGAGAAGTCCTCAAGTCCTGGCTTGTCTGCAAGGGAATCAGTGAAAATAAGGCTACAAACAGCTGAACACATTCAGAGAAAATACAGATTATCACACACTTCATTATCATGGAGTTCATACTCATTGTGGTGCCCACATATAGTTTAAGTGTCAACTTAACTTTATTTTGGGGTAGGGGAAAGTGGTGTGAGAAGATTCCTCTCAGCTTCGTAAATTAACAACTCACTGATTGTTCAACTAAAATAAAGTAATTCCATTTGGAATGGTTTCATTTGAACAGGCCAGTGTGTTCCACAGGTATGTGACGCCCCCATGTAGGGGGAACTGGCCCCTTATGTCTCTCTGATTGACGTCAGCTCTGTTCTGCAGCAGGAACTCACAGGCTATCACAGAACCCTGAGAGAAAGACAGGGAAAGAGAGAGAGAGAGGAGAGGAAGAGAGAGATAAAGAGAGAGGGAGGGAGGGAAGGAGGAAGGGGAGGAGGAAAGATCAAATATCTCATCACAACTTTCTTGTGTAATCCACAAAGTGAGGTGTGTGTGTGAAGATTAAAGACCTGGTGCTTGCAGTTTGGACTTCTACTGCTATGACACTCACTGTTGCTAGCTATCACCTGTACTAAGCTATCAACACTGAGAGGGAAGAAGTGAGTGAGTGAGTGAGTGAGTGAGTGAGTGAGTGAGTGAGTGAGTGAGTGAGTGAGTGAGTGAGTGAGTGAGTGAGTGAGTGAGTGAGTGAGTGAGTGAGTGAACAGGGGTGAAGAGGAGAGTGTGAATATGTGCGTGCACATGTGGGAACAAATCACAGTGTCTTCAAAGCTCCATATCTTCCTGACCTCTCCCTCCAGCAGCTGGGCGACCTTTTGGCTGCGGGCCAACGGAGACCCTCTCATCTTCTGCACCATGTCCTCCTGGTTGGACAACAGAGAACAGAGCTCACACAAACCTGATAGCTGCTGCACAGATTTGCACAGATGTTTGAAATGAATACCGCAGAAATATATTCTTCTTTTCATTCCTTGGAGTTAAGATAACGGTTAGGCCTTGTGAATGTCTCGGGCAACAATATCCAAATGTTCATAGTGATATGTAGCCTATGCAGTTATCATTTAGTTGCATTGTTTACTCAACGTCCAGTATCCTATCTGACTGTAAAACAGTAATGACCCCATAGGTGTAAAACAGTAATGACTCCATAGGTAGTTGTGTATATATTTGATTCATAGTTCTGTACTGACACCTTGTGGCTGGTAGCAGAAGTGCACTCCTGTCATGTCCTAGTCTCTGAGCAGCGCGATACCCAGCTGGCACACGACCGACCTTCAACTTTGAAATATAGTTGGATTAATGTCAGTCGTCATTTCAAACTTGAAACAATATTGAATGCTCAATGGTTGAAAAAGGTTGATAAAATACTTATAAATCAACGTTGAAATTCTGTTGAAGATCTGTACGTTGATGTACAACAACGTCAACATGATGTCTTCAACCTGCCTTATAGCCCTTAACTGCACAATATGGGTAAAAAGTGGCCCAACGAAGGTTTTGCTTTATATATCTTTGCAATAAATTAATTTTATTGGTCACAAATCCTTATTTTGCGCTTGCACAAAGAATGAGATTCGAATTTCCTTTCGTGGACATCCGAGGATGTCCTATTATGGACACCGTAGTTTTTTTGGAAATTTTGTTGCGGTGCATCGTGTGTTTGTCTCGCACTAGCTGGACGTAGCTAGTATCTACATAAGCTGAGCAATGTGCCAGTCATTCCCTTGTTGTCCAACTTTTGCCGCTACTTGTAGATTGTAAGGTTAATATATTGTTTAGCTTGCTAACTAAGTCGGTTTTGCTTTCGCGTTTTAACAGGCTACATCCTGGGTCGTATTGTGCTGCAGAGGTTGTTTAGAAAGCTAAAAGCTGTTACCAGCCGGCAGATTGACTGTGCCTTTTTCTTTAGCATTGCTGTATATAAGTATGTCACAAAATGTGTTTGTGTGTGTGCATGCCAGTGCCACAAACACTTATTTTTCACATTATTGTTGGATTGATGTTGTTGCTATTTGCACAGTTGTCAGTGTTGCAACCCCATCCACTGCTGCTGTAGGCCTACATGTGCATCTTGATTCTAATGTAAAATAAAATTGTAAAAAGTTCACGCCTTTGTTCTCTGTGGCTACATGATTGAAAAGTAATAAGTTAAAACAAAGTTGCAGTTTCAACAGTGATGCAAATTTGACTCAAAGACCTTAATTTACCCATGTTGAAAAGTATAAGCCGTTGAAACAAAGTTGGGATTTCAAAGTTGATTCACCTTTCAAATTCAACACTTATTCAGCAGTGATTGTAAGACCTTAATTCACCCATGTTGAAGAGTAAGATGTTGGAACAACGTCGCGATATCAACGTTAATTCACCTTTCAAAATCAAAACCTAATCCAACGTTGATTCACATAGTCACATGACGTTGAATCACCCGTGAATCAACGTTGAAATGCCAGCTGGGTAACTTTAATGCGATTGCAATGTTATGGGTGGATGGATAGATGTTGTTATTGGATGTATTTCAATACAAATGTCTGCTGTTTTTGTTTTATTTAGCACTTAGCACTAGTGCAATAAAAAAGTTAGCTTACATGAAGATGCTTGGCAATGGGCGTTATTATATATAGGCCTGCCGTAAAGTTTAGTAGAAAACCAAGAATTTCAGTAGCACAATGAAAATTCCATCTAATGTTGTCTCCATGTTTGCATTAGACATAAACAGACATGGCAACGAGCGTTTCTAGCTTACAGCCACTTCTGTGAAGTTTTAAATAGTTTGCAAACATTAGCGTAGTAAGGAGAGAGACGAAGAGCAAATGCGCCGAGTCCAAGAGCAAATGCGCCTATTTGTCAATATTTCAGATTTAAACCCAATGCGGGAACTAGCGGCCACAGTGCCTGCGTTTTTTTCCTGTGTTCCTGATGGATGGGTGCATGCGTACAGTATGTATGTAGGCTATGTATGTTTTATACCATTAGCCTACATACATTAAATACATTTAGCTCATTTCAAATGCAATGCTTTTCAAAGAAAATAAATTGCAAAACTGCAAGGGATTTAGAGAAATACGTTTTACTTAAAGGTATAATATGTAGTACTGTATGTGGATTATTTCCCCCATCTAGTGTCAAAAGATAAGAACGGCAACGTATTGGTTGCCAAAATGCCAGAGAATGCACTGTTTCAGTCATACTGTGATAAGATCTAAACTCCGAGAGGAACATAACGTTACACTAATCAGTAATCACAATCAAGTATTTCAGAGTGCCAAGTTACGTTAGATGCTGTAGTGTGGAGATATGCTGTAGTGTGGAGATAACGTTAGGTCTGGCTTAGCCCTTTTCAGTCCTGTAGTCGCATGCTCGCTCATGCCAGACTACAGTCCTTTCACCCTCCGTTCACTTCGCCGTCAGTATAAAAAATCGGTGTCGGCCTATTTAGGAGAGGCGCTCATATTTACAAGTGTCAGATCAACATGAAACTTCACTTACCTAAGCAAAAGGGTCTATTTAAACAAATGCTGGGGTTTGAAGCTAGAATTTATTTTTCCGAGGTAGTCTTCTTCTGTGGTGGTGACGGTCTCTTTGTAGCTTCAAGAGCTTCCACCACCACCACAGAAGAAGACTACCTCGGAAAAATAAATTCACTCGGACGAAACGCTTGTAAATATGAGCGCCTCTCCTAAATAGGCCGACACCGATTTATTTTGACGGCGAAGTGAACGGAGGGTGAAAGGATTGTAGTCTGGCATGAGCGAGCATGCGACTATAGGACTGAAAAGGGCTAGGTCTGGCTATGCAGAATTCAAGAAAGATAACGATAGGTAGTTAGCTAGCTTACCGGTCTAGTAGAAAAGTAGCCATGTCACCATGCGACTTTATCCCATGAAACTCCATAAACTCCGTCCAACAAGCAAAGACTGGCCCGATATTTATCCGACTTTTGCTCCTTCTTCCGTCACTGAGCTTTTGAGATTCGTATCGCACGGTTCGCAGGGGCTCAGGCGGAGAAGCAGTACGACAAAACTCGACCATTTCACCAAAAGTTTAGCTGAAAAGAGTGAGCGGAAGTGGACGGAAAAGCTGCCGTTTTAGTCGCACACACACTTGATGCTAACATCTATAATGCTGCTATTTCATGGAAGTTTGCTGGCTACTGCTAATCTCACAGTGGTGAAGCTAGAATAGTACCTGGCAACCCAGCACGCAGTACCAACGCTGTAATACTATTGGCTGGTATGATATCAACAGAGTGTCATTGTCGGGCCGTCAAAATTTCATAATGTAATAATTTCAGACAAAATATCATTTTTTATGGAAAAGCAATACTTTTACTCTGCAGCCTTCGCAAAGCCCTATGGATGTATTATTTTTGAAAAAATGTTTATTTTAATCCACACATAACATATTATACCTTTAAAGTAGCCTACATTGTACCGTACAGTAGCGTACCGTTACACATTATTAGACCTTACTCTATTAGGCCTACTTTACTGACTGCTGAAAGAAAATAAGCCTAATCTGTTTGCGCTGTTTAACATCTTGTTATAAGAGGAGCATATGAGCGGTAATGTTAGCCTCGCATCACCTAACAAGTGTGTATTCTATTCTGGATAAAAACTCAGTAAAAACCACTAACATTTTTAGTCGCACTGGTGCTACTGAATGTAGTTCCAAGTTGCATAGAAATATATTCACTAGCAAATGCGTCCAAAACAATCGCACTGTCGAGCTCTGAGCTGGCCAACCCTATTTTATACAGGCCCACCCTAAATTAAATTTCTGACTACGCCACTGGCCTGGACAGTGTTTGAACGTCTTTAAATTACTTTAAAAACTTGCCTATTTCAATGGGGTTTCACCAGATTTTAGCCTAGACGTCTATTATTTAGACGTAGGCTATTTTAACCGTCTAATCAACGTCTAATTGCTCACTGTGGGAGGGGGGGGGCGTATGGGAGGTTAGTAGAGTACATTTTTGTTTTCTACTGAGATATGCAAGATTAGAAAATAGAATATTAGGTTTAAATTAAAGTTAGACAAATAATCAGAGAATCTGAAGCTTGAAGTTGGATGCGGCGACACGGTGCCACACTGTCCGGTACACTAGGTGGCGGTATGCACCTTAACGTTGGGTTTTGCGATCCACCAGTAGCCAAAACTCGAAGAAGAAGAAGAAGGAAGATAGACAGACAGATACATAGGTAGGCCTACTCAGATAGATACATAGATAGATAGTTGAAGCCTCGTAGCGAGATATGGCAAATGTAACCCGAGCAGTACCGCTTCGGATACTGTGTATCCACGGTTACCGACAGAACAGCAACACGTTCCGAGAGAAAACGGGAGCACTGCGGAAGCTCCTGAAGAAGCAGGTCGAGTTGGTTTACATGAGCGCGCCGCATCGTGTGCCGGTATCTCAACTACCAGGTGCGCAGCGTTAACTAGCAAACATTCTGATCTCTGTCGGCTAGCTACAGCTTCAAGACGTCTAAACAATGCGGCATGGCAATCAAAGTGAATCTTTTATAATAAAAGCTTGGCAAAGTAATGTGAAACCCATAACGTTATTTATAGTTTTGGGCTCAACCCCCGTCTCTCTCTCTTTTTTTTCTCTCTCTCTCTCTCTCTCACACACACACACACTTTACACCAGCTGAAGGGCAGGAGAATGGAGCTGGGTCTGGAGGTGATGAGGACCCTAGAGGTTGGTGGTTTTCAGATGCCAAGACACAGAGCTTCAACGCTGAGCAGCAGTGTCAGTCAAGCCTTGGTCTTGAGGAGAGTGTCACGGCTGTGATGGTGGCCGTGAAAGACCTCGGCCCATTCGACGGCATTCTGGGATTCAGCCAGGGTGCTGCTTTCGTGGCCATGCTGTGTTCTCTACAGGAACAGAATTTGGAGCCAGAACTACGGTTCCGCTTCGCCATTGTCGTCGCAGGGTTCCGGAGTTTATGTTCCGAGCACCAGCGGTTCTACAACCTCTCCACTCCTCTCCTGATCCCTTCCCTGCATGTGTTTGGACAGGACGACCGCGTCATCCCTGACAGGATGAGCAGACAACTCCTCACTGTGTTTCAGGACCCACTGGTTCTGACTCATCCGGGTGGCCATTTCCTGCCTGCCACATCTGCACACAGGCAGACCTACCAGGAGTTTCTCAAGAGATTTCAGTAGGGAGATGAGACACTCTTTCATCATAACACGGTTAGCTTGTAGCTGACACAAGAAGCCAAATCACTTAATTATCCAGTGGGAGTGAAAACACAAACCAATTATATAGACTACTAGAAATAGGCAAGCCTGAATCTTTTCAGTGCTGCTAATAATCTCAGGGGAAAGTGTTTACATTGATAAATAAATTGAGAGATTGCTACCCAAGAAGTGTGCCCTTCTTTTGTTGTAGGCCCTATATGTTTTATAATGTAGTGATTGTCTCATGGTCCTTGGATTCTTTAAAGAGTTGAACTACTGTACATCCAATTGGCCTAAAAAAGGTTTCAGACTCCCATGCCCAGTTAACCTGCTGTGTTTGCCCATATCATTTAATTGGTGGCCAGAGGAGTATTCTAGGAAGCGGGTTTAAATAACTTTAGTTTGAACCTTGGAGTAGTTGGAGTTCAATTAACCAGATCATTGTCCTGAGGCTTTAACGTTTCCCCAATGGCTGCTACAGATTTCAGCAAGTTAATGTCTGGTTAGTAATGTTTCTAACCATGCACGTCTGCATTCCTTAACATGTTTTTTGAATGATTTTTCACGGTACCCACCCACATCGATTGTATGACCAAAAGTTTTGACAACTTTTTGATCTGAACCATTGTATATGATCATAAGTAACCTTAAAACAGGGCTAAACATGCATTTTCCCTTTACTACTTTAAAAAGGCTGTGATATCGAACCCTGAATATGTGATCTAAGAGCCAGTTATGTTTCCCAGTACAGTGCAGAGCACAAATCTAATTTGGAAGTACTTTTTTACACACACAAAAACACTCCACAAAAATTGCTGATCCAGTCAACACACAGATCTGCTTTAGTAGTATCCTAGCCCAGTCACACAGGTCTGCTTTAGTAGTATCCTAGCCCAGTCACACAGGTCTGCTTTAGTAGTATCCTAGCCCAGTCACACAGGTCTGCTTTAGTAGTATCCTATCCCAGTCACACAGGTCTGCTTTAGTAGTATCCTATCCCAGTCACACAGGTCTGCTTTAGTAGTATCCTAGCCCAGTCACACAGGTCTGCTTTAGTAGTATCCTAGCCCAGTCACACAGGTCTGCTTTAGTAGTATCCTAGCCCAGTCACACAGGTCTGCTTTAGTAGTATCCTAGCCCAGTCACACAGGTCTGCTTTAGTAGTATCCTATCCCAGTCACACAGGTCTGCTTTAGTAGTATCCTAGCCCAGTCACACAGGTCTGCTTTAGTAGTATCCTAGCCCAGTCACACAGGTCTGCTTTAGTAGTATCCTATCCCAGTCACACAGGTCTGCTTTAGTAGTATCCTAGCCCAGTCACACAGGTCTGCTTTAGTAGTATCCTAGCTCAGTCACACAGGTCTGCTTTAGTAGTATCCTATCCCAGTCACACAGGTCTGCTTTAGTAGTATCCTATCCCAGTTACACAGGTCTGCTTTAGTAGTATCCTAGCCCAGTCACACAGGTCTGCTTTAGTAGTATCCTAGCCCAGTCACACAGGTCTGCTTTAGTAGTGTCCTAGCCCAGTCACAGTATACCAGGTCTGCTTTAGTAGTGTCCTAGCCCAGTCACAGTATACCAGGTCTGCTTTAGTAGTATCCTATCCCAGTCACACAGGTCTGCTTTAGTAGTATCCTAGCCCAGTCACAGTATACCAGGTCTGCTTTAGTAGTGTCCTAGCCCAGTCACAGTATAACAGTGAGCAAAGGTGTAGCCAGATAGGCGGGTAGCCTAGGTTTGACTTAAATAGGCCTAATGTTCAGTTGTCTCTGGTAGGCTACTATATATAATTATAGTTGTATGCAAATGTTTGGGCGCCCCTGGTGAAAGTACACAGTATGTTACAATGACATGACATCTGTGAACAGAAGCTAACCTGTCTTTGATGTGATGCACAGACAGAGATCACACCTTTCTGTAAATGTATTTATTTACTTATTACTGATTCATTGTATTTATTAGAGATTCATTGTAACATACACTTTGACCAGGGTTGCCCAAACATGTATGTATGTAACCCAGTTGAGTTGGATTAACTCACTCCTGGATAAAGGACCTGAATTCGAGACCCAGTGTGGGCAAAGGAGAAGAGTTGACCGTGGTTACACTGGTACCGAGACCCGGACATCCAGTTGAGCTCAGCTCTACCAGCTGGAGTCACTATGGTATATGGATTGAGTTCAGGGGGTAAGTGTAGCCTAGTTGAGTTGGATAAACTCACTCCACTAGGG
Source organism: Borostomias antarcticus (assembly GCF_949987555.1). Lineage (NCBI taxonomy): Eukaryota > Metazoa > Chordata > Actinopteri > Stomiiformes > Stomiidae > Borostomias > Borostomias antarcticus. The sequence continues at coordinate 24,441,780 of NC_140234.1, forward strand.
TAAATGTCTGGTTGCATCACTGAATACCTAGCTTTTCGGTGGTGTAGCTGGTTGTATATAGGCCATAATGACCTTAGGAAGCTTGTGGGTTTACGTCCTGGACTATTATATGTCTAAAATATATAATATATATAATATTATATGACTAAAATATTATAGATATTTTCCGTTTTTCCTGATTTGGAAACCCGTCTGGCGCGTGGGTGTGTGTAGGAGGGGAGAGCGCGAGGACGTTGTGTTCCTTGCAGCATGTGCGTGATGGACTGTTGCACAGATAATTGTTTCCAGATGTGTCTGGACTCTCGCTGCCTCGCTCGCCTTCTCCATTTCCCATCCCCTTGCTTTCATCTCTCTGTCCATCGGCCCATTGTCCATCACGTACTCTAGAGTTAAGTGCAACACCTGCTATGTTTATGATGTAACTCTTTGTATGAAGATGTTTTTAAAAGGCAGTAAGTAACATGTAAGTGTGAGTGTGTCTGTTTGCTTTTCTTTTTGTAAGAGAGAACTAATTGAACTTGTTGACAACAGCAGGCTAAGGGTGGGTGGATTCGGTTCTGGGTAGTTGAAGAGGTAGTTGTCAACTTGCTTGTCTGGGATAAAAGACTCAAACACCCAATCCACACTAGTCCAGACCACACTAGTCCAGCTCACACTAGTCCAGACCACACCAGTACAGACCATACTAGTCCAGCTCACACTAGTTCAGACTACACCAGTCCAGACCACACTAGTCCAGCTCACACTAGTCCAGACCACACTAGTCCAGACCACACTCTGGACCTTACTGCTGCTCCCTGCTCTACCCTCTCCTCCCCTGCTGCCTGAGGTCCTAGACATGGAAATGCACACATACACTCACACACACATACACTCACACTCACACACACACATACACACACACTCTCACACACACACATATGGTTTTGATAACAAAGAGAAGAGCAAGGGAGATGGAGAAAGTGAGTGAGAGGGAAACTGAAAAGAAAAACACAGCCTCTTGTGCCAGTAAGTTTTATAACAGAGCTGTGACTCTCCTCTCTGGAATCTGTTCCTCTCTGTTGCACAACAACCGGGAAAGAGCAGTAGGAGAGGGGAGGAGGAAGTGTGTCTCTCTCTCTCTCTCTACTCGTCCTCTTCTCCTCCAGTTAAAAAGGGAATGGGGGATAGTCGAGCAGTCTATGTTTTGATTTAAAGCTCTATTTCTGCAGATCCGAGGTCAGATGTGTCTGACAGACAGCCAAGCTACTTTTGGATTTCAGTCTATGTTGTCATGGGACGCACAGGGGGCGGGGTTTCGGGTGTATATAAGTGTGGTACTTCAACTCAAAGTGCCTGGTCATCCCATGGGCCGCTGTCTTCTCTGGACTGCCATCAATTCCACCACAGGATCTACCACGACTAACACACTATACCTGCTACTGCAACTGTGGATACCACCGCAAAGGTCCTGGACTCCATCCACCCATCCATCCATCTCTCCACCCATCCACCATCACTTTTAGCAATCTGACATTTTCTACTCTATATTTACCACCATTATCATTTTTTCCTCCGTCATCCAACCAGAAGTTTCTAAACCATATCATCACATGGATTTTAAATGGTTTGTTGCTCCACCTTGAGCAAAGAGCTATCATTTATTAGTTTGTCAGTGGCTGTATTTTCACAAGTGCATGTGTGTGCATGTGGGTAGTTTAATCAGTATTCTTGTCAGGATATGTGTGGTGTAACTGCAGGAATGTTGGACTCTAGTCCAGCAAAATATGGTTTAGCCCTGCTGGAGTGTGTGTGTGTGTGTGTGTGTGTGTGTGTGTGTGTGTGTGTGTGTGTGTGTGTGTGTGTGTGTGTGTGTGTGTGTGTGTGTGTGTGTGTGTGTGTGTGTGAGAGAGTGTGTGTGTGTATGGAGCAGAGAGAGCTGAATGGGAGCTGGGTGAATGAAGAGGGAGGTGTGATAGGTGATACTAATGCATGACGGGAGCCGCCATGGAGCGCCAGAGACCTCATGATTTACAGCCTGGGAGTCAGAGACCTCATGATTTACAGCCTGGGAGCCAGAGACCTCATGATTTACAGCCTGGGAGCCAGAGACCTCATGATTTACAGCCTGGGAGTCAGAGACCTCATGATTTACAGCCTGGGAGTCAGAGACCTCATGATTTACAGCCTGGGAGTCAGAGACCTCATGATTTACAGCCTGGGAGTCAGAGACCTCATGATTTACAGTCTGGGAGTCAGAGACCTCATGATTTACAGCCTGGGAGTCAGAGACCTCATGATTTACAGCCTGGGAGTCAGAGTCCTCATGATTTACAGCCTGGGAGCCAAAGACCTCATGATTTACAGCTGTGCTGGGAGTCAGAGACCTCATGATTTACAACTGCACTGGGAGTCAGACCTCATGATTTACAACTGCACTGGGAGTCAGACCTCATGATTTACAACTGCACTGGGAGTCAGACCTCATGATTTACAGCTGCACTGGGAGTCAGACCTCATGATTTACAACTGCACTGGGAGTCAGACCTCATGATTTACAGCTGCACTGGGAGTCAGACCTCATGATTTACAGCTGCACTGGGAGTCAGACCTCATGATTTACAACTGCACTGGGAGTCAGACCTCATGATTTACAGATGGCATTGGGAGTCAGAGACCTCATGATTTACAGATGGCACTGGGAGTCAGAGTGCAGACATGGCTTCACTGTAGCGCCTCCCTCTCTCAAACCACATTTGTGATGTATGCCTCCTTGTTTATGCTTTTCTTGGAGGTCAGGAATGTGGAGGAGAAGGTTGGCGTTAGGTTAGGGTTTTGAGCATTAAGTCCAATTATTTATTTTTTGTATGATCTAAGTGGGTGTTTGCATGAATGTTTATATTAATGTGTGTGTTTGTGTGTTTCTGGGCCCATATGGGTGTGATTACATTGTTATTCAGTGCACGCACACACACGCATACACACACACACACACACATTTGGTTCTCCCTCATGGTTTTCTTGTTTGCATGGACAGAGTGTTCCATGGTTAGAGGCCAATATCTGTCTGTTGTTATTCTTATTCATACCGTTTCTCTCTCTCGCTGTCTGTCCCCCCATCACTGCCCAGCCTTGCAGATCCAGCAGCTTGAGGGAGTGACATGAAATCAGGGCACCTGGCCGCGTGCTGGATGATGTCATCCATGTGCTAGGAGGCCATGGTTGGGTCTTGGCAATCCCAGCCCTGTGGTCTGGCTGTCCTCACAAATACCTCACGCCACTAATATTAGTCATGACAAAGCAGAGAGGGGGATTCTGACCTCTGACCTCCTCCTCTGGCAACTTCCTGTGTCCCTTTTCCAACCTGGTCCCTGTGTCTGACACTGACCATGCAGAGATATGCAAACTTTGTGTGTGTGTGTGTGAGAGAGAGAGAGAGTGTGTGTGAGAGAGAGAGAGAGGGAGAGTGTGTATGTGTGCGTATTCCTGTCTGTATTCTGAATAGTTCTTTCTAGTCCTTTAATCTTCCAACTTCTCCGACTCTCTCTCCGCCCTCAACAGTAAGAGTTTATGTGCTGTGAGCTTGTCAGTCAGCGCATGGCCTCTTACAGTGCAGGGAGATGGAGGCAACCCCATCTGTCCAGCTTCCCCCCCAGGTCTGTGAGCATCTGTCAGGTCCTCGTGTGTTTGTCCTCGTGTGTGTGTCCTCGTGTGTGTGTCCTCGTGTGTTTGTCCTTGTGTGTGTGTCCTCGTGTGTTTGTCCTCGTGTGTGTGTCCTCGTGTGTTTGTCCTCGTGTGTGTGTCCCCGTGTGTGTGTCCTTGTGTGTTTGTCCTGGTGTGTGTGTCCTCGTGTTTGTCCTCGTGTCCTCGCATGGCCTCTTACAGTGCAGGGAGATGGAGGCAACCCCATCTGTCCAGCTTCCCCCCCAGGTCTGTGAGCATCTGTCAGGTCCTTGTGTGTTTGTCCTCGTGTGTGTGTCCTCGTGTGTGTGTCCTCGTGTGTTTGTCCTTGTGTGTGTGTCCTCGTGTGTTTATCCTCGTGTGTGTGTCCTCGTGTGTTTGTCCTCGTGTGTTTGTCCTCGTGTGTGTGTCCCGTGTGTGTGTCCTTGTGTGTTTGTCCTGGTGTGTTTGTCCTTGTGTGTTTGTGTTTGTCCTCGTGTGTTTGTCCTTGTGTGTTGGTCCTTGTGTGTGTGTCCTCGTGTGTTTTTCCTGGTGTGTTTGTCCTCATGTGTGGCTGGTTTGGGGTGTGACAGAAAAGGAATGGTAACCATGGGGATAGCCACCCGTATCACTACCTATTGTCCTAGTGTAAGTGGCCGGCCCACATCCTGGTCTCTCCACTATTTCTTCATTCTTTGTTCTTTATTTATTCTTCCCCTCAACACTTTGCTAGCTCTCTAATTACCTCCAACCCAGTGACAGCGCAGGGCAAGAGGTCATGTTTTCGGTGCTGTGTGTGCGTGGGTGTGTGTGCGTGTGTTTGTTTGTTAGCAGGACTACGCAAAAACTACTTGACCCCATGGTCCAACTTAGAAACCATTACATTTCCGGGTCACGGGTCGGGTCCACGGGCCGCACAAACACAGACGGACTAGCCATTCACCTCCATTCAATTTTTGGACTATGATTACACAAAAAGTACCAAACCGATGTTTATGAAACTCGGTGTATCATGGGCCACCTTGGAGCAGATCTGTATCACAGGCCGGATCCACGAATGAAAACAAAACTAAGAACAAAGACAGTTCCCCTGAGCCCACAGCGCATCTAAATGTTTTAATGTAAACAGTGCTGTATGCAGCTACTGCAAATACTCGCACAAGAAATCTCCAATGTTCATTAAAAATGAAAAGAAATTCAGGACACTGTAGATGTATTGTGAATTTTCAGAATGCTATCTCAAAAACGTAATTTTTGACAGTATTTTGAAGTCTCCTCATTTTGTCCCCTCAAAGTACTGCTGTTCATATAGGAAAAAAAACACTACCCACAATCCTATAATGCAACAGCAATGTCTCCACCAATCAGAGACGTTGTTGTTGGCAACCCCGCCCCAATAGCGGACCCTAGGACTACTGGCTAAATCGACTCTGAGAGGACACCTGTGCCACTGATTGTTTGATTGGTTTCCACCTGTCTTGTTAGTCTGTGTACAGTATATGTAGCTCTCCTCTTGTTTTTTGTTCGTTATTTGCTGTAGCTGTGCGTTGCCCTGTGCCAACGTATAAGTCTGTAAGCTTTGTCTTTTGTTCTCCACTTGTTGAGTGTACCTTGGTTTTATAGTTTAGTCTTTGGTTTTTGCCCCTTGTGGTACCTATATTAACACACATTTTGTGGAAACTGCTGAAACCTCCATGTTACATGCACCTGTGACATTTACATGTAACCCTTGTGATTGTGATGTATAAGTCAGTGTGAAACCATCTACAGTATGGCTTCTCACATGGCAGGTAGCTCAACAAGAGTTCAGCCCAGAGGATGCAGAATAAAAATGCTAATGCATACTCCATTGTGCTGTGTCACATGATTTTTTAACGATATTTTTAATTTGCATCTGTTACTGTTTCTTCTTGTTTGCATCTCTTCATCTGACCAGTCTTTTGTCTGCTTATGTCTGCTTACATCTCAATCAGTCCAACCTGTGTTCAGTCCAAAAGGAGATGCACTTGTGAGTTTTGGTGAATAGTATTACACTAACTGCAATTATTGTTAGTCACTTTGGATAAAAGTGTCAGCTAAATGACTAATGTAATGCGAACACCCAAAGACATGCTATGCTGTTGCTAACTAGCCAAATAATGAATTTTAGCTGTGTGTTGCTGAAAGTTGAAGATTGAGGGTGGTTGTCATTATTGGTTGAAATTGGTTCAGTTAAGTTTATTAAAGAGACAACCTCTGGCTATTTTCTGCAACTTGCTTCCCTTGTCTGTGTGCGACTGCCATTTTGGCATGTGTGGTCTTCCCTGTCCCCTGGGTTGCTACAATACAAAGAAACTGAGGAAGTGTGCATGAGGAATAACAGGAAGAAGACGAGGAGACAATGACAAATACATGAGGGTGTGCTCATGTATTTGCCCAGACCATAATTTAAACCTTTAATTAAAAATATCTTTAAAAAATCATGTCAAAGCACAATGCCTGAGTATGCATTAGCATGTTTACTCTGCCTCCCATTCAGAATATTGGGAAATACAAGAAGGACCGGAAGCTGAGGCCCGGCCCTAACTACAGGTGCTTAAGAGGGACAATCCTGGTAGTACTTCTTGAAGAGGTGAGTTTTTAGCCTATGGAGAAATATGAGCTGTCCTGATGTCGGTGGTCAGTTCACTGTGTGGCCAGGACAGAAAAGAGCTGTGGCCATGTCACAACCTCAAACCTGGTTCCATCTCCTAACTGTAGCAGTTAACAGGAACACATATGCCTGCACCAGTGTGTGTATATATGTGTACCAGTGTGTGTATATATGTGTACACCTAGACCCTCATATACAGGTGCATTCCAAAAAATTAGATTATGAAAAATGCCATTATTTTACGTAATTTAATTAAAACAGTGAAACTTTCATGTATGTTTTTTCATGTGTTTTTTGTTTTGATCTTTATGATTGTACAGTATGTTCATTTATACACTCAATACTTAGTGGGGGCTCCTTTTGCACAAATTACTGCATCAATGTGGAGCAACATGGAGGCAATCAGCCTTGAAATATTTCACTACATGTGTAATGTGTAATGAATCTATAATATATGAAAGTAGAAAGTTTCACTTTTTGAATTAAATTACGGAAAATAATTAACTTTCTACAATATTTTATTTTTCTGAGACGCACCTGTATTTGTCATTTGTCTCCTCCTTCTTCCTCCGTCTCCCAGCCCGACCCAGTGCTGCGCAGCAGCTAGAATTGTGTGTTTTATTCATTTAAGCCCCATAGACAATGAATGGGGACTTGCAATACCTGCCAGCCACCATGTCCATACCAGCGGCTCTGCTCGACTATAGAAAATTAACAAAGATGGCGACCAATTTTGCCTGGAAAGAAGAAATGTCTGTAACCTAAAAAGTTGTTTATACCTCACGCCTAATTACCTCCACCCCAGGCACAGCGCAGGGGAGAGGTCATGTTTTTGGGTAGCGTGTGTGTGTGGCGTGCATTTAATTGTGCATGTGCAATTGTACTGGACCGATTTTCACGAAACTCGGTGGAAGGGTGTAGCATGGGCCACCTTAGAACGCATTACATTTGGGAGCAGATCCGAAGCACGGGTCGGGTCCACGGGCCGTCCAAACAGCCGGCCATTCACCTCCATTCATTTTTTGAAACAGAATTATGTAAAAACTACCAAACAGATTTTTATGAAACTCGGTGGAGGGCTGTATCATGGGTCACCTTGGAACGCATTACATTTCGGAGCAGATCCGAATCACGGGCCGGATCCAGGAATGAAAACAAAACTCAGAGTGAAGCCAGCTCCCTGTGTGGGGGTGCTAGAGACACAGGGTTTGGACTGGGGTGTGCGGGGGTAGTCTGGAGTGCACCACATTACCCCCCACTGGCTGTGACCCAAGGGGGGCGCGACAGAGCTGGCCAAATACAGCCACTCATTCACCTCCAGTCATTTTTACCTCCGCCCCAGCAAATCACGAGGCAGGTCCAAGACCCACCAAACACGGCACGGACAGCCATTCACCTCCATTCATATTTTGGACTAGGATTTCGCAAAAACTACCAGACTGCTTTTCATGGAACTCGGTGGAGGGGTGTAGCATGGGCCGAACCCATGAGTCCTTGAGTAAATAGCAAGTTAAACTGAGTTCTTCTCAGCTAAATTGCATCATTAAAACATGTAGTTCTCATATGTTTTGAATATATATGCATTGGGTTTCTTTTTCAGTAGTTGCTACAATTCAGTAGTCTGCTTCCTGTTTACCCCAGCATGTGCACGTGTGGCCTTGTGATATGCGTCAGTATAAATGGAGACTGGTTCTGAAATTATGTGAAAAACACCAATGTGAATGTGATTTTTTCACCTTTTCTAACCGCTAATCAATGAAACCGTACTAATGTAAATGTATCTTATGCCGGTCTCACACAGCAGGATATTTAAAATCCTAACCGTTTTCAAAATCGGGTTGCATCATGCACATTTGGAGAATCTTAACAGATGTTCTCACGAATCTCAAACATGCACGCACGACAAGATTTGGATGTAATGGCTCATCACACACTACAGGTATTATCGTGCCTGAGGGAGCAACGAACAACTGCCTCGCTTGTAAAGTATTAAAGGTATAATATGTTATATGTGGATTAATTGAAACATTTTTTCAAAAATAATACATCCATAGGGCTTTGCGAAGGCTGCAGGGTAAAAGTATTGCTTTTCCATAAAAAATGATATGTTGTCTGAAATTATTACATTATGACATTTTTACGGCCCGACAATGACACTCTGTTTATATCATACCAGCCAATAGTATTACAGCGTTGATACTGTGCGCTGGGTTGCCAGGTACTATTCTAGCTTCACCACTGTGAGATTAGCAGTAGCCAGCTAACATTATACTTCCATGAATTAGCAGCATTATAGATGTTGGTTAGTGTGTGTGCGACTATAAAACGGCAGCTTTTCCGTCCACTTCCGCTCACTCTTTTCAGCTAAATGTTTGGTAAAATGGCCGAGTTTCGTCGTCCTGCTTCTCCGCCTGAGCCCCGACGAACCGTGCGATACAAATCTCAAAAGCTCAGTGACCGAAGAAGGAGCAAAAGTTGGATAAATATCGGGCCAGTCTTTGCTCGTTGGACGGAGTTTATGGAGTTTCATGGGATAAAGTCGCATGGTGACATGGCGACTTTTCTACTAGACCGGTAAGCTAGCTAACTAGCTATCGTTATCTTTCTTGGAATCTGCATAGCCAGACCTAACGTTATCTCCACACTACAGCATCTAACGTAACTTATTACATGGCACTCTGAAATACTTGATTGTGATTACTGATTAGTGTAACGTTATGTTCCTCTCGGAGTGAAGATCTTATTACAGTATGACTGAAACAGTGCATTCTCTGGCATTTTGGCAACCAATACATTGTGTTGTTGCAGTTCTTATCTTTAGACACTAGATGGGGGAAATAATCTACATATAACATATTATACCTTTAACGTAATAATCTTAATATCAAACATGCTTGATATTATCGGGGCCGCCCCGATTGGTCTGCGAGCCGATCATCAGGAAGGGTGAATCTGGGATATATCAGCCCCAAAAATCCTGTACTGTGAGCCCAGCATTAGACTCTCACGGCGGGCACACTCTCCCACTCAAACTGAAGGGTACAGTGCTTATATCCTTATGAACTTGGCTGACGAAATCTGTTCATGATAAGAATATTTGAATGGCGGGATAATGTGTATCGCTCTGATCACCCCAAAAAAGCTGGCAGTGTTTATATAGGCTATCAAAAGCAAATTGAATGTTAAGTTGGTGCTCTCAGATTCATTGAGTAAACAACTTGACTTCCTGGCCCTGAATCTTGAAGTTTCATGTCATGGTGGTTGGATGGAGACCTCCATCTGCAATTAGCAATTCCTTATCTGCTATTTAACTTGTCAAAGTTGCACTACAATGAGATTGTTGTCGTTGGTGATCTGAATTGGGACTGGTTGATGCCATGCCTGTGTCTGATGCATTTATATCTGACACAAATAATTACCTCCTCCACAAGAGCAAATCCCAAATGTCCCAAGAAATCATTACTCATTGATCTAGTCCTGACTAGTGACCCTTTTAAGTACTCTGCTACTGGTCTTCCAAATTATGTGAGTGATCACTGTGTGATAGCTGTTATCAGAGATACTAAGATCCCTAATGTAAACCTCGCTTTGTTGAAAGAAGGAATATGAATGTTTCTTGAGCAGGGTTTTTTATATTATGATTTTTATTATTTTAACTGGAATAGAATTGCCCGTATTGATGATGTTGAAACAGCCTGGAATTTTGAGCTGGGGCAGAGAGGTTGGGGTGGGGGCTAGGGAGAGAGGCTGGGTTTGGGGCTAGGGAGAGAGGCTGGGGTTGGGGCTAGGGAGAGAGGTTGGGGCTAGGGAGAGAGGCTGGGGTTGGGGCTAGGGAGAGAGGCTGTCTCCCAGCTACACCAGCCACTTAACTTCAAATTAATATAACAGTTATGCCTTGTCTGCATTACTGCTGTCAAACATCTGCTTGCACAGTGATCTTTTCTGGCAGCCATTTTTCATATGGCATTTCAGGTTTGAATATGAAAATGTTTCATATCTGGTAGGTTCATGTCTGGTAGTCTGTAGGGCACCTTTCTTTCTCATTTTTTCAGAGTAGCTTCTCTGAAAACCACCTTGTCATAACTCGCTCCTCACATTCCACTCATGTCCATGAGGGCAAGTCTCTGTTGGTGTGCTTGCGGGTACTTACCTGTAGAGGGCAGCACTGTTCCATTCAGTCAGCCCTGTCCTGCCTGCCTGAAAGCTTCTGGATTTCCCTAGACTAATCAACTTGACAGGAAGTAGCGCTGTTCTGTTGGGAACTGGCAATTTAGGACATTACGGGAATGGGTAAAATCGCCTTTCAACAGAGCTGCATAATGGATACCAGTAGGCTATAGGAGTATGCTGACTTCTATTCATGGCAAACAGGTTTGTTATTTATAGTTTTGCATTCAAAAAGAGACTAAACACTGACAGTGACATACTAGCCTATACATAGGCTACTGTTGGACAAAGGTTGGACAACACCAATCGTAACATAAAACAATCATGTACAACACCAGATGCAATACAAAATCAAACAGATCAAAACAGACAAACAGGCAAATAGGTTTTTGATTGTGTGAGATGATCAAAAGAGAGAATAGAAACAGTCACCCCCATTAAACTGAAAACGATCGTGGTCTCCTTATGTCTCTTAGTCATATCACACCTAGGCCTACATCAAATGTTTTAGAGTCTGTAGTGTCTCCTAGCTGTGCTGAGGCGTTGATATGAACTTACGTTTACAGCCTTGGGTAAGGGTACCTCTTGTTCGGCATACACTGTAGCCTACCTGGAGAGCTTTGCTCTGGCCTCAGTGTATGTTGAGTCACTGACACGGGCTGACCTGCAGAGGGCAGCAGAGCCTGGCAGTTCTGAGTAAGCTGCTACTAATGTCTTTATCTGCGCTAGCTGTCAGTAATGTCTTTATATATGCTAGCTGCTACTAATGGGTTTATCTGTGCTAGATGTTAGTAATGTCTTCATCTATGCTAGCTGCTACTAATGTCTTTATCTGTGCTATCTGCTACTAATGTCTTTATCTGTGCTAGCTGCTACTAATGTCTTTATCTGTGCAAACTGTTAGTAATGTCTTTATCTATTCTAGCTGCTACTAATGTATTTATCTGTGCTGCTGTGGCTGCTACTAATGTTTTTATCTGTTCTCGCTGTTAGTAATGTCTTTATCTGTGCTACTGTAGCTGTTACTAATGTATTCTGAGACTTTTCTGTGGGGGTAATAATTATACAAACATGAAAAACCATTGGATCACATAAGTTTTATTTGGACCACTACCTGTACAGTAAAATACATTAGCCATATAATTCACAGTAAGTATTAGGCTAGAATTCTGAATTAATATGTGAGAAATTCCTTAATTTGCTGAACCTGCATTTCATTCAATAAAACGGGAATGAAAAATGTTCTACATTCATGTTGTTGTTGTTTTCACCACATACTGTACCTGAAACAGGGGTGGTCTGCTACCACATGTTTATGTTCAGTTATAGAGGCAGTCTGAGGGCTCAAACCCACCGCTGGGGTGTTTCAAACTGCTGACCCACCTACAGTACTCCCTCTAACAAACCAATTTCCTGCTCTGATTTGAGCACGCACTGTCGCTGAGATGCCTGCCCCCTAACGACCATGGCTGTAGACTGTTACCATGGTGCTGTTGCTAAAGTAACAATCTAAAGCCACGGTCACCATGGAGACAGCAGGGAGAAGGAGGAGCAGGAGTTGGCATGGCAACTGGAGATAGTGAAGCCTGATTGACTTCTCTTCATACTACGTGTAGGACTCCCCCAATGCAAGCCTATGCAGTCTCTCTCTCTCTCTCTCTCTCTCTCACACACACACACACACACACACACACAGAGCGAGAGAGGGAAAAAAAGACATCAGGGTAACTTGAATATTCCCATGACGATCCCATAGCGTTGCCACAGTTCCCAGGTGTATCCGATGTGGGTTGCCAGGCTTCAGTAGCCATGACTGTAGACTGTTACTGTACTGTGAGGAAGGATAAGCAGTAAGCAGTCTAAAGCCAAGGTGCTGATGCTCTGGCTACCATCAGGTCAGGACGGTGCTGCTGGATCCCCACTCTCAGCACTGCAAAGAGACATTTACCACTGGAAAAGTCAATGTCAGTGTCATTTTATTTATATAGCACCATTCATACAAATCAATGTAGCACATAGTGATTTACATAAAAGGAAAAGGATAAGTCATCAAAAAGAATGTGTGTGTGATCTCTACAGTAGATCATGTTCCTCAGAGAGGGGGTGGGGGTTTCTTCCCCTGGACAAAATGACGTAACCCGAAGCCCCACTGACGTGAGGACGGGCTCTGACGCTCTGTTTTGTTTTACATGCTTTACCCTGCACTGGCTAGTAGCCTACCAACGCCTGTGAATAAAAATATGATTTATTTATTTCTCAGTCATATAGCCTGCACACAATCATGCGTTGTGACCACAAGTCTCTGTCTGGTTTGGATGTTGTAGGCTACACGTGTGGTTTTTGTTTACGAGACATTTTCCAAATAAGCCCATTAGATAAATGGGTTGCCTACGACAACTCAACAGGAATTAAATAAATAAATAAAACGCAGAAACATTCCCACGCACGCACACGAGCAGCCCTCCTGAAACGCTTTAATTGTGGAGAGTAGGCTATGAGGTGCACATCCATAGGCTACTCTACCCAATAGCGCCCGTAGTTTAGTCGTATCTCGCTGACTCAGTGACTCCTTGACTGAGTTCAATTCAACCTACTGTCACAGTGAGAAGTCGGACTTTCAGCACCACGGCGAGAAGGACAGCGCACGGCGCGCGGCTCTGTTCATGGTCATGAGAGCTCGGGCTACTGAGAGAAGCCAACGGGCGGGAAGCCCTAGGGTTCGTGACGTCACATCGCTAAACCGCTCGGTTCCTGTCATAGCCTGTCAGAGCGCCTTCATGGCACGTGCAGTAATCGCACTCGGTCCGCTCTGTTCACGAAACTTTTACATTGTAGCCTACTGTGGCTGTAAAAAATACATAAAAATAATGTTTGATAAATAATTACGCTTGTCCGTCCACTTCCCCCCATGTTATGCACAACCATGTCCCCATGATGATTTCTGAATGAACGGTGCGTTATTGACGCCTTCCCATAACACCCCCCCCCCCCTTTCCCACAGGCACAAGACGCTGTTTTGTCGATCTATGCTACCTTGTCGGAAAATGCTACCGTAACGCGAGGTGATGGCAGAGTATTAGGCTATTTGATGAAGGATTTTGGTCTATCAAAATATGCTAGGCTACCCCTAAAATCTTACACAAATATGTCATAATATAGTATCAAAGTAGGCTATGCTCCCCATATTCTTCTAGCCTAGTATACAGTGAGTAGTGGTGAAATATACAATTGTTTTGTAGTGGGAGCATTATTTGATGTGGATATTGGTCAATTGAAATAGAAGGTCCCTGAAATGTTACACAAAGATGTTATCAGAATATCTTCATCATATTCTTACAGTAGCCTACACTTACCCCTGTTATTAGCCTAATAAAAAAAAGATGAATAAAGATGTCATAGTGCTGTTTTTCTTATCTAGTCATATAGCCTACACGCATGCGCAAAACCGCTAGGTAACACCGCTCGATAGGTAGCATAGATCGCCAGAACACCGCCTCTCACTGTATTCAGCCCCCGCACTTAACCAACCAGCACGCGCATCACATTGCGGTCGTCGTCGTGTGTGTGCGTAGCCTATCTCTTTAAAGGGTTACGGTAGGTGACTGCGAATCATCTGCAAAGTGCGCAAGAGTGACGCAGATCTGACTTCATTGGCAGAAAACGTCACAGAATTGAGTTTGGGAAAGAAACGTTGGACGGAAGTGCACGAGGGGCAAGGGAGAGAGAGAAGAGAGAGATGGGGGAGTGAATCTCAAAAGCAGCGAGAAGTGACAGAATGAAGAAGGAAAGGGGGTGCAATCCCACCGGAAATTACCGTTTCTGTCGTTACCATTTGTGTAGGCTATGTCTGTGTGTGTTTGAGATTGTGGCATGTGATGGAACATTAGAAAAATCACGCTATAATCCAAGATGTGCGCTACGCATAAAATGTGTTAAAACCCTGTTTCAAATAATGCTCTTTTAACGTTTCAACTAAACGAATCAGCCCATTACAAAATCTGGATGGCTCCTCAGAACCCATTTCTAGGTTGCGTGTTTCCCACGTGGGAGAGAAAGTGAGTCACGCTGCAGTAACTTTAAACTGCCGAATAGCGGCGAAGAGACGCGCGCCACTGAAACTCAACCTACGGAATAGACCAAACTATGGCCCTTTCAGAGAGTACTGTAAATTTCACTGGCTCTAAATTTAATAACCTATTGATAGCCTACACAGGATCACACATGTATGCTTAATTCATGTCTATCGCATTGGACACACAAATAGGCATAAAGGAGAAATGTAACTTACCCCTTTCCTTCCCCCATATATTTCAAATGTGACCGGTTGTTTCGCCGATGAATGTTTTTTTTTTTTTAAGAAGATTTGCGAATCTGTGGGGTAAACAGGATTGTTTTTTCAGATGATGCCCGTCGTGAAAGTCGTCCTCTTGTGCTGGAGACTTAAGACTAGAGATTTCACCCTGTCCTCTTCTGTAAAGTGGTTCTCCTCAGACCGGCTCTCCCCATCTACCCTAGGCTTTTTATAGAGATCATGTAGTAGTAGCCTGCAGGAGACGGGAGGGAGGGGAGGGGAGTGCTCATTCACTAAAAAGCATCACCTACACATATACGTGCGTGAACGACGTCATCGACGGAACGTTGTCAACGGGGTGCTATTTATAAAGACGCGCGCAGTGCGCGGGAGAGGAGTCCACTACCTCGTCCATTTAAGAGATGAAAATAGCAACTTTTCATTATGAGCAAATATCATAAACGTAATGTTAGGATGATGTAGCTTAATATTCTCTTGTTTTAGCTGCATACCATGGCTTTCATATCCCCCGATTACAGCAGTAGAACGGGAAAAGGGATGATGGACGAATAAAGATAGGTCTGTGAACAAGCCTCCATACCACTGCAGGCTACATGGAATAGCCTATTAATTGTAGCTGTAACAGGAATATCCGTTTAAAACTCGATTTCAGAGTTTCTCAAGAACAGGCCCGTACTGTCTTTCAGTTCTTGAGCGCTATATTCTCACGTCTAGACAGATGGTTTCTGTGTCTGAGCAGCTGCGCGCGGCATCGCCAGCGCGATCGAGCTCCCCTGCATGGAGGCTGCTCATAGCGAACAAGATGATTTATAGCCTACAGCTTTTACAAATGCGCTGGTCCATAATTAGCCTGGAATATTTTAGGCCTCTTTGTTTCCACAGCCACATGTCCTTAAATCGAATTTTGATCAAATAGCCAATAATAATAATAATAGTAATAAAACTTTATTTGTATAGCCTAGCACATTTCATACAAATAAATGCAGCTCAAAGTGCTTTGCAACAGATAATTTACATGCACAGAGTGCTTCACATTTAAATAGGCTAGACATAAAATGAACAAAAACCTGGAAAAATAGGATGGAACATAAAACAATAAAATATAATAAATCACGTAAAATACAACAATTTAATACAATATTGTACTGGAGAGATACATAAAAATAAAAAGCGCAGTAGCACGCAAGTGCAAAAGGAGGAGTTTTTAGCTTTCTTTTAAAAGTAGCCTATTTAGAGAGCTGGCTTCCCTGATAGCCTGTCTATAGGTGTTTAGAGATCTGGCTTCCCTGATAGCCTGTCTATAGGTGTTTAGAGATCTGGCTTCCCTGATAGCCTGTCTATAGGTGTTTAGAGATCTGGCTTCCCTGATAGCCTGTCTATAGGTGTTACGACAGCGCAGGCCTAGGGCTGTCGTGTTTCCGGTGCCGTGAGTGTGTGTGTGCATTAGTTAGCAGGATTATGCAAAAACGACTGGGCCGATTTCTACCAAACTCGGTGGAAGGGTGTAGCATGGTCCAACTTAGAAATCATTAAATTTTAGAGTGGATCTGAAGCAGGGGTCGGGTCCACGGGCCACCCATTCACCTCCATTCCTTTTTTGAACTGGGATTACGCAAAAACTACCTAACCAAATTTTATGAAACTCAGTGGAAGGGTGAAGCATGGGCCAATTTACAACCCCTTACATTTTGTAACAGATCAGAATCATGGGTCGCTGGACTGCCCATTCACTTCCATTCATTTTTTGGACTATGATTACACAAAAACCTCCAAACCAATTTTTATGAAACTCGGTACAGGAGTGTATCATGGGCCACTTTAGAACCCATTACATTTTGGAACAGATCCGAATCACAAATGAAAACAAAACTTAGAACGAAACCAGCTCCCTGTGTGGGGGTGCTAGACACAAGATTTGGACTGGGGTGTGTGGGGGGAGAGCCCGGACTGCACTGCACTGCCCCCCGTAGGCTGTGACCCGAGGGGGGTGCGACAGAGCCAGCCAAATACAGCCACCCATTCACCTCCAGTCACTTTTACCTTCTCCCAGGGAATCACGAGCCCCTCGAACACGGCCCGGACAGCCATTCACCTCCATTCATTTTTTGGACTAGGATTACACAAAAACTACCAGACTGCTTTTCATGAAACTCGGTGGAGGGGTGTAGCATGGGCCAGTTTAGAACCCATTCAATTTTGGCACAGAGCCACGAAATGCATTCAGGGGAGGAGGTCTGTTCTCTCTGAGGGCGTTTCTAGTTGACAAAGGTATCACTCCTGATCTTCAGACTGGTGCTGGGAACTTCTAGTAAACCAGCAGTGGATGATCACCGTGTTCTTGAAGGCACATAGTTGACAAGGGAGCTATCATGTAGCTTGGTGCTCGCCCATTAAGGGGTTTCTATATAAGGAGGAGGACCTTCAAATCAACTCCAAATTAGCCAATGCAGATAGGCTAAAGGAACAGACGTGTAAAACAACCATGCTATTTGCACATTAGACTTGGGGAACCCACACCAAGCAGTGCGTATGAATCTGTGGCAATGGACGAGCAGCAACAGCAGCATTTACCATGGCTTCCCTTTCCTCTCATGTGAACATACGCGTAAAATCACATGTTAACACGAGGGACAAATACACTGCATGGACACCCACTCCGCCTCCTAGACACACACATGCACATGAAGGTGCACACTAAGCACTACTCCACTAAGCACTACTCCACTAAGCACTACTCCACTAAGTACTACTCCACTAAGTACTACTCCCCTCACCCTGTGTTCATCTATGGGTTTATTTCTTGTCTCTGGCATGGTGGACTAATAGTCCCACTTACACATAGAGCATTTATTGTGAGATTGAATGGACGGTTATTCGGTTATTTATGCTCAGCCTGTAGTGGAGCAGCCAGGAACTCCAGTAGAGTGTGTGGAAGGATATATAGTAGCAGCTGTGATCTGATTGGAAGGATATATAGTAGCAGCTGTGATCTGATTGGAAGGATATATAGTAGCAGCTGTGATCTGATTGGAAGGATATATAGTAGCAGCTGTGATCTGATTGGAAGGATATATAGTAGCAGCGGTGATCTGATTGGAAGGATATATAGTAGTAGCTGTGATCTGATTGGAAGGATATATAGTAGTAGCTGTGATCTGATTGGAAGAGGATAGTGGCAGCTGGGATCTGATTGGAAGAAGGATATATAGTAGCAGCTGTGATCTGATTGGAAGGATATATAGTAGCAGCTGTGATCTGATTGGAAGGATATATAGTAGCAGCTGTTATCTGATTGGAAGGATATATAGTAGTAGCTGTGATCTGATTGGAAGAGGATAGTAGCAGCTGTGATCTGATTGGAAGAAGGATATATAGTAGCAGCTGGGATCTGATTGGAAGGATCTGGGTGAGTCTCATCTGCTCCTAGGCCCGTTAGATTGGTGTCTATGGTGCAGAAGAATGTTATCCAGCAGAGAGTTGTTGAAAACAAACTTTCAGTTTTGAGTAATAATGCTAATTCTCTCCATTGAAACATTGCAAGGAACAAACTGAGGAGAACATGGGACCATAGAAAGCAGGTTTGAATGCTCTCTCTAAACCTCAGGGACTGTTTTCAACAAGGCTGGGTGCATTCAACTTTCAGTTCAGGGCCCCTTCTCTTTCTTTCTTTCTCTCTCTCTCTCTCTCTCTCTCGGCTTGTCTACTCCCTATCAACTCCACCCACCTGTGAACTCTTCCCTTCTCCAATTCAGTGACCTGCTCCATGCAAACACACACTCACAGTGGCATCTCCTGTTGAATCTCTTTATTCATGTCCAGTAGTGTTTGGATGTTCTTGGTTAATTTTCTATCCCACTGAACACCAGTGCTCGCTCTCCAGTGATCACTTTTCAAACACTCATGCCGACACCTTTCATCAACTCTGTCTCTTTCTCTTCCTGCTGTTCTCCGACTCTGTCTTGCTGTATTCTGAACAGAGCGTGTAGCTGGATCAATAGAGAAAAACAACAAAGTTGCATCCCTCCAGTTTTCCCTCCTCTCCTCTCACCACCCACCTCGTCATTCTCCCACCTCCCCCTCAGAGGCTCTGACTCACACTGAGATCCCCCCCCCCCCCGGACACCCCCCCCCCCCCCCCCCCCCCACACACACACACACACACACACTGCACGCATGTGTCTCTCTCCCCTTAATCGGCTCTAATGCGCTGAGCAGCGAGGGAGCGAGAGACAGAAAGTAGAGAGAGGGAGGAGGAGGAGGATGAGGAAGGGAGACTGCTCATTGATGCCAGACGTGCCTGTAATGAGGATTCTGTATAAAGAGAGAGGAGGAGGAGAGGGGAGCGAGGGAGAAGGAGGTTTGGAGGGGGGGAGAGGGGAGGGAGGGAGGAGGAGGTTTGGAGGGAGGGAGGAGGAGGAGAGGGGAGGGAGGGAGAGGGAGGTTTGGAGGGAGGGAGAGGGGAGGGAGGGAGGAAAAGGAGGAGAGGGTAGGGAGGTTTGGAGGGAGGGAGGAGGAGGGGAGGGAGAGGGAGGTTTGGAGGGAGGGAGGAGGAGGAGAGGGGAGGTTTGGAGGGAGTGGGTGTTGATCAGTGAAACCCCTCTCGCCCCCACATCTTTGCTCTGAGCTCTGCTGTCTCTAGGCACACCCTGCAACACACACACTACAACACACACACTACAGCACACACACACACACACACTACAACACACACACTACAACACACACACACACACACTACAACACACATACTACAGCACACACACACACACACACACACACACTACAACACACATACTACAACACACACACACACACATACACACACACACACACAACACCAACACACACACACATACACACTACAACATACACACATACATCAAGAGTCATCTGTGAGGAGTTGGAGTCAGTCTGCCATCGTCCTGATGATGTCATAATGCCCTATATATGCTCCTGAATAATGTAGCAGAAAGCAACACACAACAAATAGCACCTGATAGTAACCATTATACAACGGTATAGATCTGGTCCATTGTCTCTATTGGTCAGTTTGCATTCCAGCCGTGGCGATAACCACAATGGCCCCACGCTAAAATGAAATGTTCGCACATCTTTTAATATCAATCCACCTCTTATTAGTAGCCGTGGCAGTGTCCAGATCAATGTTTACAAAGATGTGCTGTAGCATTGTCGTTGCCTGGCAACGTTCCCTTTTTCAGCGGAAGTATCTGCAAATGATTAACAAATAGTTCCATTAAAAATATATTTATTTAAAGTTCGTATTGTCTTTCTTTTTGCAATATTGACGGATAAATGTGGCAACCGTTGTATAAAAGCATTATGGAACGGCACTCCGCTGCGCGTCGTGCCTAATCACTCCCGCTAGCCGTGGCGATATCCGTGACATCCCACGGCTTCTCGTTCCATAATGCTTTAGTAACACACACCCATCTCAGTGTGTGTGTGTCTGTGTGTTAGTGTGTGCGTGTGCTATCGCAGGTGTAGTGTTACCTACAGAAAGTGACACACTACACCCCAGTGAGTGACACACTGTACCCCAGGTTCTAATGAGCTGTGGTTTTCTGAGGAAAGTTAAGCTTCGGGGCGGCACATAGCTCAGGAGGTAGAGCTGATCCCCAGCCGGGCCGGCTGGGGATCGCTAGGTCCCCGGTTCGATCCCAGCTCCCGGAGTGTGCCCAAGTATCCTTGAGCAAGACACTGAACCCCAAAATCACTCACGTGCAGCACAGTGGCATAGTACCTAGTACTGTCACCTCACAGCAGGAAGGTCTCTCTGCCGGACCTTTCTGTGCGGAGTTTGCATGTTTCCCCATGGGTTTCCCCATGAAGAACCTAATATGAAAAACATGCAGAAGAGCAGATGTCTAACGCTGTCCTGGCGAAGACGGACAGGAGCGTTGGTCCCCTGGCGCGTCCCCTGCACGACGGGATGGGTTAAGAGCAGAGAGGAGTTTCATCGGTGGACGCTTCTGTGTGTGTGTGTGTGTGTGTGTGTGTGTGTGTGTGTGTGTGTGTGTGTGTGTGTGTGTGTGTGTGTGTGTGTGTGTGTGTGTGTGTGTGTGTGTGCCTCATCACCGTGTGCTGTGCGTATGACAAATAAGGTCTCCTTCAATCTGCCCTCGCTCTCTCCCTCCCTCCTACTCTTAAATCTGTCTATCTCCTTAGATAGATAGATAGATAGATAGATAGATAGATAGATAGATAGATCCGACTCGTCCGACTCTGGACAAACTCCTTGGACGGCGCCGTCCCTCACTCTTGTCCTCCATGTTCCACTACCTGCGTCCCTCCATCTGTCCTCCTCCTCCCCTGCTGTCATCTCCAACAGTCAGCCAGTCCCCCTCCTCCCCAGGGAAGCAGAGAGGGGAGTTAGTGATGGAGGGGGGGTGAGAGAGGGGAGTTAGTGATGGAGGGGGGGTGAGAGAGGGGAGTTAGTGATGGGGGGGTGAGAGAGGGAAGTTAGTGATGGAGGGGGGGTGAGAGAGGGGAGTTAATGATGGAGGGGGAGGTGAGAGAGGGGAGTTAGTGATGGAGGGGGGGGTGAGAGAGGGGAGTTAGTGATGGAGGGGGGGGTGAGAGAGGGGAGTTAGTGATGGAGGGGGGGAGGGGAGTTAGTGATGAAGGGGGGGAGGGGAGTTAGTGATGAAGGGGGGGAGGGGAGTTAGTGATGGGGGGGGTGAGAGAGGGGAGTTAGTGATGGAGGGGGGGGTGAGAGAGGGGAGTTAGTGATGGAGGGGGGGTGAGAGAGGGGAGTTAGTGATGGAGGGGGGGTGAGAGAGGAGAGTTAGTGATGGAGGAGGGGTGAGAGAGGGGAGTTAGTGATGGAGGGGGGGGTAAGAGAGGGGAGTTAGTGATGGAGTGGGAGATGAGAGAGGGGAGTTAGTGATGGGGCGGGGAGGGAGATGAGAGAGGGGAGAGATGAGAGAGCTGGGAGGAAGGCGGGGGCTGGAGAAACCCCCTCGGTGGAGAATTCACCTGCAGAAAAACTCCCTCCTCCGCTTCTCATCTGTATTCAGAGTCTCTCCTCCTCCTCTCCTCCGGCGTGCTTCCCTCCCTCCCTCCCTCCCTCTGTCTCCTGTCATCCTGTATTGCTCTACCTGCACCAAAGCGCTGCACTGCCAATCGGAAGCCTGCGCGCACAAACACACACACACACACACACACACACCCATGACTTCCGCCAGCCCCCTCCTCTCCCATTTTCACACTTCCCCGCTGCAGACACAAAACATTCTATCCACAGCAGCAAACAGAACAGCACATGCATTATGAATGGTCCCGCTACACTGAGACTGCACTGCACCTTGATTCTCTTTGAACTCTTTACTGTTCAATATGAGCCAAGGGAAGCTGCTCTGTCACAATAACCCGGCTGTATTCATCCTGAAGGTTGATGTTTGATTATGATGTCATCAAACGGCATTGAGATATGATAATTGGATTATACTGTATGAATGTTGGCTTCTTCAGACTAATTGCAAACAACTATTTCATAATGTGGTGATACCCCCTCGTGAATGATTGGACCTTTGTGAGATTCAAAACAGAACTGGACCTGTCAGGTCTTTTCATCTATCTACCCGGCTCTAGTCCTCCTTCGGTGTGGCTGGGCATCCTTCTGCACTTGTTAGCTGACTGGCAGAGCTGATACATCAGTAGATTATGTGCACGTGCCAGTGGATAGCGAGGCAGAAACTATCGCCGGGCTGGGGACGTCAGTTCAGGGCACTGAGAGAGATCAATGATTCATGAACATGTGATGTCAGGAGAACGTGCATGGGATGTCAGCAGGCTTCAGAAGAAGAGATGGTCAGGAGGGAGGAGAGGAGAGGAGAGTAGGGGAAGGACAGTTTGGATGGACACTGGCCCTTTAATTCCCTGTTGCTAGGGAAATGGGGCTGTTTACTCTGGCGTCAGCCTAGCCGTCACAGTCTCACACCTCTTTCCTCTCTCTCGTTCCTCTCTGTCTTTCCTCTCTCTCTTTCATCTCTCTCTCCATGTACTCTCTTCTTCGGTAACTCTGTCCTCCCCTCTCTATCAATTTCAATTCAATATGTTTTATTGGAATGAATGTCAGATGAACAATATTGCCAAAGCGTCAAGAATACAATTCAATAATAACATGAGACAACAAATTAAATATACTAACAGATAGATCGATTAATTAAGTAAACTAACACATAGATTGAAAAATAGGTCATAAAATAGGTGAATAAAGAAACAATTAAAAAAAATATATTCATACAAAATCGAATGTATACAATGAAACATGTAAAATAAATAAATACATAAATGAACTGACAAATAAACAAACAAAGAAGATCCACATGCAGTAGAGGAGTAAATGAGAAGGCAGAGTGAGCTAAGGGGAGATGAACTACAGCTGTTGTGTTGGTTTTCTCTGAGGCTGTGACTCACTATGTGATCACTCACATATCTTCCTGCTTCTATTGCACTGACACTATGTTCTCCAAGTATATGTTGCATTTTAGTCTGGTCAGAGAGTCTATCAAAGTGTTTGAGTTTACATTTATTTTTTTGTTAATAACTTTGCTCTAATATCTTCATATGTTCTAATATATTCCTTCTACATTGTAGAAGGAAATGTTGTGTCTCCAGTTGTCTCTGTGGACAGAGCTGACCCAGCTGTCTCTGTGTGGACAGAGCTGACCCAGCTGTCTCTGTGTGGACAGAGCTGACCCAGATGTCTCTGTGGACAGAGCTGACCCAGCTGTCTCTGTGTGGACAGAGCTGACCCAGCTGTCTCTGTGGAAAGAGCTGACCCAGCTGTCTCTGTGGAAAGAGCTGACCCAGCTGTCTCTGTGGACAGAGCTGACCCAGCTGTCTCTGTGTGGACAGAGCTGAACCAGCTGTCTCTGTGTGGACAGAGCTGAACCAGCTGTCTCTGTGGACAGAGCTGACCCAACTGTCTCTGTGGACAGAGCTGACCCAGCTGTCTCTGTGGACAGAGCTGACCCAGCTGTCTCAGTGGACAGAGCTGACCCAGCTGTCTCTGTGGACAGAGCTGACCCAGCTGTCTCTGTGGACAGAGCTGACCCAGCTGTCTCAGTGGACAGAGCTGACCCAGCTGTCTCTGTGGACAGAGCTGACCCAGCTGTCTCTGTGTGGACAGAGCTGACCGAGCTGTCTCTGTGGACAGAGCTGACCCAACTGTCTCTGTGGACAGAGCTGACCGAGCTGTCTCTGTGGACAGAGCTGACCCAACTGTCTCTGTGGACAGAACTGACCCAGCTGTCTCTGTGGAAAGAGCTGACCCTGCTGTCTCTGTGTGGACAGAGCTGAGCGAGCTGTCTCTGTGGACAGAGCTGACCCAACTGTCTCTGTGGACAGAGCTGACCGAGCTGTCTCTGTGGACAGAGCTGACCCAACTGTCTCTGTGGACAGAGCTGACCCAGCTGTCTCTGTGGACAGAGCTGACCCAACTGTCTCTGTGGACAGAGCTGACCCAGTTGTCTCTGTGGACAGAGCTGACCCAGCTGTCTCTGTGGACAGAGCTGACCCAGCTGTCTCTGTGTGGACAGAGCTGACCCAGCTGTCTCTGTGGACAGAGCTGACCCAGCTGTCTCTGTGGACAGAGCTGACCCAGCTGTCTCTGTGGACAGAGCTGACCCAGCTGTCTCTGTGGACAGAGCTGACCCAACTGTCTCTGTGGACAGAGCTGACCCAACTGTCTCTGTGGACAGAGCTGACCCAACTGTCTCTGTGTGGACAGAGCTGACCCAGCTGTCTCTGTGTGGACAGAGCTGACCCAGCTGTCTCTGTGGAAAGAGCTGACCCAGCTGTCTCTGTGGACAGAACTGACCCAGCTGTCTCTGTGGACAGAGCTGACCCAACTGTCTCTGTGGACAGAGCTGACCCAGTTGTCTCTGTGGACAGAGCTGACCCAGCTGTCTCTGTGGACAGAACTGACCCAGTTGTCTCTGTGGACAGAGCTGACCCAGCTGTCTCTGTGGACAGAGCTGACCCAGCTGTCTCTGTGGACAGAGCTGACCCAGCTGTCTCTGTGGACAGAGCTGACCCAGCTGTCTCTGTGGACAGAGCTGACCCAGCTGTCTCTGTGGACAGAGCTGACCCAGCTGTCTCTGTGGACAGAGCTGACCCAACTGTCTCTGTGGACAGAGCTGACCCAGTTGTCTCTGTGGACAGAGCTGACCCAGCTGTCTCTGTGGACAGAACTGACCCAGCTGTCTCTGTGGACAGAGCTGACCCAGCTGTCTCTGTGTGGACAGAGCTGACCCAGCTGTCTCTGTGGACAGAGCTGACCCAGCTGTCTCTGTGGACAGAGCTGACCCAGCTGTCTCTGTGGACAGAGCTGACCCAGCTGTCTCTGTGGACAGAGCTGACCCAACTGTCTCTGTGGACAGAGCTGACCCAGTTGTCTCTGTGGACAGAGCTGACCCAACTGTCTCTGTGGACAGAGCTGACCCAACTGTCTCTGTGGACAGAGCTGACCCAGCTGTCTCTGTGTGGACAGAGCTGACCCAGCTGTCTCTGTGGACAGAGCTGACCCAGCTGTCTCTGTGGACAGAGCTGACCCAACTGTCTCTGTGGACAGAGCTGACCCAGCTGTCTCTGTGGACAGAGCTGACCCAACTGTCTCTGTGGACAGAGCTGACCCAGCTGTCTCTGTGGACAGAGCTGACCCAGCTGTCTCTGTGGACAGAGCTGACCCAACTGTCTCTGTGGACAGAGCTGACCCAACTGTCTCTGTGGACAGAGCTGACCCAACTGTCTCTGTGGACAGAGCTGACCCAACTGTCTCTGTGGACAGAGCTGACCCAGCTGTCTCTGTGGACAGAGCTGACCCAACTGTCTCTGTGGACAGAGCTGACCCAGCTGTCTCTGTGGACAGAGCTGACCCAGCTGTCTCTGTGGACAGAGCTGACCCAGCTGTCTCTGTGGACAGAGCTGACCCAACTGTCTCTGTGGACAGAGCTGACCCAGCTGTCTCTGTGGACAGAGATGACAGGTCTGTGTTCTCAGGTCTGCCTGTGTCGGCCAGTCTCTCTGGCCAGTCTGTGATCACTCAGTCTATCCCTCTTTCCACAGACTCTTCTTCTCTGTCCTCCCTTCTCTATCCCTCTCTTCAATCTTTCTTATAGTTCCTTTCTAACTGTCATTCTCTCTCCTTTCAAAATACTGAAGTTGCTGATAGTTTAAGGATGAGAAGCATGGACAAGGACGTTTAGTAAAGAGTGTTCTTAGATGGGCCCAAGCATTTTAGGGGGTTGGGGGAAAGTTGTGGGGAATTGAGATCTGGTTAGCACAAGACAGTGGAACTCAACGTAACTCATTGTGTGTGTGTGTGTGTGTGTGTGTGTGTGTGTACAAACCCATCATGGAACTCAGAGTATGGAGGAAAACTCTAACCAATTCGAGCAGAGCAAAATTAGGCCAATTTCCCCTTATAATTGTTATCCAAAAAAGAGCCATTAAATTCTACAAGCACCTAAAAACAAGTCAGCCCCATTTCCACCTTCATCCTGGTTCCCAAGAAGCGGGGATCACAGGGCTGAATAACTATGTACATTTTATGTTTTCATAACACTTTAGACTTTTACATATCCTCAAATACATGTATAGTCTATAATGTATGTTTATATTATAATTATATCATAATTAGTTTACTGTATGTGGTCACTGCCTGCCCACTGTGACGGATGAGAAGCTGAGGAAGATGCTGACTATAGAGTGCATATCAAAAAACACAGATAGAGGTATTATTGGTAAGTTGAATATAGATTTCAGTCAACATTGTTCCATTGGCTGTCCTTAAGGTTGTGGCAGGTTGCCACATATCTAATCTCTGTGAGGGATATGAATTCTTTATAATTGTTTATGATTTGTGGGGAAAACACTACTTGAATTTCTATACAGTATGTAGGTCACAATTTAAAAGGAAACTGATCTCTCCCTGTGAGCAGAGTGAGAACAACCTGCCCTCTCTGGGTCACCCTGTCTGCCTGTGAGAGCCCGTCTCTGGGTCACCCTGTCTGACTGTGAGAGCCTGTCTCTGGGTCATCCTGTCTGCCTGTGAGAGCCTGTCTCTGGGTCACCCTGTCTGCCTGTGAGAGCCCGTCTCTGGGTCACCCTGTCTGCCTGTGAGAGCCCGTCTCTGGGTCACCCTGTCTGCCTGTGAGAGCCCGTCTCTGGGTCACCCTGTCTGACTGTGAGAGCCCGTCTCTGGGTCACCCTGTCTGCCTGTGAGAGCCCGTCTCTGGGGCCTGCTGAATGTTACCTTCACACATCAGCCGCTCAGCGACCTACCAAATCTCTCATTTATGGCAGATGTGTTTGTTTTGGCAACATTGTCATGCCAATTAAGAATTGCAATTGAATTGAATTGACACCAAATCAACTCTGACATCTAGTGGCCAAGGTTTACAATTACTGATCAAGTGGACACCAGACAAATAGTGGTTCTTAGTGCAGTCTACCTGAAATGGTAGAGACCGCCGTGTCTGTCTGTCTGTTTCACTCAATCCGGCATGATTATGTCAAGGACCGAGGCCGATGTATGAAGTTGACATTCGGCAGGTTGTGATCAGGATCCAAGGTGTTGCAGTGTTGAGTGTTGTAATATTTTGCACTGTGGCACTGCTATTATTTTATAAACTTAATAAATAATGAGTAATGATAAGAAAGCGATCACATCTCTTCCGCCATCTTGGATAACACACCTTATCGCAGGACTTGCCAAACTGCAGCGAACCACCACTACAACTTTTTTTTTAATTATTATTCGTTTATTTCCATCCATCTTCTATCTTCATCAGCTTATCCGGGGTCGGGTCGCAGAGACAGCAGTTCCAGCAGGAGGCCCCAGACATCCCTTTCCCTGGCAGCATCAACCAGCTCTGCCTGGGGAATCTTTAGCTGCTCCCAGGCCAGTGCGGAGATGTACAGTAATCCCGCCACCTAGTCCTGGGTCTACCCCGCGGCCTCCTCCCAGCTGGACGCGCCTGGAACACCTCCCTAGGGAGGCGCCCAGGAGGCATCCTCACTAGATGCCTGAACCACCTCAACTGGCTCCTTTCGACGCAAAGGAGCAGCGGCTCTACTCCGAGTCTCTCCCGGATGACTGAACTTCTCACCCGATCTCTCAGGAAGACCCCAGCCACCCTCCGGAGAAAACTCATTTCGGCCGCTTGTATCCGTGATCTCGTTCTTTCGGTCATGACCCATCCTTCATGACCATAGGTGAGGGTGGGGACGAAGATAGACCGGTAGATCGAGAGCTTTGCCTTTTGGCTCAGCTCTCTTTTCATCACAACAGTGCGGTAAAGCGACTGCAGAACCGCACCAGCTGCTCCGATTCTCCGGCCAAACTCCCTCTCCATGGTTCCCTCACTCGTGAACAAGACCCCCAGATACTTGAACTCCTTCACTTGGGGTAAGGACTCATTTCCTACTCGGAGCGGACAGACCACCGGTTTCCTGCTGAGAACCATGGCCTCAGACTTAGAAGTGCTGATCCTCATCCAGCCGCTTCACACTCAGTTGCGAACCCATCCAGAGAGTGCTGGAGGTCGCAGGCAGATGATGCCATCAGGATCACATCATCTGCAAATAGCAGCGACGCGATCCCCAGCTCACCGAACTGCAAACCCACCTCCGCACGGCTACGCCTCGATATCCTGTCCATGAAAATCACAAACAGGATTGGTGACAAAGCGCAGCCCTGGTGGAGGCCAACCCCCACCGGAAAGGAAGACGACTTACTGCCGAGGACACGAACACAGCTCTCGCTCTGGGTGTACAGGCATTGGATGGCCCTAAGTAGGGACCCCCTCACCCCATACTCCCGCATAACCCTACACAAGACCTGTCGAGGGACCCGGTTGTAAGCCTTCTCCAAGTCCACAAAACACATGTAGACAGGTTGGGCAAACTCCCAAGCCCCCTCTAAGATCCTTGCGAGAGTGAAGAGCTGGTTGGTGGTTCCACGACCAGGACGAAATCCGCATTGTTCCTCTTCGATCTGAGGTTCGACTATTGGCCGGACCCTCCTTTCCAGCACCTTGGAGTGCCTCTATATGATGCCTCTATAATTGACACATACCCTCTGGTCCCCTTTTTTGAATATTGGGACCACCACCCCAGTCTGCCACTACAGAGATATCGATGGAAACCACTTTTGCCCCATAAGTAAAATAATGGTCTCATACGCATTTTTCAATTGTAAAATTGTGTTCACTTGTTTTAGTTTGCAAACATTTGCAATTTTCTTAGCACATCTACTGGCTACATGATAGCATAGGTTTCAAGTTTCGTCCGAGCAAGTCGTGCTTGCAAGCCAGGGAGAAATGACAGGAGACCGTGGCGGGATAAAAGTCTCATCCCGTAGACGGACAGAAGTCGCATTGTGATGGCTTAGAACCAGAGGGGTGCACGAGTGACATTTGGGCAGAATGAACAGGTGAAATGAAAGCTCTCGAAGAGATCTTTCTAATGCTATTGGCCAACTTTGTATGCAGTTTTAAGGTGAAAGATAAATCTTAAATGCAGTCAAGACAAATTATTTTTCCTCGTAACTTTTGTCAAACCCCCTGGTTCGTCTTGGATTATTAGCTAGGCTAGGCTACTTTCATTTACAATGACGTTACCTTATAAACACATACATAAGTATATACATAAACACAATAGCCTAAAACCATGTTTATTTACAATGCATTTTCTTTCATTGACAGCATGCCAAGAGTAAAAGGACACGCGGTCTCTATAGCCCTGAGACCACCAGGCCCACAGGCAGGCAGCTTGTCGTTGAAGGCTAGGTTATATATTATTATTAACATTATTAACATTATGAACATTATTAACATTACAGTTGATAATAGTGAAGGACATGTGCAAGTTGAGAAATGTGGAAAATGTGGAATCTCTATCTATTAATTTCGGAGTAAATGGAATTTAGTTATCCAACTCCATCTCCACAGCTTGAGGCCTCCCCAGTTTTCCTCCTGCTCCGCAGCCACCTCCTCTCCCTCCTCAGCCTCCTGTGTGGCCTGGGGACCCATTATATTACACTATTATTTGTCACTTAGCAGAAGCTATCATCCAAAGCGACCCTGCTCCTCCGCCTCCTCCACCTCCAGAGCCAGCGGTCCAGCCGGCTCTGCCTCCTCCTCCACACCCACCTCCTCTCCCTCCTCTGTGGCTTGGGGATCTGCTGCCTGCTCCTCCTCCACCTCTGGATCCTGCTCTGCCTCCTCCTCCCGACCCCTGCGTCCCCCAGCTCGGTGCAGGGGCGCCGAAGTGCCGCCGGCTGTAGGAAGTACAAAGAATAATAGAAATAGGAAGACAAAGGTAAAGCAATTATTATTTCTGCACTTGTTACAGTACCATGTTAAACATTATCCCCTTCTGCTCTCACTCACCAGGTTGCGCCTCCTTAGTTGGTGGCGGTAGCGCCTTCTCAGGTGGCCTAGCTCCCTCTCAAGCCGGGCAACTTTATAGGCCATGGTGCTCTTCTCCTTGGAGCATGCTGGATGCTGGCACCCCCTTATGTCGGGGTGCGGAGGAACGGTGTCTGCCACGGCCTCTGCAGCCAGGTCCAGTGTGCTGACCATCTGCACCTCTAGATCCAAGGCCCTCAGCGCCGCAAACTGATCTATTGCTTTGCGGTGCTTCGCCTGGGAAATGTAGCCCTCCAGCCTCTTGCGCCCAAACTCACAGTGGTTGACCGCCCCCCAGGTGCCTGTCCAGTCGCTGCCCACTGTGTTTACAGAACGACACTGGACATTTACCTGTGCAGATGTTAATGTGGCCACTGGCGAGGTTTGACAGGATCTTCCTCTCCTGCTCATTCCTTATGTGGTGCACATCTGTCAGGTGTTTTAGCACCGCCGACAGCACCTTTGTGCAGATGGGGCAAACAATGAACTGCTTGGGTCTTCTCATGACTAGAATAAAGAGAAGAGTATACATCTTTAGTTGGTTTAAACAAACAGGTTATTGCAAGATTAAGCCATGCAAGGCAGTAATAAAGCAGTACATACAAAAGTATTCACTATAGCATCACCTAGGCATGCAGTTCCTCACTCAGAGCCTCAGCACCTATGATCACGTTGAGGAAGACTATGTATGGGAAGGTTTCAAACCTCTGTGAAATCCCTATCAAGATTTATTCTAACAAATACAGTCATGGCCAAAAATATTGACACCCCTTGCACTTCTGTCAAATAATGCACCACTCCTCCCAGAAAATGTATGCAATTACAAATGCTTTGGTATTCACATGTTTATTTCTTTTGTTTGCATTGGAACAACACAAAAAGCAGAGAAAAAAAGCCAAATCTGATATCATTCTATAGGCTACATAAGAAAAAAAAAAAGAAAAAAAAAAGGGCCGGACCAAATTATTGGCACCTTTTCATAATAATAGTATTTCAAGCATGTGGTGCTCCTTTCATTTGTAATTAAACTCACCAAAGAACCTCGATCAACTTCAAGACAAATTCAAGCTGAGCTGCAGACACAGGGTACAACAGTGTCAGATTGCACTACCGTCGCCATCTGAATGAAATAGGTCGCTATGGTAGGAGACCCAGGAGGACCCCACTGCTGACACGGAGACATAAAAAAGCCAGACTGGAGTTTGCCAAAACTTATCTGAGGAAGCCGAAATCCTTCTGGGAGAATGTCCTGCCCAGATAGCAAGCAGATGTGTAATGATTCTGGGCCATATATGGGCCGGAACTAAGCCACAAGGGCCAGATCTGGCCTGTATATGGCCCAGATCCACTTGTTATCTGGGTGTGGACAGATGAGACCAAATTACAGCTTTTTGGTAAAGCACATCATTGTACTGCGTACAGAAAACGAAATGAGGCTTTCAAAGAAAAGAACACGGTCCCTACAGTCAAACATGGTGGAGCTTCACAGATGTTTTGGGGTTGCTTTACTGCTTCTGGCACCGGATGCCTCGACTGTTTGCATGGCATCATGAAATCTGAAGACTACCAAAGAATTTTGGAGCACAATGTAGGGCCCAGTGTCAGAAAGCTGGGTCTCCGTCAGAGGTCATGGTCTTCCAGCAGGACAATGACCCAAAGCATACTTCAAAAAGCATGGCTTAAGACAAAGCGCTGGAGAGTTCTTAAGTGGCCAGCAATGAGTCCAGATCTAAATCCCATAGAGCACCTGTGGAGAGATCTCAAAACAGCAGTTGGGAGAAGGCACCCTTCAAAACTGAGAGACCTGGAGTAGTTGGCAAAAGCAGAGTGGCCCAAAATTCCAGTAGAGAGGTGTAAGAAGCTCATTGATGGTTACAGGAAGCGATTGATTTCAGTTATTTTTTCCAAAGTATGTGCTACCAAATATTAAGGTGAGGGTGCCAATAATTTGGTCAGGCCCATTTTTTTTCTTCTTCTTGGAATTGTGTATATAATAATATCAGATTTGGCTTTTTTTCTCTGCTCTTTTGTGTTGTTCCAATGCAAACAAAAGAAATAAACATTTGAATACCAAAGCATTTGTAATTGCAACAACTGAGAGAAGTGGTGCATTATTTGACAGAATATATCCAGACTTTGCGCGTGAAGGGATGTTTTCTTCAGCGAGCCAATTACAAAATAATGTAGGCTAGTGTTTAACCAGTGTTTGAATTGGACCAAAATGTGCCGGTACCTAGCCTACTCCTCAATAGGGTAAATAGCAGTTTAAATGTTTGTAATCAATAAGCGGACTCATACAGCATAGAGCTAGATAACGTCCCAGCACAGACAGCTCCTGCCCCTCTCTGCTGGCCTGTATGGTCTTATCATTCGCTGATGACAACTGGTGGATCCTAAAGCCTAGGACTGTCCATTAATATTTTCTATTAATACATTGAGCTGTAGACCCCACACCAACCTGTAGACCCCACATCGAGCTGTAGACACCGCTCTGCAGATACATCCCACTCCGCGCAATGTTTGGTCCTGCGGAGCCACCGTGTGTTTGTGTTGATTCGCTTGTAGATGAAGATGGCGGACGAACTAGACAGAGTACGAATTTCAGCTGCTGAACTTCGAGCCGAGGCGTCGAATTTAGCCGACCTTAGTGACTGTCACGCGGGTAAGAAACAGTGCCACATGAATACGACCGCGTGCAAACATACGCAAGGTTTGGTACGATAAGATTCAGACTCGATCTACCACGAAAAGTGGCTTTGTTGCTAATGGTAACGCTAGCTACCTAGCTAGTTGGCTAGCTGGCTATGCTCATGTGGTTCCGCGCCGTTTGTTTTCAAACGCGCCCTCAGAACAACTTTCTCTCCGCTGCCACTGCTCTTAACATGGGGTTCGAGTCATTTATCATCCGTTGGTTCTTCGATGAAAGACGCCGAACGTTTGGCTAGATAGCAGCTACCTACTTAGTGCTAGGTGCCTGTATCGTTACCCACCAGTTAATACGCTAGTTTAGCTAGCGTTAGTTAGCTGGTTAACAGTGACAGCTGGTGTAACTCGTGATTTGCAGTAAGTGAACTGAAGGCTATTCAGTTAAGATACGTCAGCTAACCAGAACTGCGAGGTTATCGGCAAACGAAATAAAAGGGTGACCCAGTGCAGTGTCCTTCTCTAGCGAGCTAACGTTAGACAACTAACTTTAGGCTATCTTAACAAGGAATACATACGCTACATGCTTATTAGACTCATGAGTCAGTCTCTAAAATAGGATTTGTAAACTGTGAGTGAGAGAGAGAGTCAGTGTTGTGTCATCTGAGCCTGTGCTCGACCACAACTTCTGTCAACGCCCCAAAACACTTAATGGTTGACATATCAAAATGCTGTTAGCTTCATGTCAATCTAGATATAAAAGTTTAATTTATACCTGATGCAGTGCCAAACCTATGATTATGGCAGATGGGAAACTATTGGTAGTATTGTTAACATGTAACCCATTTAGACAGGGATGTCCTCTAATTCCTGTTGTGTTTTCCTCTGTCCAGCAGAGCAGCGAGAGTTGGAGGGGCATGGTCACCACGACAACAAGCACCCTGACCTGCGACGCTACCAGCCAGGGGTGGGACATGGACGCCGTCGTCATGACAGCGAGGAGGGAGATGCTACACCTGGTTGCCAGGGAGACTCCATGATCCTGGCCTCTGACTCTGAAGAACCTGTGAGGTTATTTCAAGGTGAACATGAAGTAGCCTCTGAGCCAGCCGCAGTGAGACGAGGATGCACTGATGGAGGGATGGGGAAGGAAGATGGAGACAGAGGAAGAGGTAGTGGCATGGGATCGAACTGTGGGGATCCTCCAAGAGTTCAAGTTCAAGCATCTGAAACAAAGGTTGTAGGCAACTGCAACAGGAGTGGGTCCTCCACCTCCAGTAGCCAGCCCCCGGCCCCCACCGGCAGGAGAGGAAAGGAGCAGAACTGGAACAACAGACACCACCCAGAGCCTGTTGGGGCTACCTCCACTTCTCCCAAACCTGCCCGGAAGACCCGGAAGCCCGACCGTGAGATCTACCAGCCCGGGAGCCGGAGAAGCACCCAGGGGAAAGAAGCCGGAGAAGGCAGGGAGCAGGACAAACCTCCCCCTGCTCCTGCTAGGGAGGGCACCAGGAGAGAAGCGACTACACAGAGGGAGGCAGGAGAGAGAGAGGGAAAGAGAGACCCAGCCCCACGGAGAGAGGGAGGAGAGAGAGAGGGGAGGAAAGACTCTGCTCCAGGAAAGGAGGGAGGAAAAGGGAGAGAGGAGAAAGCAAAGGAGGAGAAAAAGACAATTGTTAGAGGTGAAGAGACAAGTAGGAAGCCAGGAAAGAGAGAGGCAGAAAAAACAGCAGAAGTTTTGAGTACTGTAGTGGAGAACCTTACCAACCGAGTGGACAGACTCAGTGTTAAAGAAGATGGGGGGAAGAGAGGAGGGGAAGGAGGAAACGAGGAAGGAGGAGGCAGGAGGAGAAAGGTTAGTGGTGAGCCGGGGAGGAGAAGTAGACCTGGGGGAGGATGTGGAGGAGTAAAGGAGGGAGGAGAAAATCCAGAGGAAAAGAAGAGAGAGAGAGGAAACCGGAGGAAAAGAGGAGGAGAGAAGGAAGGGAATCAGGACACCAGGAGAGGAAGAGCAGAAGGAGGAGGGGGTGGCGGAGAGAAGTCCGAGAGAGGGATGACGGAGAAAGAGAGAGACAGGAAAGAGAGAGACAGGAAAGCCTCAGAGGGGGACAGGGAGAAAGAGACAGACAGGAAAGCCTCAGAGGGGGACAGGGAGAAAGAGACAGACAGGAAAGCCTCAGAGGGGGACAGGGAGAAAGAGAGAGACAGGAAAGCCTCAGAGGGGGACAGGGAGAAAGAGACAGACAGGAAAGCCTCAGAGGGGGACAGGGAGAAAGAGAGAGACAGGAAAGCCTCAGAGGGGGACAGGGATATGGAGAGGAGCAGGTCTGGAGATACCAACCCACCTAAGGGTCGAGAGAAGCATCGAGACAGACAGAGCCAGAGAGGGAACCAGGCCAGAGACGGAGAGAGGGAGGCAGAGAGAGACAGAAACAGAACGAGAGAACGGGCAGTGGAGGGGAGCAAAGCCAACTCGAACACCATGACCACGTCCTCCAAGCGCTACTCCAAATCTGAGATCCGCCGCCCTCGGAACCGCACCTACAGCACCAGCTCAGCCAGCAGCGGCACCAGTCTGGACGGGCCTAGGCCGGGTCTGGAAGAGGACCGGGTCCGACGGGACCGCCTGGGGCTGGGGGGCAGGAATAGGGGCGGGGTGGGAGGGGACGGAGGCGCAAGAAGAGGAGGACAGCTGCAGACCAGGAGGAGGACCACCAGAGAGATGTCATCCACTGACTCCCTGGAGGGGAGTGAGCTTGGCGACAGGGCGGATGACAGGAGGAGGGGGAGCGATGGAGAGGAAGAGTGGAGTCCAGAGAGAAGGAGGCAGGCTGAGAACAGGGCGAGGGGACAGAGAGGAGGTGGAGGGGGTAGAGGAGGCATACTCCGAGTGTCTCTGGAGAAACAGTCAGGCGCCTCTCAGGCCCCCTCAGGACAGGCTGAAGACCCGCAGCGTCGCAGGCAGGGCTCCGATCCCTGTGGCAAAGGAAGGGGCATCCTCATCCTCCCCGCTCACACCAGCCTCTCCAACTCCCCGGAGGCCGGTCCCAGGCTGCTGTTCGGGGGAATCAGAGGAGGAGGGGCGGGCCTGGGGAGGGGCAGGGGAGGAAGAGGAGGAGGAACCAGGAGACTGTGGGACCCCAACAACCCAGACCAGAAACCGGCACTGGCCCGCAGTCAGCCCTCCCAGCACTCTGGCCGCCAGCAGCCCATGTACCTGCAGACAGGCGGCGGATACGGCCCCCTTCACTTCCTGGACACGGACGACGAGGCTGCGGGCAGTCCTCCGGTGCACCAGGGGGACAACCTCCAGACGCAGCAGCACCAGGCCGCCGCCATGGCCTACTACAAGTTCCAGAATTCGGACAACCCTTACTGCTACCCCATGCCCAACAACAACCCCAATGCCAACGTGGCCCCAAACCCTCACTACACGTACCCCTATCCCATTTCCCCCTACCAGAACCTCCCCTCCAATGGCATGTTCCCATCCCCGGGCATGGGCCAGTTCTACGGGGGTTACAGGGGGCAGGGCTATCCCCCCGTGGGAAGGGAGCTGACCCCAGAGGAGGCGGAGCAGCAGGCCAGGGGGGAGCTGGGGAGGCTGCTCAGGGCTGCAGACACACAGGAGCTCCAGCTCAGCAACCTCCTGTCCAGAGACAGACTGAGCTCCGACGGACTGGACCGCATGGCCCAGCTCAGGTGAGGGAGCTTGGTTAGGGCTCTCAATATAAGAAACATTTTCACCTCTGTCTCCTCTGCTCCTGTGCAGCGGCTGCCACACAAGCACACACACACACACACACACACACACACACACATACACATACACACACACACAAACACACGCATGCACGTGTGTGGGGCAGCAGCGGAACGGAGGTGAGACGGAGGCTAAAATGCTTCTTAAACTAACCTAACCCAGAGACTAGCTTGCTACTTAGCAAGCATTTATTATTTAAGCAATAAACCACGAGAGGCCGTGTGTTATAGTGATTTTATAACAGCTAGGGGCCGTTGTTATAAAATCACTAGCTGTTATAAAATCACTATAACACACGGCCTCGAGTGGTTTATTGCTTTTATACAACGGTTACTACAGCTATTAGTGTAAAATAGACACACAGCAATGTAAAATATGAACATTTATTCAAAACGAAGCATCATTCCCTCAATTCCGCCGAGCAAAATAGTTCCCCTAACAAATGGGTTGCCAAGCAACAACAACAACTACAATGCATTGGATCAAATGGGAGGCGCATTAATACTGAAAATGGAATGATATGCGGTCCCAGGTGTGTGTTACAAAGTATTTTAACACGGCTTCCAGCCAATCGGAATCAAGAACCAGAACTAACCGTTTTATAATTTTCCTTTGTAAACGCGACACAAGCACTTTGGTGGGGCGAGAGTTGGAGTGAGCAAAGCTGGACTAGGATGACGTAGCCTACGTTTAGTACGTAGCAAACAGCGCAAAATGTGTTTTAAGCCATTTCGAGTTTTGATTGATTTTAGTACGCGACTATCAGCCTCTAGTTTATTGTGGTGCAAAATAGATTTTTATAAAACCGCATTGGAAGTGGTTTTCAAGAGTTTATGAACGTGAAAATGAAGCCTACTTGTCAGAACGTGAAATTGAAACATAAACTTGAGCAAACTGACACCGTCACAAGCCATGATAAAATAAACCCACACATGGTTAAATCATAAACAAAAACTCAGCTAGCGAGCTTAACAATCTAGCAACAATCTACAAGTAGCAGGAGGAAAAAGTTGAACTACAAGGGAATCTGACGCATGATGGTAGATATAGACCAGGGGTGTCAAACTGGCCCGTGGGCCAAATTTGGCCCGCAGTGTAATTATATTTGGCCCGCTAGGCAATACCAAATGACTACTAGAGCTGGCCCGCCAGTATTTGATTTTGCATGTCTGCACTATTAAGTTATATATTGTATGGTATATACAATATATATAACCATATTCAATGTTAAAGCAAAACTTGTTTGGGTCCATATTAACATTTTCATTTGTTCAATGTTGGCCCGCGACTTTGTTCAAGTTTTAAATTTTGGCCCACTGTGTATTTGAGTTTGACACCCCTGATATAGACTATGCAATGCTGCCACCTAGGGGTTGAGAACGAATACTATTCGCCATTCGCTCATACTCAAAGCCTGTAAAATGGTATTCAGGACAGCCCTACCATCTACAAAACTGGAACAGTCCAAAATATAAAAAATCAAGAGGGAAGCCTCTGTATCTAGATGCAGGGGAGGGATGTGGGGTTATATACCCTCCTCCATCATACCGTTGTTGCTGTTCTCATAACTAGGGCTGAGTATCGATTCGAATTTCAAGAATCGATTCGATTCCGATTCACAAGGCTCAGAATCGATTATCACAATTCGATTCAATATCGATTCGGTTAGTAAAACCTGTTGGTTTTTTTTAAGCTGTAACCTTAATTACATGACTGCCAATTTATGCAACACATCAATACTACGGCTGGGTATCGATACTTATTTCCAAAAATGAATGAATCATTGAATGAATGAATGAACTATTCATTCCTTCATTCATTCATTAAATAAAAGATCGATTTTGGGATTCATGAATCGATTCAGAATCATTTGGTTCAGAATCGATTCAGAATCGATTTTTTCATAACCACCAGGTATACAGCAGCTGTAGCAGCATAGTATGACTAAATGATGACTTTAGGCGTGCATGTGTGTTCCAGAGCCGACCTGCTGACGCTATACGAGAGAGTCATTCTGACCGACATCGAGTTCTCTGACTCTCAGAACCTGGACCAGGCGCTGTGGAAGAACGTGTTCTACCAGGTTATAGAGCGGTTCCGCCAGCTGCTCAAAGACCCCGCCCCCGACCCCGGCCCACGCATCCGGACCATGCTGCTCACTCTGCTGGACGAGGTACACACACACACTCTCTGAAGCCCTGCTTATACTTCCTGCCTCCGCGAGTACGTGACTTAGTCTGCTACCGCGTGATGTCAATTACACAGGGTGTACGTGTAGACTCCCATTTTTTGTGACTCATCTGCACGCCCTCTACGCTCTGAGAGCACCAGCTGCCCGTCCTCCAAGCGGACTACCGGAGTGGTAACAGAACCCCTACACGGCCGGGGGGTCCATAGCTGTCTGTGTACACTAACTTACACGTACACTAACTCTCTCTCACAAACACGCACACACAATTTAGCGTGGGGTCCCTAAACAACCCTAACCCTACCCATAATTGTAACCCAAGCCCACCCTAACCCTACCCATAATTAGAACCCAAGCCCTAAACCCTAACCTTTTACCCCAAAATGAACCCTTATCCTTATGGGGCCCAGAAAAATGGCCCCACTAGGACATTTGTTTCTCATCTTTGTGGGGACATCTGGGCCCCACAAGGGTAGGTTTACAAGCACACACACACACACACACACACACTAGCGCATGCAAACACACAAATAAGCACTCATTTTGGCATTTACAAGATCCGTATTTGCTCCTTATTAATTTCACAAGTAGCAGTTAAGGCACCAGATTAATCTCTGACAGAGTCATTGTGTGTTCTAGGGGGCAGTATTCTTCGACGCATTGCTGCAGAAGTTGCAGACTGTGTTCCAGTTTAAACTGGAGGATTACATGGATGGTTTGGCCATTAGAGCGCGCCCACTGCGTAAAACGGTAGGAACCCAATTGTTTTACGTGTGTATGTGTTGAATAAAAACATGTTCTAGGTAAAAGGTTCTTAGGTCTGTTCCTTAGTTCTGTGATACAATATCTCTGTGTGTATTTGATGAAAGCGTGTGTGTTTGTTTGAATGTGAATTGAATGTGTGTTTGTTTGAATGTGAATTGAATGTGTTTGTTTGAATGTGAATTGAATGTGTGTTTGTTTGAATGTGAATTGAATGTGTGTTCCAGGTGAAGTACGCCCTGATCAGTGCTCAGCGGTGTATGATCTGCCAGGGGGACATTGCCCGGTACCGGGAGCAGGCCAGCGACTCCGCCAACTATGGGAAGGCCCGCAAGTAAGAGCCCTACTCTCACAGCCATGCTGCACTCGAAGAGTAACAAGGAACCCAGGGAGAAACTGCAAATGACAACACCGCCTCAGGGCAGTGAACCTAACCCTAACCCATCACCACCCACTCACTCGCACGCCACTGTAGCGCACACACATCTATTGTTCTTACTAATGGCCCATCAGTCTCCATCTCAATAATACACGCTCCCCGACAAGCCATAGCCTAACCAGGGCTCTAAGCTAACATTTTTCACTAGGAGCACATGTGCTCCTAAATGAAAAAAATTAGGAGCACAGAAAGAAATTTAGGAGCGCAACGGAAAATTTGAAATAACACATTTTTATTAGCAACACACACATTAGGCCTACTGCCAACAACAACAATAAACAATAATAACCTGCTCACCATAGGATCTCTCATCCTCTCCTACTATACTATTCCCACACACTTCATCAGGTGCATTGGTCCTAATGAAGACTATACTATTCCCACACACTTCATCAGGTGCATTGGTCCTAATGAAGACTATAGCCTACTATTCCCACACACTTCATCAGGTGCATTGGTCCAAATGAAGACTATACTATTCCCACACACTTCATCATGTGCATTGGTCCTAATGAAGACTATAGCCTACTATTCCCACACACTTCATCAGGTGCATTGGTCCTAATGAAGACTATACTATTCCCACACACTTCATCATGTGCATTGGTCCTAATGAAGACTATAGCCTACTATTCCCACACACTTCATCATGTGCATTGGTCCTAATGAAGACTATAGCCTACTATTCCCACACACTTCATCAGGTGCATTGGTCCTAATGAAGACTATACTATTCGCACACACTTCATCATGTTCATTGGTCCTAATGAAAACTATGGCCCAATCCCAATACCCCCCTTAGCCCTAGCCCTTGGCCCTACTCTTACATTTTGTGCGTTCACACGTAGGGTAGTGTGTCCTATTCCTTTTAGCTTCTAGGGCTAGGAGGCATATTGAGGGCTAGTGGACGTTCAAACAGTCCTCAAAAACGTTTTCAGATGCTGACTTGAAACCGAGGGGTAGATGAAAATTCCCACAATGCTTTGCGAACTTAGGCAGGGATATGAAACATAGCTGCTGGTGCCGTGAAAA
This sequence comes from Borostomias antarcticus, assembly GCF_949987555.1. Taxonomy (NCBI): domain Eukaryota; kingdom Metazoa; phylum Chordata; class Actinopteri; order Stomiiformes; family Stomiidae; genus Borostomias; species Borostomias antarcticus. Next base: position 24,482,794 of record NC_140234.1, read on the forward strand.
AACGTGGGAAGAAAGCCCAATATCTTCGCAAATAATCATTCAAAAATTGTTTTATGTAGATGCAAAGGAACATGTCATTGGATCGTTATGACACGCATATCAGGAAAACGCGTATTACGATGTCAACGGCATTTCATTGCGCTTTGATGTGGATCCAAGTTACTGGTAGGCTACGGTGCAATGTTGAATCTAATAGAATCAATAGAACTTTGTGTAAACAAAGATTTTTGAGTGACAATTGATTCGACTCCCCCCGGGCCTCACCGAATTCCTCTCTCTCCTTGGTTCCACTTTGCCTGGCAAAATACGATTGAATTGGCTTCATTTTCTTCATTTTGTTAACGTTACTGGCAGGAGCATTCTGCGTCGTTTTTGAGTGAGGGCAGCTGAGCTGTCATCACGCGTCATCACAAGAGTTCTGCCAGTTGCAGGTTGCAGTCATGGGACTTGTAATAAAATAATAAAAAAGTTGTGGGACTTGTAGTTTTGTATACGGGTGTGCGAAACTTTGACTAGTTTGATCCAATTTGCATGGATTTATTTTAGGCAAAAAATGCGAGTGAAATAGTTGCACAGTGTGCTCCTAAATGATTTTTTCTGATCCCACAAAACTATTTTTAGTCACGAATGCGAGTAAAATGGTTGCACCTTAGAGCCCTGCTAACTTGGGTTACTTGATCTTATGTATATTACAGTGTAATACATTTCACAACTTTTATTTGGGCAAACAAAATAGTAAAAATACTACTGTATAATGAAATCTAATTAATTAATATGTCTGACATTGTATTCTTGAAACAATCTACAATCGAGAAATCCGTACAGATTATTGCCAAGTCATTAGTTAGTGCTGTTTTTCTGTGTACAGTCCCATGGCTGTTCTTTACTCTCTGGCCTCAAGTGTTGGAGTCATATCTCAAGACGAGTCATATCTCTCCATGGCCCTCATTTATCAAAAGAAATGATGGTACGACAGCGTCCATGTGTGATCTATCAAACATTCGTATGCTGCCAATTCCATGTTACAAATGTTCGGGCGGTGCGGATGAAAACAATCATCATTTAAATATCACGCCCCTACATATTCTGGCCTTACCGCTGTAGTTTACGGCATGGAGATACGAAATACGGCCAAAACGAGAAATTTTTCTGACACTCAAAACATCTCACTCTCCATGGAAAGATCCCAGAAAACCATCTTGCATTTTGCAATTTTATTTTAAGGGGTAGTTCACACATGTAAACTCATCAGACAGCATACGAGCTGGGCAGCTTCCTTGTTTAATTGTAGTCTGTCCAAAAACCACCACATTGCTGTCAATTTGAGGATTATAATAATATTAACAAAACTTTATTTTACAGAAAAATGTATTATTGTGACAAATTACAAAGTAACAAATCTCAAATTAGATCTTACAGCTGTGTATTTCAAGCAGTAGGCCTGTAGAAACTGGTGCTCATCAGCCTACCTCACTCGCCCACTCCAGGTCCATACAGGTCTTCTACAGAGCATGACATCACCGATATGATGACTGTCAAAAATGTAAATAAGTGACTGAAGTCTACCCATTGCTTTTCGTTTGTTAATTTTGATTTCGAGTAATTGTCACCAATCCATTGATTGATTGGTGTAACATAAATTTTGCTTTCAGCTTGTAAGGCTGCATAGTGTGTTGGCTCAAAATGAAAGCGAAATTACTCTTATACCAAAAACCTGTATACCCCGTTATTTGCAAATGATTGGAAAATACCCCTTTAAGTTAAGTATATATGACACACAGAAGAGGCCTTTACAAAATATATTCAAGATCCAAGATTCTTTTTATTTGTCACATGTAATGTACGGTGTACAGTTACAGTGAAATGTTGCCGGCTCCAAGATTATGCAACAGATAAACTCAAATACTCAATTTCCAAATTAAAGCTGCTATGCAGCGATGAGGCGGAGCCAGGCAATTTCCGACAAGTTTAGGAGCAATAAGCGAGAGAATAGGAAGACAACAAGAAAGTTGACATTCCAATGTTCATTTTGTACATTCGTGTCGTATCGTAAAACATTTGTAAAACATTTTGATGCATTGTAAGCTCGATTTTGATAATTCAACAATCTGGTCAATGAGTTTGTGAATTACAGTCTGAAGATCCAGTGTAGCAAGTTTGGTGTTAATTGATTGAAAAATGTGGGATGAGATATGTTTAATTTTTACAGGTTTTGTTTGCTTTTCTTCATAATTGAACATTAACTTCAGCAGCTGTGTACTCAGTCAGTTGCCAATCAATCGATTTAGTCATTGTAATCCTCAGCGGGGGTTGGGTAGGGTTGCCAACAGCGATGTCTCCGATTCGTGGAGCTTGCGTTGGATTGTGGGTAATTTCTCTGTATGAAGTGTTGGTTTCAGAGGACAGAATTAAACATATTTTTAACAATTACAATTTTGAGATAACATTCTGAAAAAAATCACACTACATCTTGGATATGTGGCCAATGTTGTCACTTTTTATGAGGATGATCAGACATTGATTTGGCGAGAATTAATAGGAACTGTATACAGAACTGTTAACAGTAAAACCTTTTGATGTGCTGTGGGCTCAATTTTTCATATTTCAAAAATCTGTGAGGATCGTTTGGTAAGGACAGTCTGAAGATACAGTATATCAATTTTTGTGTCAATTGAACAAAAAATGTGGGAGGATATAGGTTTGATAGGTTTTACAGTTTATGAAAAAATACGAGTGATAGACTTCAAAATTCCTGCAAGGTCAGAGCGTATGAAAGTTTTGTCTCACTTGGGACTACATTGACATGGTGGTTTTACAGTGATGGCACCTATGGCTGATTTGTTATGATTTTTTAAAGTGTTAAACTTTAGCTGTAGCTAAACTGTTGCTGTAGCGCAGGGGTGGCCAACCCGCGGCTCGCGAGCCGCATGCGGCTCTTTGCCCGTCAATGTGCGGCTCCTCCATCCATCCCCCCCAAAAAAGTTGGCTTGCGGCTCTTCCATCCTTTCATAAAAAAATTAATTAATTCATTCCATAAGAACGTTTCTCTCTCTCTAGTTTCGCTGTGCATTTCTTCCCGCCCATTTTAGTTTATTGCAGATTTGTCATAAAATCATGATTCGTTTCGCTAGTGAGGAAGTCGCGTGAGAACCACTTCAAACCAATCATATAGGTAGCAAATCACCTTGGTAACAAAATTATTAGGTGCGTTTACATGGACAGTTTGAATCGGTTTCAGATAGGTTTGGAAGACCAAACCGATTGAAAATATGTCATATAAACACCTCAATCCGACTGAAATGCCCCAACCCGATTGAAATTCCAATCGCTTTCAAGGAGGTAGTTTAAACCTTTTCGAAACCGTTTGGTCCGTCATGTATACTACCTTGAAACGGATTGATGCTGCGTTCTGCGTTCATTTTGCGCATGTTCAAGACTTGACTAATCAAGGCATGCTCGACAGTTCCGTAGTCAGCTGTTTGTAACCATCGTAACGCAATCACTCACGGCTGCGTGCGCGTTCAAAACATTTGTTTCGTTGTCGCATGTAAACATCCAACCAGTTTACTTTGTATCCCATGTATACGCTCAAGCTGAAATCAGCTTGAAATCAACCAGATTGAAAAATATTTGTCATGTAAACGCACCTATTGTAAACAAAATAATTTGCTTTGCGTGGGTCATTCTCTTTTACGACAAAAGCTAACGTAGCCTAGGCTACTGTACACAACCAAAGAATGGCTGGAAAGAAATGCGCAGCTAAAAGAAAATATGAAGACGAACACAGGACATTTTTTACCCGAGTGGGAAGAGTAATTTTTTCTTCATAGAACGTAATGGTAAGCCATTCTGTCTGATATGCCAGACATCATTGGGACATTTCAAAGCCTCAAATCTCGAGCCCAGTCCAGTCCAGCCCAACCCAGCCCAGCCTAACCCAGTCCAGCCCAGCCTAACCCAGCCCAGTCCAGTCCAGCCCAGCCTAACCCAGCCCAGTTCAGCCTAACCCAGCCCAGTCCAGTCTAACCCAGTCCAGCCCAGCCTAACCCAGCCCAGTCCAGCCTAACCCAACAATAATGTTTTTCTTCTTATTTTAGACTGGGGTGCCTTGGGATTTTAAGTACTTATGAAGGGTGCGGTGACTGAAAAAAAGGTTGAGAAACTCTGGTATATATGGTGTGGCTCTGGGTGGTACCACAGTCATTTTTGTGGCTCTTAGTCTCTGACTGGTTGGCCACCCCTGCTGTAGCGCCACCTTCAGCTTTATTGACCTACAATGCAGGTTGAGGACTTTGGGTATAGTACTGGAGCTATGTGCAATTTCTTGTCCACGGGAAGTCAGACTTCAGTGGAAGATGGAGAATAATAATAATAATAATAATAATAATATAGGCAAATACAATAGGGTTCCGGCAGCTACGCTGCCTGGCCCCTAATTACAAATTTACAACAAAAAAATATATTCGTCCATGTTGCCAGTCTCTAGTCCTAGTTTATAGGCAGAGATGCACTTTTTTAGGGCCGCGCGTGTCTTATTGTTAATCCAGGGTTTCTGGTTTGGGAAGGTTTTGATGGTCTGTTAAGCTACATTCTCCTCTGTATACTTCATGATTATTTCATTTACTTCCCCTGTGAGTGTGTTTATATCCGTGTTGTCTTTTAGCAGTTGCTCAACAGTTGTGTTAGTGAACGCGCATGCTGTTCTCTGGAAGTTCCCTCCATTGATGAACCTCGCTCGTCTCCGGTCATTCTTTTCGTAGTTTGTTTACATAAGCAGACCACATGTAGATTGCGCAGTGATCGCTTTTGTCATAGGGTAGGCTAAATATTTTGAAGTGATGAATAGGCCTATGTGGCTGCGATGCCAGTCAGAATCAGTCTCATGACTATTCTCAAACTACACGAGCTGAGACTTGGCGTGAGATTTGGTTGCAGTCTTCACTCACGTCCAAATTGATGAATGCCGAACTTGGCATAGAAGTGCCCATAAGCCCAGTTCTCTGTCGTACGATCGCTTAGTAAATGGGGGCCTATGTCTCCATCAGTGTGTCTTTAAACAGTCAACACACAGCTTCAGAGTGTTCTTTCAGCAATTCCCACAAATGTATCTCTGGCAGGTTACACAGTTCTCCTTGGTTTTACTGTGAGAACATTTGCTCATATCGGGGACGTTTGCTGTAGGCTCACTAGGTCATAGTCAGGCTCAGTCTCTGACTCTGAATCCATTTCTATGTTTGACCCCCCCCCCCCCCCCATAAGACTCTCCACAGTTGCCAATGCCTCATCGGCCTGCCGTTTGGTACACTGCTCAGTATAGAATACCGCCTCCAAATGACTCAATTTATTTTCTGTTGCATTCATTGTCTCAATGCTAATAGGCATTATATAGAGCAGAGAGGCGGGGCCTTTCACACCTGAGTACCATTGGGTACCAGCGTTCCAAGGCGTTGCTTTTTGCGCTTATAGCCCGGCGCTTGAGCTTAAAAAAAAAAAAAAACTCTCTAACCATTAATTCCTTTTTTATGCCATAGTTTGTTATAAAAATGTAGATGTGTAGTACAGATATTTAGGGAAAAACAGGGCAGGGGGGTAAATGTTGAATGGACACTGACAGAATAATTCTAAATTTAGTACCACAGCGCCCATTAGCGTGTCAAACCATGGCTGTTGTCAAGTTTCCCTCTGAGATTTCAATGTCTGCTGCTATTGTTGATGTTGATGATGTCACAAACTTTGCTCCATGATGATTCCAATGTCTGCCACTCACCCTCTCTTTCAGTTGGTACCTGAAAGCCCAGCAGATCGCCCCCAAGAACGGACGGCCCTACAATCAGCTTGCCCTGCTGGCTGTCTACACGGTGAGGGAGAGAGAGGGGGAGGGAGGGAGGGAGGGAGACTGAGAGAGAGGGAAGAGTGACTTGTCGATAAAGTCAGAAGCTTGTCTTATCGGAGGTCTGGTGTATCGATCTATTCAGTGGCACAGTTCACTTGGTACAGTTTTGTGTTTAAGTGACTTAACTTTTCACACATGCCATGCCAGTGGGGGTCAGTAAAAGCAGGATTTAAATGATCTTGTGCTTAACTTCACACGGCCCTTACCCGCCCCTCTGTGTCCCATGCCTGTCTGTTTCTCAGAAGAGGAAGTTGGATGCGGTGTATTACTACATGCGCAGCCTGGCGGCCTCCAACCCCATCCTGACTGCCAAGGAGAGTCTGATGAGTCTGTTTGAAGAGGCCAAGCGAAAGGTCAGACACACACACACCAGGGCTCTTAACTAACTTTTTACACCATCTTCCCAAAATACAATCTAAGCCATCCCGAAATGAATGTGTAACTTCCCAAGTATAAAATAGTTGTTTTTCTACATTATCACAGACCTGCGAACCTTGTTCTCTGAAGTTGAGTACCATCCATTAAGCGCTGGGGTCTGGGGTCGTCCCATGTTCCTCTGTTCCTCCCCCTGAGCATGAAACTAGGGATGGGATGATTCACTCATAGCCCTTTTCCACCAATAGGGAACCGGTTCGGTGCCGTTTCACTAAACCTAATTAAAACCTAGTTCCGAGCATTTCAACCAAAAATAAATGAGTTCGGGAACCCAAAAGTTGGTCCCGAACCGGCACCAAAAAATAGTAGGTTTTTCAGTGTGAACTGTCAATATCAATATCACAGTATTTTCCACTATATATCGCGTTATATGAAATATGTTGTTCAATTACGTTAGTTATTGGCAAAATATGTATTTTAACCTTATATAACCAGAAACATATGGACATATGCACCTGATTTTTTTTTTTTTTTTAATATGTAATTGTTTTTTCAAATAGTGCAAATAGGCAACATGAATGAAGATAGGCCTATATGAATGAAATGTAATAGTATTTCAATTAAATAGTTCAAAAACACAGGAGATACAGAAAATAAAAGCCTTTTTTGCTACATCATGGACATATGGTAATTAAAGGACAATGCTCGTTTTTGACAACCTGGACCTTATTTACGACATATTATAAGACGTTTGACTCACCGAGATCACTTTGGTGTAGTTCGGAGGCCTGTAGAAGAAATGTAAAATCCAGCGCGAGCCAGTATATCCATGTAATGGCGGTGATCGGGGCAACGAGAATGCAGCTTCTAAAAATCTATTTTCTGCCGCGAAACGGTTGTTTTCATCAATCTGTGGGGCCTGTTGTGGTATTTCCCATGCCTCTGTAATATGATCTTTAGAAACGTCGTTAGACACAAAATAGCTTCCTCACTTGCTCCAGCACGCATGCGCACAGCGTGCTGGAGCAACGATTGCGCGCTGTGCGCATTAGTGCTGGAGCAAGTGAGGAAGCTATTTCGTTTCGAAAGACGTTTCTAAAGATCATGGCATGTGAAAACCACAACAGTTATGCTCTATGTAAGCACAACTAGCGATTCATCCAGACAGATTGATGAAAACAACCGTTTCGCGGCAGAAAATAGATTTTTAGAAGCTGCATTCTCGTTGCCCCGATCACCGCCATTACATGGATATACTGGCTCGCGCTGGATTTTACATTTCTTCTACATGCCTCCGAACTACACCAAAGTGATCTCGGTGAGTCAAACGTCTTATAATATGTCGTAAATAAGGTCCCGGTTGTCAAAAACGAGCATTGTCCTTTAAAGGTGCTCTGTTCGGTTTACTGCACTTTTTGTAAAAAAAAAAAAAAAAAAATCCTATATATGCAATAAATAGGTCTAGGGGAGTCATAACTATCTGTACAGAAAATATAGCCAACGGTGTAATTGCCTGTGGAGCAAATGCAGAATTTCTTTTTATTATGAGCGATGCCGGCCAGGCGCTGAGCCCCACCCCCTGAACGGCACCTTATGGAATGAAAACGCCCACTTGTTTATATCTGATACGCTGCACCACTGCCCCATCTTGTGGCCGAAAAAAAATCGAACTGAGCAACTCTCAGTTCATAACTCAAATGTGCTAAGAGCTGTAAACTTTTCAAGCCTCAACCATCCAACAGAACCAAGTATAACCAACAGAAAATAAAACCATTTTTGGTACATCATGGAAAATAATGTAATTCTATCTGCTGCGCAGCACTGGGTCGGGGCGGAGGAAGAGGAAGAAGGAGACAAATCACAAATATATGAGGGTCTAGGTGCACACACACACTGGTACACATATATACACACACTGGTGCAGGCATATGTTTTCCTGTTAACTGCTACAGTTAGGAGATGGAACCAGGTTTGAGGTTGTGACATGGCCACAGCTCTTTTCTGTCCTGGCCACACAGTGAACTGACCACCGACATCAGGACATCTCATATTTCACCATAGGCTAAAAACTCACCTCTTCAAGAAGTACTACCCGGATTGTCCCTCTTAAGCACCTATCTTTTTTTTTTTATTTACTTTTGCACTTTACGTTAAGCACTAGATTATACTCTTAGTCACTTGAGAAAGGACTCACTTGTGAGTTCTGGTGATATAGTAGTGCACTAACTTCCTGTGTTAAATGCAATTATGTAAGTCACTTTGGATAAAGGTTTCAGCTGAATGACTGTAATGTGATGCTGTCTGAGGCAAGCCTGTCCCTTTCCCCCCCCCCCATGTAGGCTGACCAGCTGGAGCGCCGACAGAGGCAAGAGTCAGAGGGGAGGTCCAAGGGGCCGATGGTGCGAGGAGGAGGTGGACGTGGAGAGGAGGGGGCGCGTGTGGAGATCTGGGTCCGCCCCAGCGCACACACAGGGGCGGTGCCGTCACACAGGGGCGGGAGCGAGTCCAGCAGAGACTCTGAGCAGGACGGAGAACTGGGGAACCTCAATGCCAGCGACGTGAGTCCTTTCACTGTCACGCACACAATCATACACACACACACACACAAACCTACATAAACACACACACACTAGCAGTGGCGGATACAGAAAGTGGCTGATGGGGTGGCCTGGAAGATTCTGGGTAGTGTTGGCTTTTGTTGGAAATTGCTCAGTTGACTCTGTTTGTTGACTCTGCGTTGTGTTTGTACCAAAAATAAAAAGGAACTCTGCTTCAACCAATCACATACTGAAGATCTCTTAATGAATGAAGATCCAACACGGGTGGAGATTTTGGGCTATAATAGGCTATAATATTATCACAGCAGTGCAGATTGACATTGAACAATTATAGATTGAAATGAAAGTAGGCTTTTTGCACCAGACATGGAACACCAACGGGGATTAAAATGTATTTGTATTTGTATTTGTTGGTGACTGGATGGCTGGACAGATGCATTTTAAACTCCCAACATTCTAGACTATGCTACTAGCCAAGAGAAATATACCCTTGATTTCTACAGCTCAAACTCGTAAAATCCCCTGTTTGATATGCTCTTTAATGATGGTGTGATATGCGTTTTCGGGTGTGTTAGTGTGATGAGAGATCTGAACAGATCTTTACGTGCAATATCGCATGTAATCACGGGTCATTTTCCCCGTTCAAAAACGTAGCAATGAACAAACGCAGTAGTGTAATCCAGGCCTAAAATGTGTTGTTATTGTGTGTGTGTGTGTGCGTGTGTGTGTATATAAATCTTGCGAGGGTCATATCTCAGTTAAACCCAATCTCTGCTCAATTCACATAATATTAGCAGCTGTGCTTTTAACGTGATCACATCACGTTGCTATTGTCTGCCCTGCTGGACTGCTGCTTGCCCCCTCAGTCCTGCTGGCAGGTATATTTTAGGAGGTACTGAAATGTTGAGATGTTTCTGGGTTCCCTCATCTTAACCCACACTCTGTGCTTTTGTGTTTCTCCCCTCAGCTCAACAAGAGGTTCATTCTGAGCTTCCTCCATGGCCACGGAAAGCTCTTCACTAAAGTGGGGTGAGTATTCTGTTCTCTCTCATCCAAATCATGTTTATTGCCCTCATTGAACCCCCCCACCCCACCCCCCGTGTGTGTGCATGCATGCGTGCGCGTTTGTGTGTGTGTGCGTGTGCATGTGCGTGTGTATGTGTGTGCGTGTGCGTGTTCGTGTTCCAGTATGGAGTCGTTCCCTGGGGTGGCCAGCCGTGCTCTTCAGGAGTTCCGGGCTCTTCTCCATCACAGCCCCTCCCCCCTGGGCAGCACACGCATGCTGCAGATCATCACCATCAACATGTTCACTATCCACAACGCTCAGAGCAGAGGTAACTCACACACACACACACCAGTGTTTCCCCTACTATTGCCCAACAGGAACCCCCACCCCTCCTGAAAGACCCCAGAAGCTTTTAGATTGATAACATTTTTAGCATAAATCAATGGAGTTTAACATAGCAAAAACTAGCATCTGAATTGCAAGGACGGGATGTGTCATTATAAGTGAAGGAACAAGGTATTAGAATCCAGCAATTGCCTCTTCACATACATATCTCTGTCTTGGAAAAAGAATAATCTGAAGTGACATATTTGCAGCCGTAGAGCCAAGATTAAAAGGCTGTTTCATTGCAATGCTGAGGGGAAACAAGCACATTGATTTGTGATTTGTGAGAACTGTGATGAGGCTCTAGCTGTGATGAGGCTCTAGCCATGCATCTGTCGAGAGATAATGCACACCCCTCCAGAACAATCAGAATCGAGTATTCACCCAGGCCGTGGTATAAATATTATTTATTATATATTATGTATTTACCTATGTAGGCTTACTTGTTTTATTGCTGATACTAACAAACATGGATATCTATGCTAACAAACGCCTTACTGCATAGATATGACGACAATGTGGACACCATGTATCCCTGACATGCCCGCCTTGCAACAGCACTAGTATCGGGGGGCCTGCGCACCTCCTGAAAACAATCCTAGGGGAAACACTGCACACACACACACATGCACACACACACATGCACACAGCAAGACACCTAGCTGGCACTGATTGTGAAGTCCTAAGAGCAGCTCTTCTTGTTTTGTGTGCGTGCGTGTGTGTGTGTGTGTGTGTGTGTGTGTGTGCGTGCGCGTGTGTGTGTGCATGCATGTGCGTGTGTGTGTCAGATGTAGACGGGGACGTGAGGTCAGTGCTGCAGGAGCAGACCACCGCCCTGGGCCTGGCCATGTTTGGACTGCTGGTCCAGCGCTGCACAGAACTACTGAGAGAGACGCCTGCAGGTAAACACACACACACACACGCACACACACACACACACACACACACACACACACACACACACAAGCACTCCATCCCGTTCTCACATGGTGTCATTTATCAAGTCAGTCTAGTACAATCCACCACCAGTAGGTTGACTAGGTAGGACACACAGGTCAAACACCGGCGCATTACTTACCCACCGTCGTGTTGCTTTTTAAAAGCCCATTTAGTTCATTTTCTGTATCAGCACCCATGTTCATCAAATTAAAAAAACGAATTAGTAAAATACTAGTCGTGTTATCAATACTTGACGGACGCTAGTCTCTCTCCAGACTGAAATATCACATTGAACCGCTGCGCTCCGCATTCTACATAATAGAGTCTGGGCCACTTCGCCGCCCGAGCTGGTGTTCTGAGGGCGTATCGACGGGTCAGAATTGAAAGAGTGACAGGTCATAGCAGCAAATGAGACGCTAGCCCAGGTTAGATGGGCGGGGCATATCTATGGGTGGGAGCGCCTGATCGCGAAAGTCGTTACTGATGGGTGTCGCGGGGATTCTAGCTCAGAGGGAGTAGAGTTATGATGTGCTGCACTGATCTGACAAAACACCCTTTATTTTACTTAGTCATTTCATTTTATTTTATTTTTATGTTTGTAGTTAGGTGTTAGGGGTGTTGGATGGGAAGAACAGGGTGGAAATGTTTGCTATGTTTGCTATACCTGTTATTCACTATTCTACTGTGTTATTTGCAAACAGAAAATAAAAAAATAACTAGTGCTGCGAGCAGCAGTGAGCGGGCCCTCGCACCCCACGCGGGTCGGGGTGTGGCGCCGTTAAAGGGTGTGCTATTTCGGTGTCCAGTACTGACAGAAACTTCCTGTCACCAGTAGGTAGCGCTCTAAGCGTGACTCAATACCGACGCATAGATGTGTTCAGGACAGTACCTTGATGAAGCGTGAGAAATGTTGTGTAAATCGGACAAAGTATGTAGGAGTTATGAGGACTTCCTGTTTCACCAGTAGGTGGCGCTGTAAGTGTGACTCAATACCGACACATAGATGGGTTCAGAAGGCCACCTTCATGAAGCATCAGCAATTTGGTGCAAATCGGATGATGTATGCAGGAGTTATGAGGACTTCCTGTTTCACCAATAGGTGGCGCTATACGTATGACGCAATACTGACACATAGATGTGTTCAGGACAGAACCGTCATGAAGCGTGAGATATATCGGACAAATTGGATAATGTATGGAGGAGTTATGAGGACTTCCTGTTTCACCAATAGGTGGCGCTATAAGTATGACGCAATACTGACACATAGATGTGTTCAGGACAGAACCGTCATGAAGCGTGAGATATATCGGACAAATTGGATAATGTATGGAGGAGTTATGAGTACTTCCTGTTTCACCAATAGGTGGCGCTATAAGTATGACGCAATACTGACACATAGATGTGTTCAGGACAGAACCGTCATGAAGCGTGAGATATATCGGACAAATTGGATAATGTATGGAGGAGTTATGAGGACTTCCTGTTTCACCAATAGGTGGCGCTATAAGTATGACGCAATACTGACACATAGATGTGTTCAGGACAGAACCGTCATGAAGCGTGAGATATATCGGACAAATTGGATAATGTATGGAGGAGTTATGAGGACTTCCTGTTTCACCAATAGGTGGCGCTATAAGTATGACGCAATACTGACACATAGATGTGTTCAGGACAGAACCGTCATGAAGCGTGAGATATATCGGACAAATTGGATAATGTATGGAGGAGTTATGAGGACTTCGTGTTTTATGGCGAAATGTCAAACTTTGGCAGGGCGCCACGGCAAGGGTGTTTGGTGAAAACTCAATTTTTTTGATAACTTTTGATCACAAAGGTCTTAAGATGAAGCTGACCCGATATGAAGTTGATCGGATGAAATCTGTAGGAGGAGTTCGTCGAAGTACGAGGCATGGAAATGGTCAAAACAAGGACAAAATGGCACATTAAGAGCAAAATGGCGGACTTCCTGTTGCATGTTGGGTATAGCTCCAAGAGACATTTAAGTGTGGCTCGATGAAATACATATGCCCACCGAATTTCGTTAGCCTACATCAAACTGAAAGGTGGGGCTCGCCATTTTAAACTTTCCAGGGGGCGCTATTGAGCCGTTTTGCCACGCCCATTTCCGTCACCCATGAATTATCAAATTTTTCACCGGGACTGACGTATCTGCAAAGTTTCATCCGTTTTCATCGATGTTCAGGCCGCCTAAAAGGCATTTGTTTGGAGTAAAGGAGAAGAAGAAGGAGAAGAAGAATAATAACTAGTGCTGCGAGCAGCAGTGAGCGGGCCCTCGCACCCCACGCGGGTCGGGGTGTGGCGCCGTTAAAGGGTGTGCTATTTCGGTGTCCAGTACTGACAGAAACTTCCTGTCACCAGTAGGTGGCGCTCTAAGCATGACTCAATACCGACGCATAGATGTGTTCAGGACAGTACCTTGATGAAGCGTGAGAAATGTTGTGTAAATCGGACAAAGTATGTAGGAGTTATGAGGACTTCCTGTAAGCAGTAGGTGGCGCTGTAGGTATGACGCAATACTGACCTACAGATGTGTTCAAGATGCGACCTTCATCAAGCATGAGCAATTTGGAGTAAATCGGATAATGTATGTAGGAGTTATGAGTACTTCCTGTTTCACCAGTAGGTGGCGCTGTAAGTGTAACTCAATACCGACGCATAGATGTGTTCAGAAGGTGACCTTCATGAAGCGTCAGCAATTTGGTGCAAATCGGATGATGTATGCAGGAGTTATGAGGACTTCCTGTTTCACCAATAGGTGGCGCTATAAGTATGACGCAATACTGCCACATAGATGTGTTCAGGACAGAACCGTCATGAAGCGTGAGATATATCGGACAAATTGGATAATGTATGGAGGAGTTATGAGGACTTCCTGTTTCACCAATAGGTGGCGCTATAAGTATGACGCAATACTGACACATAGATGTGTTCAGGACAGAACTGTCATGAAGCGTGAGACATATCGGACAAATCGGATAATGTATGGAGGAGTTATGAGGACGTACTGTTTCACCAATAGGTGGCGCTATAAGTATGACGCAATACTGACACATAGATGTGTTCAGGACAGAACCGTCATGAAGCGTGAGATATATCGGACAAATCCGATAATGTATGGAGGAGTTATGAGGACATCGTGTTTTATGGCGAAATGTCAAACTTTGGCGGGGCGCCACGGCAAGGGTGTTTGGTGAAAACTCAATTTTTTTGATAACTTTTGATCACAAAGGTCTTAAGATGAAGCTGACCCGATATGAAGTTGATCGGATGAAATCTGTAGGAGGAGTTCGTCGAAGTACGAGGCATGGAAATGGTCAAAACAAGGACAAAATGGCACATTAAGAGCAAAATGGCGGACTTCCTGTTGCATGTTGGGTATAGCTCCAAGAAACATTTAAGTGTGGCTCGCTGAAATACATATGCCCTCCGAATTTCGTTCGCCTACATCAAATTGAAAGGTGGGGCTCGCCATTTGAAACTTTCCAGGGGGCGCTCTTGAGCCGTTTTGCCACACCCATTTCCGTCACCAATGATATATCCGATTTTCACCGGGACTGATGTATCTGCAAAGTTTCATCCGTTTTCATTGATGTTTAGGCCGCCAAAAAGGCATTTGTTTCGGAAGAAGAAGGAGAATAAGGAGAATAATAATAATAATCCTTCGAAATTCAATAGGGCCTCGCACCGCCAGTGCTCGGGCCCTAATAATCCTTCGAGTTTCAATAGGGCCTCGCACCGCCAGTGCTCGGGCCCTAAAAATGTTAAAAAATTATTTATTTATTTTTTTCCGGCAGCGATAGTAGGGATTTTAATGCAGGATAAAACTGTTGTACTTTTGGCTCTAGAAGAGTTACTATGTCATTTTATTCAGTTTTAATGTTTTCAAGTGAGAAAGTAACCATTTAGTATGTGGTCAGTTTATCCAAAATAACCTGTTTTATCCAAATTACAATCTGCTCCGTCTAGAATCTGCTCCCACAAGATCGCTGGCTGAGTCCCCTCTTCTGTAACATTAGTCTACCTTAACTGTGGGATTGGATAGAAACATCCAACAAATAAACAAGTTGTAAAATGATTTGCGGCAGATATCTCTAGCTAGCTATGTGTAACATCTTATCAGTTGGTATGTTGCACAGCAAACCAGCACAACAGTATCTTGTACTAACACATTCATGGCTAGTTGCTATTTCCTCATTAGTTCCTGCTTCACGTTCACTCACCATCCGCCAACATCATAAATCTTATTATATATCAACATCTTATCATTTTATCCAACCATGCTTACCAGACGACGGAATCGGCTCATCCCAAAAATAGGTAGCTAAGTAGCCTAGTATCTTTTCAGCCAGCTCACTTTAACTTGCAGTACCCCACGCTGGTATGTGATGTGAACAGTTGGGATGGAGAAAAAAGAGAATCTTCTTCAATTACAAGTTCTTAAAGTATCTGACCACTGACAGACTAATTCATTGTGTGACTATCATTTAATCTTCATGCATCAAACAAATAGCATCATCATTCATGGCAGCATTGTGCTTGCCAGTGTAAATATTTGTAGACGCTGCCATCAGCCTCGCAGTCCGCAAATGTGCAGTTTGAAAAGACCGAAGAGGAACAATGCATTTTGAGGCAGTTGTGGCAATTCTAGCTAATCTAGTATACATCCGGACATTTCTCACATACACAAATTTCACGTACTATGTAGTGGGAACGCACTACATACTCAAATTTACATCATACATACTATGAATAGTACGTTAGTATGCCATTTCGAACACAGCCACCGTTTCCTTTGTAACGAGCGCTGCCCCTCCCCACTCTCCCAGAGCCAATCACGAGGCAGGATGGAGAGGAGGGAGATGAAGGGGAGGAGCTGGAGGGCATGGTGATGGTTTCTGCCTTCCCATTGGAC
The DNA here is from genome assembly GCF_949987555.1 of Borostomias antarcticus. Taxonomy (NCBI): domain Eukaryota; kingdom Metazoa; phylum Chordata; class Actinopteri; order Stomiiformes; family Stomiidae; genus Borostomias; species Borostomias antarcticus. The sequence continues at coordinate 24,498,885 of NC_140234.1, forward strand.
CTGAGAGACCTGTTGCCCAGCATCAAGGTGTGGTCTGATTGGATGCTCGGCCACCCTGACCAGTGGAACCCCCCACCCAGCAGTATTGAGTGAGTACACCCTTACCGTTCACTCACTCACTCACTCACTCACTCACTCACTCTCTTTCATTCACTCTTTTTTTTCTCACTACATCTATATCTCTCTTTCACTCACTCACTCACTCATTCACTCACTCTTTCTCTCACTCACGCACTCTCTTTTTTTGTCACTCACTCTCTCTCTTTCATGCCCAATCCCAATATCCACACAGACATTGAGGTGCGTTTCCGCTAAGTGCGTGAGGGCTTAGGGCTCGCTCGCTCACATACTCATTCGCTCGCTCACTCACTCACTCACTCACTCACTCACTCACTCACTCACTCACTCACTCACTCACTCACTCTCTCTCTCATCCTTCCGTCCTCCTCCTCCCCAGCGGCGGCCCAGACGTGTGGAGCTGCCTGGCGGAGCTGTGTAACGCCCTGGCGCGCGTCGACCACGGGGAGGCGCCGCTCTACAAGGTGGACGGGGACGGAGGGGACGGGGACGAGGAGCTGAGGCTGCTGCTGCTGGAGGAGGACAGGCTGCTGGCCGGCTTCGTCCCCCTGCTGGGGGCCCCCCAGGAGCCCTGCTACGTGGACCGCCACACAGACACAGTGAGGGGGGGGGGGTTGCGGGGTTTGGCCTGATTCTGAAGTCTGATGTGTTTGAGTTGATAGTTGTGGGTTAGAGTGAGAGGGTTTCTTGTTTTCCATGGTAGGAAACTATGCAGTCCAACTGTAGTCAACGTTATTTCAAAAAGTAGTGCACAAACAAACACACGAGCACACTCAGGTTCTTCTCTGGAGAACGTGATGGCTCAAACTCCATAGCAGCAAGGCATTGTGGGCCCGTCATCAGTCTGGATATCTCTGTTGTGTCGGTGGTACTGGATATCTCTATGTTCTTTCATTATGGCGACCCGCACTAGTGGACAAAGAGAACCACAGGAGTCAGGGTGAACGCCCTGCGATGGACAACGATCTTAAGGCTCCTGCCACACTAGTCAGTCAGAAAATGGACCGAAAATTAGTAGAATGCGTTACCTGTCTGTCTGAATTTCATAATATTTGAGACATTCTGCCCATGAATTGACTTTCTACTTGCAAAATCTGCTTGGTATTTCTTGGAGAGTTTAATGACTGACATCTCTGTAGATTTGTTCACTTCCTCTAAGGTAATCATGAACTATGGTTAGTTCAAGAGTCCACAGAGAAGTTGTCAACTTTCCCCCCTTTGTCCCCCCCTAGTGTTTCAAAGTGGGATTATTCTTGGTGCCGCTGTCGCAAAGCCATACACATTTAGCTTGTACAGTTCAATAGAACAATCTGTCTGCTTATCAACTCCTTGATCATAACAGGATATAGGGACTCTTCACCACTGCTCATTTTAGATGGGTAAAACGTGAGGGTTAGGGAGAAAGAAAGAAAGAAAGAAAGAAAGAAAGAAAGAAAGAAAGAAAGAAAGAGAAAGAAAGAAAGAAAGAAAGAAAGAAAGAAAGAAAGAAAGAAAGAAAGAAAGAAAGAAAGGACAATGGATCATTTCTGTCTGAACACTTGAATAGGAGCATGTTCATGTGGGGAGCAGACAGCAGGCAGCTTGCGATGAGGAGCGAGGGAGGGATGGATTCTGTGTGTGTGTGTGTGTGTGTGTGTGTGTGTGTGTGTGTGTGTGTGTGTGTGTGTGTGTGTGTGTGTGTGTGTGTGTGTGTGTGAGTGAGTGAGTGAATCAGACTACTTGGGGAGAGGGAGGGAGGAGCTCAGCACTCGACTTGAATACTAGACTCACACACACACGGAATCCATCTCTCCCTCACTGCGATGCTAGACTCAGAATGGAGGTGAGAGCGAGAGCAGGAATGAGCCTGTTCTGTTGGGACCCAGCAGGTTGAACACACACATGAATGAGCTGACCTCCCTGTGACCCCCTGCCTGGGGCGTCCGGTGAAGGACGGGCATCTCCCAGGGCAACCAGCTCTGAATGAGCCCATGATCCCTGAAGGAACATCGCCATTTGCTATTGTTGACAAACTAGCAGCCAAAAACAAACATAGTTACCTAGTTATAGAACGTTAGATATTTGATTTATTTTGTTCCAGAAACTAACATAGATGTCTTTGTAGCTCCTGGTTCATTTTCTGGTAGCAGTATCACCAGCAGCCTGGCTTTGGTTGTAGATGGATGACGCACGTCCGTTGAGCCATAAACCTTGGCTTGTTTTTCCTGGGAGATCATACCCAGTGGCAGACAGAAGAGAGGTTTATAAGGAACCTCTCCAATGGCAGATGGGATCATTTTTCTATAGCCATTACACTGTGCAATCTACATTTATTTTATAATGACAGGTTAAAGGAAAAACTAGTCTGTGGTCACTTTTTTTTTTTAACTAAATGAAGTTAGAGGCATTTCTGTTCTGTGTAGAATAGGGATGGAGAGGGAAAGAGGGAGAAAGGTGGTAGTGAAGAGCGAGCTGGAGAGAGATATGGAAGGGGAGAGGGAGGAGGAGAGAGACGTGGAGGTGGAGAGAGGTGGGGTGGAGGGTTTAGTTTAGTTTATTTGACAAGAAATTTTTAAAAACCTAATTTGATTTTTACATCAATAGCTTAAAAAAACATTGTCAAGGTTAACACAAAGTAATTGACTTATTTCCATTGTGGACCTTGATGTAATGACATCAGGAATGGAGAGATAGAAGTGGAGGTGGAGAGGAGGGGTGGAGGGTGGAGGAGGAGAGATAGAAGTGGAGGTAGAGAGAGTGGTGGTAGAGTGAGAGGGGATGGAGGGAGGAGGTTAGGTAGAGGATTTGTTGAACATGGATGAGGGGAAGGGAAGTTGGAGAAGGATGGAGGATTAGTGCACGTTGGAAGCTTCTGTGTTTCTCTCCCTCCCTCTCTGCAGGCGATCGCGGCTGACTGTAAGAGAGTGACGGTGCTGAAGTACTTCCTGGAGGCGCTGTGTGGACAGGAAGAGCCTCTTCTGGCCTTCAAGGGAGGGAAATACGTCTCCATGGCAACCTCGCCCTCTCTCACCCGGCTGACCAATGCCAGAAGCAGACAGGACTCCCAGACGGAGAGAGAGGTGGGCGGCATTCTTCTTCTCCTCCTCTCCTCTGTTTAGCGATCAGCTGAGGTGAAGGATGGATGGAGGTGATGTCATCAGACGGGTCGGCAACATGAGTCTCCGCCGTTTTCATTGCAGACCGATGATGTCATCGTGGAGGAGGAGTCGTCCCTGTCTGCGTCAGAGGGAGATGGGGACACCGAGGAGGGCGGAGCCAGCGAGGACGACTTCAGGGAGCTGAGGGCCCGACGCCACGCCCTCGCTAGCAAGCTGGCCCAGCAGCAGAAACGCAGGGACAAGATCCAGGTAACGTGAGCCGGACACACAAACAAGCTTCCCTGAGCACAGGAGGAGTCGCTGGAGCACACAGGACATTCACGCCGTTTTAGTAGGTGGAGGTAAAAGACTAAGGTTTCTATGTGAGTTCATCAGAGTCATCATGAGAGAAAAGGCAGCTGAGCTGTTGCTGAGCTGGGCTGGTCTGGGCTGGTCTGGTACTGGGCTGGGCTGGGCTGGCTCTGGGCGGGGCAGACTGGCCTGATCACTGGGGGGGGTGAGTGTTACTGGGCTGGGCTGATCACTGGGGGGGGGTGAGTGGTACTGGGCTGGGCTGATCACTGGGGGGGGGGGTGAGTGGTACTGGGCTGGAATGGGCTGATCACTGCGGGGGAGTGAGTGGTACTGGGAGGAGCTAGCCTGGCTCTGGGCTGGGCTGATCACTGGGGGGGTGAGTGGTACTGGGCTGGGCTGGGCTGATCACTGGGGGGGTGAGTGGTACTGGGCTGGGCTGGGCTGATCACTGGGGGGGTGAGTGGTACTGGGCTGGGCTGGGCTGATCACTGGGGGGGTGAGTGGTACTGGGCTGGGCTGGGCAAGTCACTGGGGGGGGTGAGTGGTACTGGGCTGGGCAAGCCTGGTTCTGGACAGGGCAGCCTGGGCTGATCACTAGAGGGGGGGGGTGAGTGGTACTGGGCTGGCCTGGGCTGATCACTGGGGGGGGGGGGGTGAGTGGTTCTGGTCGGGCCATCCTGGGCTGATCACAGGGGGGGGGGGGGTGAGTGGTTCTGGTCGGGCCATCCTGGGCTGATCACAGGGGGAGGGGAGCAGGAGGGGCAGAATAACAACCAGACAACGTTTACATTCCACCAGTGATGAGGCTGGTCTGGGGAAGCCAGTGACTAAAGAGCACATGATCGCACAGCAGGATCCATATATTCAACACTCAATGCAAAGCAAAAAATACACCAGAAAAAAGATACTAGAAAAAGAGACAGAGGGGCACATCTATCAGTCATCAGTAGAAAAACATCTATCAATACAATATCAGTAGCACAAATACAACACAGTCATTAGTGCATTAGAAAACGATTCATGAAAATCCTGTACATAAGGGGAAAAAATCAAAATATAGTAAGTACATTAGTAGAGAGCATATCTATAAAGACATATCAGTCAGTAGCCTACATTAGAGAGAGCAATATCATGTATTTCTCTAGTCTCAACTAGGGATGGGCACGAGTACTCGAGTACTCGTTGTTGACGTCAGTACTCGAGTAACCATGGCGAGTAATTGTTTCACTGAAAAAAAAAAAAGCTTCGTTATTCATGCACCTGCGCACTGTGTTTTTGGCTACCTGCGTGAGGCTACTCGCATCAATCGCAACATGTCTGCTGCTCGTAAAAGTACAGTCTGGAAATACTTTGAGAAAGAAGGGGAAAACAGTGTGCAGTGCAAAATCTGCAATGTGAAACTTGATTATCATAAGCAAACCAGCTCAATGCTCAACCACATGCGGTTAAAGCACAACGAAACCATGAATTAGACGACTGGACAACAACCCCGAATCACATCATTTGCTAGCCCGGCTAGCTCACGACGATGCGACGCCAAACGAACGGAAAAGATAAGTTAAAGAACACAGTATGTCCGCTGTGACGTTTGTTCTTTAATAAATGCAATTGGATTGAATGGCTTAAATTGTTGGTTGTTTATTCATATGCAAATTCGCTATAACGAAATACGTCTGGATAATTTAACAGGCGGGCACGTTTACTTAATCGGGCACATAGCCTACTGTAGGCCTACATCGATGGCCACGGACCTCCCGGATTTATTTTTACGGTAGGCTACAGAACAGCGAGTACTCGAGTACTCGTTCATTATGAATATAGAGTACTCGAGTATTACAATAACAGAAAATGCCCATCCCTAGTCTTAACGGCAGACGCATGAGAGGTCTTTCGCTGATACACTACATAAGCTACGCTAACTACGTTACTGCATGCTGCAGATCTCTGTGGGTCTGGGAGACTTCATGCAAAATTCTGGTGCTCAAATCCTGGCAATTCATTGGTTTTGCAGGAATCCCTTTCGCTATCAGGCGCTCCCACCCATAGATATGCCCCGCCCATCTAACCTGGGCTAGCGTCTCTCATTTGCTGCCACGACCTGTCACTCTTTCAATTCTGACCCGTCGATACGCCCTCAGAACACCAGCTCGGGCGGCGAAGTGGCCCAGACTCTATTATGTAGAATGCGGAGCGCAGCGGTTCAACATGATATTTCAGTCTGAAGAGAGACTAGTATTTCCCCTACAATTAGAGATTTGAACACCTGCACTCTATGCACATACAGGTGTTTAGTGTATTGACCATGTTGTTGTGATGTGTGTGTGTGTGTGTGTGTGTGTGCGCGTGTGCGCACGTGTGTGTGTGTGTGTGTGTGTGTGTGTGTGTGTGTGTGTGTGTGTTGATGCTCCAGGAGGTGCTGCAGACGTGTGGCCAGCTGGAGCTGGAGGTGCGTCCTCTCTTCCTGGTCCCCGATACCAACGGCTTCATCGACCACCTGGAGGGGCTGAACACGCTGCTGCAGTCCAGCCTCTACATCCTGGTGGTGCCTCTCATAGGTGAGGCACAGAGAACCCCCAGACTCAACATAGGACTGTGTGTTGGGGGGTGGCGTGTTGACGTGTGTTGGTCTCTGCTCCTCCCAGTGATCACAGAGCTGGACGGCCTGGCCAAGGGGCAGGAGAGTGGCGGGGGGGGCGTGGGGAGGGGGGGCCGGGGTGCCCCCGGCGCCAGGGCTGGCCATGTGAAGGGCGTGCAGGAGAAGGCCCGCGTGGCGGTGGCCTTCCTGGAGCGGGGGTTCGAGGCCAGGGAGCCCTGCCTCAGAGCGCTGACCAGCAGAGGCAGCCAGCTGGACTCCATCGCCTTCCGCAGTGAGGACACCTCGGGACAACTGGTATGTGTGTGTGTCTGTCTGTCATGGCTGTCACGATATTACCTTTTTACAATACAATTATCAAGGCAATAATGACCAATATAATCACAATTTCTATAGAAATGTATAGAAAACATCCAATATAGATGTTAACAAAATACTTCCATCCTTCACAGCTAATGTAGATTTTGCAGTAGCCTGACCCGTTGCAGTAGCCTCTAAGGCACATGGGGCTGTTATCTGCGCCCCAGCGACAGCGCAGGGCCAGAGGTCATGTTTTCCATGGCGCGTGTTTGTTTGTTTGTCTGTCTGTAAGCAGGATTACACAAAAACTACTTGACCAATTTTCCCGAAAGTCAGTGGAAGGGTGTAGCATGGTCCAACTTAGAACCCATTACATTCTGGAACAGATCCGAATCACGGGGCGGGTCCACGAAAAAAAAAAAGTGGAGGGGGGGTGTAGCATCGGCCAGTTTACAACCCATTCACTTTTGGCAGAGCGATGAAATGCATTCAGGGGTGGTCTGGGCTCTCAGCCACATTTGTGAATCTGTCACTCATGTTCCAGGGAAACAATGATGATGTGATCCTGTCCTGTTGTCTCCATTACTGCAAAGACAAGGCCAGGGACTTCATGCCAGCACAGAGAAGTATGTATCACACACACACACACACACACACACACACACACACACACACACACACAAACTATGAACATTAGTGTCAGAGGATCCTGCTTCTGTCGTAATGTGATGAGTAGTTTTCTAAAGTCTCTCCCTCCCTGCGGTCAGACCGGCCGGTGCGTCTGAGGAGGGAGGTGGTTCTCCTCACAGACGACCGGAACCTGCGGGTCAAAGCTCTGACCCGCAACGTCCCCGTCCGGGACATCCCCGCATTCCTCAGCTGGGCCAAAGTGGGCTGAACCGGGCCAGACACCAGACCCAGAGATCCCAACCGCTGAACCCGCTGGCCACTCAACCGGAGGTGGAGGAACACGCTGACACAGAGAGAGTAGAGAAGACGAGAGAGAGGGAGGGATTAAACACAAGAGATACAGCCACTCATCTGGAATGAGGAATTGTCATTTTATCAGATGAGTTTTTCCCCCCTCTCGTGGTGAGGCGTGTGTGTGTGTGTGTGTGCGTGTGCGTGTGTCTGTGTGTGAACAGCGAGAGACTTGTTGAGGGAGCGTGAAGGTCTGTACCCAGGGGGGAGGAGAGATGGAGAGTTGAGGAAGGAACAGTGAGTGACTGAGTGTTGGTTACTGGGCGGTCTGGTTCAGCCGGATGACTGAGTGTTGGTTACTGGGCGGTCTGGTCCAGCCGGATGACTGAGTGTTGGTTACTGGGCGGTCTGGTCCAGCCGGATGACTGAGTGTTGGTTACTGGGCGGTCTGGTCCAGCCGGATGCTTGCCGTGTGTTTGTCAGGCCAGCCGCGCCTCAGTCTGAGGCAGCCGCACACAGAGGGATGGATGGAGCTGACGCCTGTGAGGACTGAGGAAGAGGAACTAGAGTGATGAAGGCCCCTAGCTTCTGGAGGATTGATATCTGAGTCTCACCAGCTGCTCGTCCTCAGCAACAGCGCTGAGAAGAAGAAAGAGAGAAAGACATTGGTAAAAAGAGAGAGGTGCTCTAATAAGGGGCTGAAGAGGGCTGTTCGAGGTGGGGGCGCTGAAAGCCCTTTATCTCCAGCCTCTCCCATGTGGGGTTCTGACCAGGAAGTAGTCTTGTCATTTCCTGCAGACCCAGGAAGTGGTTTTCTCCTCAGGCTTCGCCTGGGTTGTTACTCCTGCTTGAGGTTGACCTTCCAGTCATTTCCAAGTCTGTGTTTCTGCAAAGCAAGCAACGTTTTGTTGTTGTGGGTTTGTTGTTTTTGAATTCATTAATGTAAATGTAGAAAAGTGTGTGTGTTCTGTAAAGGAAAAGTGTGTGTGTGTGTTCTGTAAAGGAAGAACAGGGTGATGTATGTGCAGAGGTGCAGGGATGTCCTCTGGTCTACAGAGCTGCTGCAACCAAGCTGGAACATGCATGATTCAGCTGATATTTCTCTAATTAACTCTTCCTTGAAAGATGTGTAGATGATGGCTTGCTGATTATTTTAGTTCTACTTGTTACTGATGTCTTGGGGGAGGAGGGGTCTTTGACCACTGGAACTGACCCTTTGGAGACAGACAACGGCAGTGATCGAGAGAACGAACATGTTCAAGGCTTGTACTCCCATAAATTAGTGGTTTTGTTTTTAAGTACTCTATTTTTTCTTTAATTTTACAAAAATCCAGTATTTTAGCTGTATCATATTTTGCTTTTTAAGGTTATCACACTTGGTTCACCTTGATGTTCCTAGTTTATGAACACGGACAAATTATTTTCTGAAATTAATGAGTTAGTGTGCTATTTTGGACATTTAGCCCTACAGTATTTGTGGTCTGTCTACCATGAACCTGAAACATAGAGACATAATTTCACTGATCGCTCCAGTATTGAGTTAGCGGCAGTTTTATGCAGGCTGTCACTGGGTTACAGTGGATGTCAATAGGGCACCTATAAATGCGTTGGAAAAACGTTGATAAATGTGCTTTTCAGATGGGAAGCACGGTGTAATCTGCGATACATTTGACAGGACAGCATACTGAGACTGGTAAGTCTGCAAGACAGCCTGCAGAAAAACGTCAGCTAGCTCAATACTGGAGCCATCAGTGAATGATGGTCTCTGTTTCAGGCTCATGATAGACTGACCACAAATAGGGCTAAATGTCCAAAATAGCACACTACCCCTTTGAGCCTTTTTTAACAGAGATGTGTGCGTTCATTTACAGCGACATACTTAAATGGAGAGGATGGATATGGAATATTTTCAAATACACTAAAACATCTAGTGGGCATGTGGGATGAATCCAGGGACTCGGAGATTAGCATTTGAAGTGTGTGTGTGCGTCAGTTTCAACCCATGTGCTAGACGTGTCTTTTCACAACCATTCCACCCCTACATGTGATCTGCGCTAATGACTACCAGCACACCATGACATTATCCATGTCTGACATGGCAGCTGGCTATAGGATGTGAATGCATGCATCCTCACCAGCAGAAGTGGAACTAGTTTTGACTTCCGTGCAGCATGATGTGGTCAGGTACTTGTGCCTCTGATGATGCACCCTTGGTTGTTTGTACTCATTTCACCAGTCCAGAGTGTGATGGAGAGCTTTGTCTACTGGAACTAACTGAACAATTCTGCTCTATCTGACTTGACCCTGTATCTGATTCAACGGTTTTGTGAGAATTATCAAATTGAGTTATTTATGCATTTGTGCTGGTCCATTGGCAAAATGAAGTGACGTGATTATCCTTCCTTAAGTAGGTTACATGTTTAGTGAATCCTACTGTTGCGTTCATTGTGCATCAGTGCAGTTGTTTAAAGAAGACAACCATTTGACTCAAACCACAGACAAACCAACCTGAATGACATAACACAATGTTGTTGCATGTTTCCTGTAGGCTCTTCAATAAAGTATTTTAATTTGACTGAAAACTATATGGTTTCATTTATTTATGTACGGTATAGTATATGGTCTCACTGATTTATATGGTAGTGAATTCTCAGACATATTTAAGTTTCCTACATTAAGATTACAACATTTAAGTTAGAAAGCTGTGACCTTCCAGTAAGTGAGGCTTTGATTTTGAGGCTTTATCAAGGCAGTAGTTAAGTCAAGTTATCTGGGATTTTGCCTCAGTCTTCTCAAACGTGAAAATAACCTTAGCCAACCACAGAGGAAGCATGGACCAACTCTTCTTGTGGTGTTCATTTACAGTAGAACCATCGTTTATTGATTGGGGCCGAGCAGTAGTTATTGAGGTGTTCGTATGGACGTTGAAGTGAGTGCTACCTCTGTAGTCATAAAAAGGGTGGAAGGAAGGAATATAAATGTTACCACAGTAGTCATAAAAAGGTGCCTGTGTCTTTAAGAGAGCCTGCTTGTGTCCCCAAAATCAAATCCCAACTGACACTGAGCATTCCTTCATTCACTTCAATAGAGTACCTTCTGTAAGTGGAAGCAGGAAGAGAAAACCCCCATGGGACCTTAAATCAGAAAAAATACGAATGGTAGTGAATGCATTGAGAAAAATAAATTCTTGATCCCTATTGAATTGTGCCAGGACCATCACATATGTTTGTCAATTTAAACCATAAACTTATACTAATCTCTGCTAACTTTGTGTAAACAACTATTTTTGAGTGACAGTTGATTCCATGTCCCGTTGGCTGTACAATTGATTAATCTGTCTTGTTCTGTCTTGAAATTTGGTCAGATTTGTCACTATAATAATAATAGTCATACTGTAACATCCCAGGGAATCCACAGAAAATCAGGCCACTAATAGAATTCCGATTGAAGACGTAGCGAGTTGTGTCACATTTCTTAGGTAAAGATTTCAACCCCTATCCCTTGTGGCTCCATTCTGAAGGGCCACTACCCAGTCAAGGACACTCCAAAACTAGGGGCTAGGGCTAAGGGGGAGGTATTGGAATTGGGCCTTTATTTGTGTATCTCTGTACATGTACCTAATGTATATCTTTATCTACAGTCTCTATCTCTACATCCTGTCTGGGGCGTGCGCGAGATCTCTAGACATCCGTCAGAGCTCCAGCTGTCCCCGTTTATAAATAAATACTGGAGGAAAAAGGGAAGTGTAGCTTCACAAAACGGTGTGTGTCTGGATGTGCTGATCACAGGACAACATGCGGCCTCCTCTCCACATCCTCCTCTCTCTCTCTCTGGCGGCAGGTGAGTCAGGCTGTGAGACTGCAGTTAGGAGGGGAAAGGCTCAGTAGGACTGCTGGGACAGTTTACTGATTGTCTAGGATAACTTCCTGATCAAGAGTGTGTTCTGATATCTTACTGATCAGGAGTGTGATCTGATAACTTAGTGATCAGGAGTGTAATTGGACAACTTACTGACCAGCAGTGTTAGATGGTGCTAGTACGAACACCCTAATACACTATTGAAAAGGGAAAAATGTTTGTGTGTGTACCTGTGCATGTGAATTTATGACTGTCTGTGTGTGCGTGTGCCTGTGTGTGTGTCTGTGTGTGCATGCCTGTATGTGTGTGTGTGCGTCTGCCCCCTCCAGAGTGTGTGCATGGCTCCCTGGAGACGGTGGTGTGTGAGTGGGGAGGGGGGGCGATCCTGCCCTGCAGGTACGATGCTGGAGGCCAGGGGGGGCTGGAGGTGTGCTGGGGGAGGGGGGCCCAGCCGGCCCTGTTCACCTGCCAGAACACACTCCTCTCTACCAACGGACGGGCCGTCACCCACAGGGTCTCACACAGGTACAGGGGACCAGGGGCTCCCACAGGTACAGGGGACCAGGGGCTCCACAGGTATGGGGGACCAGGAGAACAGGGGCTCCACAGGTACGGGGGACCAGGGGCTCCCACAGGTACGGGGGACCAGGGGCTCCCACAGGTTCGGGGGACCAGGGGCTCCCACAGGTACGGGGGACCAGGGGCTCCCACAGGTACAGGGGACCAGGGGCTCCCACAGGTACGGGGGACCAGGGGCTCCTACAGGTACGGGGGACCAGGGGCTCCTACAGGTACGGGGGACCAGGGGCTCCCACGGGTACGGGGGACCAGAGGCTGGTGATTTGCTCAATTACACTGATTAAAAAAGACAAATGAGATTTTTCCTAAACACCATCACTAACTGCGGATTCTTGTCTAGATTCTGGGAAACGGTAAATGCTCAGAAACAAGGAGACTCCACTGTCTCTTTCCCTGAAGAAACTCACTGTAGCTCTGGCATCATCGCAGATAAGAAGGAAATATGTAATGCTTTCAATCAGCATTGTATCTCAGCCGCATTTTATCTCAGCAGGATTATTTGAAAGAAAATGTGTGTCCATGACCAGATAGCCTGGATCTCCTCCCTCACCTAACCTCAAATTCGTTTACAGAAAAATCAGCCAACTGGCCAATCAGCCAGTAAATATTTATTTTCATTTTTGTAATTTAGAAAATCAACATATTTCTCACACAGTCTCAGGGTTTGGAAGGAAGCCTGCTCTTCATAAAGGGGGTGAAAGGTCTGACCTGAATAACTATCGCCTCTCTCAACTTTCTTCCCTGGACAAAGTTTTAGAATCCAGAAGAAAATGTTTTTAAATGTTTAATGTCAACTGGTTGACAGGGTTTCAGGCCTGATCATAGAAGCACTTCTGCTGCCTCCCTGGTTTTATATTATGTGATACATTGTATGTATAAAAAGAGGTATTGAGCAGCCCTCTTTGTTGACATATCTCCAGCTTTTGACACAGCTGATCACACACGACTCATTCAGACTGTCACAGTCTAATAGATCTGGACAACAGGTCATGTGGTTTAACACGTATCGACCAGACAAATCTCAGTGTGGACTCTCTACTCTCAGAGGAGTAAAAGCTGGCTTAGGTTTTTTTTGTATGAGACTCCCTTGGAAAAGATATATTTTTCTTAATGGGAATCCATTGTTAATTAAAGGTTAAATACTCTATTATTGTCTATTGTACTCTGCTGTCCTCCTCCAGGTACAGGTTTGCAGCAGGCCTGCGTAGCTGGGATGTGTCCATGAGTGTGTCTGGGGTCAGAGAGGCAGACGCCGGGTTCTACCACTGCCGGGTCCATCGGCCAGGCCCGTTCAACGACCAGACACACGTAGTCCACCTCATCGTCAGAAACGGTCAGAACCAGTTACAGCACCAGAACTCTGAGTCTGCTTCCACGGACGTGTCAAAGACATACTGTATATTGGGTCAAATACAATTCTTATATATATATATATATATATATATATATATATATATATATATATGGGTCAGTGACAAATAAGGGTAGGAAAGATTAAAAAAATGTTTGGGGGGAAATACTGTTTTAAAAGCATGCATCAGGTGTGTTAATATGTGGATTTTGTATTTATGTTGGTTTTATGTCATTTGAAATTACAATTTCAGAAATTACAATTTTTCAAAAAGTAAGACCAAATGCGCCTGAAAATGTCAAGTGGTGTAACCAGAGAAAAGTGGTAAATATTCAATATTTTATCAACCTAGAGTGTATGTAGGTTGGCTAAAAACATGTTGTTACACTACAGTAGAATATAATGCTTAGATAGTAATAGGAATATAATTAACATTCCTGTATAATTTCATGTTTTCATGAACAAACACTGGTTACACCATTTGACACAACCCAGTGTCAATTGGTGTAACCATCCACATTTAGCACATTTATGATATTGTATTAATGATGAAATGGCAGACAAGTATCTGACTTATTAGGCAGGCCATCTCTGAGTCTCAACACAACATAGAATGTCTGGCCAAATAACATTAAGGCTATGATGTAAATGACAATTCCCATTTTCTCTAAAGAATACTTGGAAAATAAATAAAACTGACTAATAAACTAAAAGTTTCTTCTTAAGATGGCTAGTTGTCCTTGTGCTGCATCATAAAATATTGGTCCTTGCTGGTTACACCATTTGACATTTACTTTAAAAATCAAATTTGTCAGGCATTTATGGACACCCATGAAATCTAGCTAGTTGACCTAGCTACTTTCAAACATTTACTTTTTAAAGTAAATAGATCAAGTCAAGTAGACAAGTATGACATTTCTGTAGAAGTAAATGTTCTGTCCAGGAGCCTTAGCACCCTCTGAGTTGACTCAGAGGGTGAGCCTCTACCGCCTGGTAGAGGCTCATCAGGACCTCCGGTCATTGAACAGCCTGGTAGATCAGGACCTCCGGTCATTGAACAGCCTGGTAGATCAGGACCTCCGGTCATTGAACAGCCTGGTAGATCAGGACCTCCGGTCATTGAACAGCCTGGTAGATCAGGACCTCCGGTCATTGAACAGCCTGGTAGATCAGGACCTCCGGTCATTGAACAGCCTGGTAGAGGCTCATCAGGACCTCCGGAAGCGCTGCGTCAGCACGGTGGCAGATCAGACTGCTGCTGAAGGGGCTCCTGCCTGAGCAGGGTGTCCTGGAGAGGGTGGGGAACATTGTCCATGACGGGTAGTCCTCTGCCTGAGCAGAGTCATGGAGAAGGCGGGGGACGTTGTCCATGACGGTCCTCATGTTGGCCAGCGTTCATCTCTCAGCCACCAGTCTCACTCTCAGTCCAGGCTGACGTTCAGGACAGCGCCGCCCTCCTGGTCAGTCTGGAAGTCCTGCTGGCATCACTGCTCTGATGCTGCTACTCCAACACAAACAAACAAATGCATAACAGATGCACTTGCTACAACAGATAGAACGCATACAGGTGTCTCGATAGGCTTGTTTTTGGAATCAAGTTAGATAGCTAGATGTTTTTTTTAAAGACTGTTTGTAAACACTGAAAAAATGTTTTGTGTGTTCCCCTCAAAGCACCTGGTTTAGCGGTTGCCCCGGTGATAGACCTGGTCCCGGCACGCCCGCAAAACCTCACTGACACACCTGGTACCTCACCGGTGGTCACACACACCCCTGGGTCAACCCACACCACACCTGAGCTACCCCACACCACACCTGGGTCCACTCCAGAGAAGACACCTGGTACACTACCATGACTTCACCCACAGTCCAAACTACAGATCAGTCTTCTGCTCTACCTCTCCACACACTCACATTATATATATATATATATATATATATATATATATAAATACTTTCCCCTACTCATCCTGTATGAGCATGCCTGTTACTCATTCTGTAGTGAGAACATAGACCTGTATTCTGTAAAACGAAAGGACTTGATGTTGGTGAAACAGAGATGTGGAATATGGACACCAAGTTTCTCTGTCTTGTTTGTGATGTCTCAGTTGAATGTATTTCCCTTCTGACCAGGTGAGACGGGGCGTCCTGGTGTTCCGAGGGACGTCACTACAAGACCTGTTCTGGGACTTGTCAAGAGCAGTCAGGTGACAGAAACATCTGGGAATGAAAACATACCTGTATTGGAGAGTTTTCAGGTCACAAAAGTGATCGCTGCTCACTCTAGCTCTGGTGCAAAATATCTATTTAAAGGGGAACGTGTTAGGCATGGCTAGGAGGATGTAAACAATCGTCTAGCTTTACCGCGCACACGCATGCTCGCGCTCTCTACAACGTGCTACGGAAGTTTACAGTGCGAAAGGTATGGTGTAGTGCGTTCGGCGAAATAGTTCTGGCTCAAATGGAGCTTTTGTTTCAATATTCGGTTTGAGAATGCAATATATTTCACATGACAGCATAATGACACCGGTAAGATCCCACCCTGCGCTTCCTGCCTTGAAAAGGCATGTTTATCATAGTTTTTAGCAGAGGCCCATAGACCTCCATTATAAAGGGGGTGCGCTCACAGAGGAAAAAGGAGCTAGCTTACTACTGCACGGATCGGTTAAATGTTGGTGTGTACGGATCGGTTTCATTGAGGACAAAGCGACATTTGAGCTAAACTTGCTATGACTGTGGCGTTCCCCTTTAAGCTAGCAATATTTTCAACAGCAAACTGTCATCATCAGGGTATCTTGTCGAAACATTGGTAGCTTAAATAAATATGTGCGTCAGAGCTAGATTGTGCAGAGCCCTTTTCTCCAAGGTTGCAAAAAAAATGCAGAAGTTTCTGTTATTTCAAATGGAAACTTTTTAACCATTTCTTTCCACTCCCCTCTGATTGATCGAGTTACCCAAGACCAGGTTCCAGCCATGCTGCACGCTGTCATTCATTCACTCTCTCTCCTGATCATAGTTCTGTCTCTATGTCTCTCTCTCTCCTGATCATAGTTCTAGTACCTTTACGTATGTCTCTCTCTCGCTCTCTCCTGATCATAGTTCTGTCTCTGTCTCTCTCTCTCTCCTGATCATAGTTCTAGTACCCATAACGCTTTGTCTCTGTCTTTCTCCTCCTCTTCAAAGTTCTATAGTAACTATCTCTCCGTCTCCTGATTATAGTTCTAGTAACTCCGTCTCTCTCCTGATCATAGTTCTAACTGTCTCTATGTCTCTGTCTCTTTGTCTATGTCTGTGCTGTATCCATGTTTGTTCTGGTCATGGTTCTAGTAACTCTTTGTCTATGTGCTGTATCCATGTTTGTCCTGGTCATGGTTCTAGTAACTCTTTGTCTATGTGCTGTATCCATGTTTATCCTGATCATGGTTCTAGTAACTCTTTGTCTATGTGCTGTATCCATGTTTGTCCTGATCATGGTTCTAGTAACTCTTTGTCTATGTGCTGTATCCATGTTTGTCCTGGTCATGGTTCTAGTAACTCTTTGTCTATGTGCTGTATCCATGTTTGTCCTGGTCATGGTTCTAGTAACTCTTTGTCTATGTGCTGTATCCATGTTTGTCCTGGTCATGGTTCTAGTAACTCTTTGTCTATGTGCTGTATCCATGTTTGTCCTGGTCATGGTTCTAGTAACTCTACGTCTTCCTCTGTACAGGACTCAGTGTTTCCTCTCAGAATGCAGCTGGAGAGTTACCTTGGCAACACAGTCAGAGTGGCCGTCATCGTGTTTCTGCCGGCTCTGGTCACAGCTTTGATCTACAGTGAGTCAACAGTAGCTCCTCTCCCATTCAACAGCATTCAAACAACATTGACCAACATTCATTGAGCGTTCAGCCGACATACAGGCGACATACAGTGAACATACAGCCAACATTCCATTCAACCAAGTGTTAGTTAAACCATTCAAGTGATAATTAACCATCAGATCCTGTCTGGGAGCCCCTCTAAATAAAGAGTTCCCTGACAGCCAGACTGCTCAGACGGGTTTCCTGTCTGAGAGGAAGTCAGACACGTGACTCAGGGATGGTCTGCTGACTCTCCCTTTCCCCCCTTTTTGTGTGTCTACATGCTTGTGTGTGCGTGTGCGTGTATGTGTGTGCGTGTATGTGTGTGTGTGTGTGTGTGTGTGCGTGTGCGTGTGTGTGTGTGTGTGTGTGTGTGTGTGTGTGTGCGTGTGTGTGTGTGTGTGTGTGTGCGCGCGCAGGTATGAGGCTCTCCAGGAGAGGCAGAGGAGGATCTCCCAGGTCCTGCACTGTCTAAAGCAGGAGCCAGAAACACAGTAGGACCATAACCACAGCTAGAATCACACAGAACCAGGACCAGATCCAGAATGCTGACCTACAGCTAGAATCACACAGAACCAGATCCAGAATGCTGACCAACAGTATTCATCTTTTCTCCCAAAGTTTTAGGAAGGGCAAGCTTAATCTATTTTTGGTGTTATGGATTATCACAAGGTAACAAAACCCCCATAAAAAGAATGATAGCCACTCTATTCTACTAAGCCTATATGATCTGTACTTGTAGCCAGGCCTTATCTACCATACAGAAGCAGCGCTAGAGAAACGTTAGTCTTGTTTGTCTGCACCTGATAAACGTCCTCAAATGCCTGTGTGCTCCTGTGATTCCTCCCTCAGTGCTAGAGGGACTCACATAACACTTAACACTTACTGAACACAAACACTGACCTCGCAGGGGCCTGCTGTTTCCTGTACAAATTTAATAAATTGATTCTAATGAAATCTTACTGTTTCTCTTCACCAGTTATTGTGACTTTTACAGTAGCAGTTTGCTAAACAATCCTGGGTCACACTTTACAATAAGGGTCACAAACAACATTAGTTAACTGTTAACTAATGCTTATTTAGGGTTAGGTTAGGTTACTAATGTTAATTAATACGTTAGTTAAGGTTAGGGTTAGGGTTAGGTGAGTTAACCTTAGTTAACATAAATAACATTAGTAAATGGTTAATAGAGACATTAGTTAACTATTACTTAATGCTTAATAATGCATTAACTAATGCTTATTAATGTACCCTTATTGTAAAGTGTTACCCAATCCTGTAGTGTAAAAGGCTTTAGGGTTGAAAGTTTAAAGCTATAATCCAAATTGGTTGCTGCAACTAGCCGTTTGTGGTAGTGAAACCACTACTGATGCCTTCAAACGACAACAGTCTGGACTTCACCCATATTTACCTCTGCCTCAGCAAAAGCACACAGTCTCTTTTTAAAGAAGCCCTGCTCACATATACTATAGGAACACATAACCTGCTCATATATACTATAGGAACACATAGCCTGCTCATATATACTATAGGAACACATAGCCTGCTCATATATACTAGAGGAACACATAACCTGCTCATATATACTATAGGAACACATAGCCTGCTCATATATACTAGAGGAACACATAGCCTGCTCATATATACTATAGGAACACATAACCTGCTCATATATACTATAGGAACACATAACCTGCTCATATATACTATAGGAACACATAGCCTGCTCATATATACTAGAGGAACACATAGCCTGCTCATATATACTATAGGAACACATAGCCTGCTCATATATACTATAGGAACACATAGCCTGCTCACATATACTATAGGAACACATAGCCTGCTCATATATACTATAGGAACACATAGCCTGTTCATATATACTAGAGGAACACATAGCCTGCTCATATATACTATAGGAACACATAGCCTGTTCATATATACTATAGGAACACATAGCCTGTTCATATATACTAGAGGAACACATAGCCTGTTCATATATACTAGAGGAACACATAGCCTGCTCATATATACTAGAGGAACACATAGCCTGCTCATATATACTAGAGGAACACATAGCCTGCTCATATATACTATAGGAACACATAGCCTGCTCACATATACTATAGGAACACATAGCCTGCTCATATATACTATAGGAACACATAGCCTGTTCATATATACTAGAGGAACACATAGCCTGCTCATATATACTATAGGAACACATAGCCTGTTCATATATACTATAGGAACACATAGCCTGTTCATATATACTAGAGGAACACATAGCCTGCTCATATATACTAGAGGAACACATAGCCTGCTCATATATACTATAGGAACACATAGCCTGCTCACATATACTATAGCAGCACATAGCCTGCTCATATATACTATAGGAACACATAGCCTGCTCATATATACTAGAGGAACACATAGCCTGCTCATATATACTATAGCCGAGAGCCACCGGGCTCCGTGAGGGTCTGTTAGGGGCGACCGCCGGCCCACGCCGTGAAGCGTCTCCACAGGCAGCTGGAGAGCCTCCTCACCAAACGGGGAAGCGGGTAAAAGGCACTCCTAAAATGTCCCCACTAACACTCCCCCAGCCCTGTCTATTGCCGGAACATCGCCCCACAACCCCGGCGGCCTGTCTTCGCCGCCGGCTGCCCTACACGGCGTGCGAACGGCATCCACCCCCCAAATAGACTCATAGTGCAAGTGAGTCTCATGAGTGCAAGAATGAGTCTCTGGCAGCGGAGTCGGTTCCTCTCAGGTGAAACCAGTCTCTGGTTAGTTGTCCTGCTCCCATGGGAACCAAAGTTCACTCCGTATGTGAGCAGGTATCTAGAATGGGTGTGGGACCATGTTTCACCAACTCTGGCAGCACCAGCTTCTCTCCTCACCAGACCTCAAATCACTCATCTAATTTAGTAACAGGAAGTTATATGTGTTTTGTCCTGACAAACAGCTAAAGCCTCATGAAAACACCCAGGTCCAGTGGAGAATTTGTTCTGGTAGGTTGTGTTTGTTTGGTGGAGAGGTTGAAGATTCTCATCATGGAGACAGGCAGCCTGTCTGAGAAATAGAACGGCAGCTGAATGTAACTATGTCCTCCTGTCTCCTTTACCCTGGAAACAGAAGGGGTTTGAGTTTGACTCACAAGAGCTATACATTCACTTATGCCCCAAAAGTTCTTGATCACAGTAGTTGTTGTTGTCGTCTATCTACAGGTCAGTAAAATCAACTAAATGCCAAGAGGTAGATATCATTGGATTCCTCTCAGCCTACAGAATCTAGAAATGATCTTTTGAGCAGTTCGGATTGAATTAGTGTCGCTTTAGCCTATGCATGGACAATAACCGCACAAGTGCATGTATTCTATATGGCTTCCGGTTCCGATAACGTTATCTCGGGAGGGGGGTTATGATGGACTAAATGGTCAATTACAGACTGTGCTCCAACGGGTTTCAACACGACTATAAACAAGTGCACCGGAAACATGTTGCCCCCGCCCATGATGGTCCTTGGAAATGATGGAGTGGAAACATGGCATTTATTTTTGGATGACTATGATACACCAGCTTATGAGAACCATAACATGTTAACAAGGAAAACCAGGGAGCTTTCTTCTTATCTAAACTCTGTGGATTTGAAAAGTAGAAGTGTCCCTGAGCAGAATAGACTATAGAGAATTGACTTTTACTGAAACACATAACACACAGTAGTTTGTGTCCAAAGCAAAATGTATAGGCAATGGGAAATGGGGAAAACTTGGGAAAAAGTCTAACAAGTACCTATAGAATAGACATGAGCACTAACCGTCTCGTGTGGAAGATGGCAAGACGACCGGTCAGACGCACACATGACGCACACACCCAAACCACCACTGTTCCAAATTCATATCAATGAAGTCTGTGTTCTTCTGTATAACCACCTTACAAGCCAGGCTTGAGCAAGTGCATCCATGGCCTTGATATCAGAGGAACAACCACAGAGAACCTACATCTCGACATGACCAAACCGTTGATGGTTAGACACTGTCCTATCCAACATTACTAATCTACTCTAATGTATCCAATATTATAATTGAAATAGCTAATCTAGACCCACCTTATCTATTCTGTGAAATACAAGGACTTTACCTACTACAACAAGTCCATGCACCTGTATGGTCTAAAGTCCGATAATCAATGTTGAAATACAGACATATCTAGCGCTATTAATGTCACATCATGTGTATCAATGATTGACCAAAGTAAGCTCTCTACAAACCACGGTAGAGTGAATAAGAGTACAATAATGTCTCCATCTAGTGGGCAAACAAGTCCATGCACCTGTATGGTCTAAAGTCCTATAATGAATGTTGAAATACAGACATATCTAGCGCTACTAAACACCTCAAGCTCTACTCTTTGCAGATGTAGAACGTACATTTCCCAAATAAACTTGTATGAGACTATACTGAGACACCAAGGATGGTTTTGATGTAAAAATCTAAATGTACTTGTCAATGGAAAAATGCATTGGAAAGGCGCCCCTTTTGTGGTGGGTTCTGGTTCTATGCGGGGACTGACTGACTGACTGACTGACTGACTGACTGACTGACTGACTGACTGACTGACTGACTGACTGACTGACTGACTCACTCACTCACTCACTCACTGACTCACTCCCTGACTGACAGACAGACGACCTAACCCTAACCCCTCCTTCGGCTGTCGCCAGGTGGGGAACAATATGGGTTAAGTAAAGCCAAGCTGCCATGCTACACCCCTCCACCAATGGAGAATGTTTCTGGTAGTTTTTGCCTAATCTTGCTGACAGACAGACTAACAAACTCACAGCACCGGAAATATAAACTCCCTTTGGCCTGGGTGTTGGTAACAGTTGAAAAGAAACCAATTAGGATTTGTTGTACAAATACATCTACCTGACACATTAACAAGAACTAAGACAAACACATTAATACCATCTCAGCCGTCTCACACACACGAAAATAATCAGACCGCAATACTTTGGTTATTCGCTGGAAAACGTTTTGGGTGTTCACTGAGGTGAGGGCAGCCTGACAGGAAATAACACCAGCCTGGTAAGACATGCTCTGATACTGTGAGAAAGAGCCTTAACCTACAAACACATGCATGAGCAGAAAACCAGTGAGTTGATGTAGACGGTAGTCAGTAGTCAGCCGACCATGATGCTGGTTGGCTTGTTTGTCCTCCATCTTGGTGGATATGTTTCCACCACCGCTCCAGGTAATCCCCTGCTTCTATCTAAATTATGTTACGAATGTGGACAATTAATATTCTACTTTGGGATAGAATATTTAAGACCTTGCTGTTTTCTGGAGATTTACCTTTTGACCTACAATCACATTGTGTCTTGTGGGGACAAAGTTCTCAAAATCTAGTGTTCTGAACGTATAGTGGGTAAAACGTTCGTTTCAGTCGTATTCCGAGAATGAGAATGGATAGAGCAAAAGTATTACTACACATCTGAAATTCAAGAGAGGTCAGTACAGAAGAAGAAATAATATATACAATAAAATAAACAAATTAAAGAAATCCAGACCCACTATTTTACCTACTCTTCCTGGAAATAGTTTGTACCATGGAAATGTTGAGGATTAGGGTTTGGGTTCGATAAGATAAACTTTCACTTTGTGCCAGAGGTCAACATGCCACTCTGGTTTCCCCAGCTAACATACTCCATCTTGTTTGCAGGAAGCCGTGTTCTGGACCAAGCAGATGAGAGAGTTTAAAAAATAATTAAGTACAAACATACAATACTTAACCCAATTACTATAAGAATACAGTAAACGTACATGAATTCAATACACATAACACTTCTCAAAAATGAATCGATGGTGTTCAAACATAGACAGCCATATTGTTACATATAAGTATATTTATTTGGTTACTAGGCAACCACTGGGGGTGGGCTGTCTGGGGGGTCGGGGAGGAAGTGGTGGTTCTGTCTGGGGGGTCATGATACCAAAAAAGACCCGAGGGCTGAGGTTCTGTGTCGACTACAGGAAGCTAAATGCTGTCACACAAACGGATGCCTCCCCCTTACCAACTGTTCAAGAGATACTGGAGTCTCTGGCTGGAGCTGCTGTATTTACCACCCTCGAAGAGGCACTTCTTCTGCTCCTCCCTCAAGTTCCTTGGTCATGTTGCTTCCTCTGCTGGGGTGGAAGTGGACGCATAAAAAACACAGGCGGTCCAGGACTTCCCCGTCCCCAGGAACATCAAAGAGGTCCAGAGATTCCTCAGAATGGCTTGCTGGTATCACCGATTTTTTACCAAACTTCTCCAACCTGGCCGAACTCCTGAATGTTCTGAAGAGGAAAGGGGTCAAGTTCTCCTGGACACCCGAGTGCCAGAGGTCATTCAAGGCCCTGAAGAACTGCCTCCACCCATCCTGGGGCATCCCGACTTCACCTTGCCCTTCGTGGTGTACACTGATGACAGTGATATCAGGCTAGATGCAGTGTTGGTACAACAAACTGGACTCGGGCCGGAAGAGGTCCTGGCCTTCGCCAGCCGCAGTCTGAATCATGCGGAGAGGAACTACTCAACCACCGAGCAGGAATGCCTGGTGGTAGTCTGGGCTCTGGAAAAGTGGAAGGCAGGTTTTTCACTGTGGTAACAGACCATTCCTCCCTGGTGTGGGTCTTCAAGATCCAAAAACCCAACACCTGACTCATTTGATGGGCTCTCGGACTACAGGAGTTCACCTTCACAGTGGAGTACAGGAAAGGGAAATATAATACGGTCCCTGACGCTCTATCCAGAACCCCGGCAGACGCTTCCTGTCCGACCACACCCACCTGTGCCACACTGTTGTCTGTCTCCTCCCACAGGGAAACAGTGAAGGACCTACACGTTTCTGATGAAACCATCTGGAAGGCCCAGCAAGCCGAACCAGACGTCCAGAGCCTGTATGAGACCGTCATGAACACAGGCGAGGTTAAGGTAAACTCTACCATCAGATTCACCATCCTGGAGGACAAGGTTTATAGAGTGGTCCACCTACCTCACAAGACCTTGTACCAGGTGTATATTTCTTCCCCTCTGCAACAACAGCTGCTGCAGACCTTCCACGAAGACGCCTTGGCTGGGCATCTGGGCAGACTTAAGACCTACAAGAGGCTACAGGCTCTGGCTTACTGGCCAAACCTCAGTTTGGATGTAACATGTCCAGTGTTGCCAGGTGTGCCAGCAGAACAAGCCTGGGAGCCGGAAGCCTGTCGGGAAACTCCAGCAGACTGTAGTCCCCTGTGAGTTGTTAAGCCTAATTTTTGCTTCTTGAAAAGTGTCGCTTGACAAAAAAAAGTGTCGCTCAACATGTAGCATTTATACTTCGGGCGACATTTCACGTCATCTCTATAGCAACAATCAGCCACACGCTTTTCATTTTGTTGCACGTTTGTTGCCTCTACCAATTGGTAGTCCCCCTGCCAGAAGGAACAAGGCTACATTACCTAATGGAAGAAATCAAGATGAAGCAGGCTCAACAGAAGCAGAAACAGCAGTATGACAAGTATAGGAGGGAGGTGGAATATGTGGATCAGGACAGAGTGTGGATGCGTTCTCACCCTTATTCCAAGGCTGAACAGTCTTTCTCTGCCAAGATCGCTCCACGCTGGAAGGGACCCTACCGCATCGTCCAGAAAGTGGGCCCTCTCACCTATGAGATTGTGCTGGAAGAGACTGGAGAGGACCTTAGGGTGGTCAACGTCACCAGGCTTAAGCCCTGTTACCCTTAGCTGCTGTAAAGGTCAGGGCTAAACTGCATCGCGTCATCCGATCCACCGAGAAGGTTGGATCGGCTCGGATCTGCTGCAATCTGCCCTCTCTCCTGGTCCTGCACAACTCCAGGACCCTGAAGCAGGCCAGGAAGATTGCGTCCGGTGATTGTCTATTTATAAATGGCAGCTTTCAGCCGGTACTTCAAGTGGAAGTGAAACTCAAACACATGGAGAAGAGAGAGAGAGAGAGAGAAAGAGAGTTAGAGAGCAGGAAAGAGAAAGAGTTAGATAGCAGGAAAGAGAGAGAAAGAGAGAAAGAGACTAAGAGAGCAGGAAAGAGAGAGTTAGAGAACAGGAAAGAGAAAGAGAGAGAGCAGGAAAGTTAGAGAGCAGGAAAGAGAGAAAGAGAGAGAGAGAGTTAGAGAGCAGGAAAGAGAGAGAAAGAGAGAGAGAAAGAGACTAAGAGAGCAGGAAAGAGAGTTAGAGAGCAGGAAAGAGAAAGAGAGAGAGCAGGAAAGAGAAAGAGAGAGAGCAGGAAAGAGAGAGAGAAAGAGAGTAAGAGAGCAGGAAAGAGAGAGAGAAAGAGAGTAAGAGAGCAGGAAAGAGAGAGAAAGAGAGAGAGTTAGAGAGCAGGAAAGAGAAATAGAGTTAGAGAGCAGGAAAGAGAGAGAAAGGGTAAAAGAGAGTAAGAGAGCAGGAAATAGAGAGAAAGGGTAAGAGAGTAAGAGAGCAGGAAAGAGAAAGTAAGAGAGCAGGAAAGAGAGAGAAAGGGTAAGAGAGAGAAAGAGAGTAAGAGAGCAGGAAAGAGAGTAAGAGCAGGAAAGAGAGAGAGAAAGAGAGGGGGAGAGAATATCAGCTACCCTGTCAGGCTCAGAGCAGAGGGTCACGGAAATTGCTGACAGTAGCTGATTACGGAAGTGGATGTCATAACTGGTTTGACTCCATTTACAGACAGAGAGAGAGAGCACATAGGGCTGTGGTGTTTCTGAGGGTTGTGTGTCTCTAAGAGTTTGTGAATGTATGAGAGAGAATGAGATCACATCATAATGCTAGCTATCAATGCAGGCTGGCTACTTCTCTACCTACTTACAGGTACGTGATGAACCACTGATGAACTAAGACTTACTATTTTGAATTTGTTTTGAATACTTCACTTTTGTACAGTTCAAATACATCCATCTCACTTTCTTTCTCTCCTTTTCTCTCTCTCGCTGTCTTCCTCTCTCTATGTGTAGTCAGTGAATGCAGAGACCCAACAGTTGTTGGTGTTGAAGGCCAGAGTGCCACTCTGCCATGTAGTTATGATGCTAAATACCATGGACGTCTGTACATATGCTGGATGAGAGGAGACATACCCAGCAGTGGCTGTGATGATACCATCCTCTCGACTGATGGAACCAAAGTAACAAGTCAATCGTCAGCCAGGTATCAGCTGCTGGGAGATGTAGAGACGGGGGATGTCTCCCTGACCATCTTAAGTACTATAGAGGAAGATTCAGGACGGTATGGTTGCAGAGTCCATATACCAGGATGGTTTAATGACCAGAAGGATCAGGTCCGTTTGACCATTGAGAAAGGTAAAGAACTTGGATATTGTAACCGGGGTTACAGGCTAGGAGGACTGTAGAATCGATAATACCTTAACTACTGTAATATCTGCTTATACTTAATCTAACTAACTAATATGACCTGACTATACTTAATCTAACTAACTAATATGATCTGACTATACTTAATCTAACTAACTAATATGATCTGACTATACTTAATCTAACTAACTAATATGATCTGACTATACTGAAACTAACTAACTAATATTATCTGCCTATACTTAATCTAACTAACTAATATGACCTGACTATACTTAATCTAACTAACTAATATGATCTGACTATACTGAAACTAACTAACTAATATTATCTGCCTATACTTAATCTAACTAGCTAATATGATCTGACTATACTTAATCGAACTAACTAATATGATCTGACTATACTGAAACTAACTAATATAATATTATCTGCCTATACTTAATCTAACTAACTAAACTAAAGGGCTGGCCACCACCACAAGGTGGCCCTTCTATGGTCTTACAAATAAGTGGACAGTGGCAATACTGGGGGGGGGGGGGGGGGCTATGGACCTGGCGTTGATATCTACCTGTACATGAAGTCAGGCTGAAAGGTTTGTCAACGTTGTTGACTGGAACTGGGTTTATAGAGATGAGGTAATCCTACCTGTGTATCTGCCATCAGCTCCTGAGCCAACCACAGCTTGGACATATAACCATGTGACCATAACGCCAGATGTCCTATCCAATCACACACAGGGTAGGCCGACACTGAACCAAGAACACAACATACCATGCTCGACTATCCTTTTTGTTTTCGTTATTGTATATTATTAAAACAGCTACCGTTGATATTTATTGATCGTCAAGTGTTTTTAGATCATCTGCAGGGACCTCTCAAAATAACCTAGGGAACCTGTTGCCTAATAATTTCGCTTCCTTTTTGTGTAGGTCATGCGACTGGCTACTCTACTGAGTACATCTCCACGCCACATTACAGCCAATCAGAGGTGGTAAGTAGCAGGGGCGGAGTCTGCTGAACTTCAGTCCTGATTAGAAATCGAAAAATGCTGTTGACATTTCAAAAATGTCCTATTTTCAGTTAGCAGTGCAAATGATTCATGTTGATATTGTTTGTCACAAGCAGAGCAGAAGGGTGGATCTTTCAGCCATCTTGGTGTGTGTCCTGCTGCTACTGCTGGCCATAGCAACAATAGCTGTGGTCTTCGCCAGTAAGTACACAGCACACACCACCGTATCCCATGATAGCTTCATAATGGATAGATTTCATTCAGCTTTCATCACATTTGTAATGTATACCCCCTCGCCGGCCCTCCACAGCTGTTCTCTATGACTGAGTGGGATAAAGTACTCATTCAGTAAATTAAAGATGTATATAAGAAGTAGCTATTCTGATTACTGCTAGTGTGAATCTCTACAGTAAGGTAGCTTGGATACCTTAATATGTGTTGTAAATGTGACCATGAAACAAAATGTCTTCTGTCATCTCTGCAGGACGACGATGGAAAAGACTGGCCCTGCAGATGTGAGTACAACACGGCTAGACACACGCGCACACACACACACACACACACACTCAAACACGCACACACATACGCACACACATCTACACTCATATCCACACACATCTTCGCACATATCCACACATCCTCAAACATATCCACACACATCTTTAAACATGTACACACACATCATCACACATACCCCCCCCCACACACACACATCCTCACACATATCCACACACATCTTTAAACATAGCTATCCATACACATATTCACATATACAGTATCCACACACATCCTCACACATATTCACACATCTTTAAGCATAGCTACCCGTTAAAATGGTTCTAAACAATATTATTGAATTACAACTGTGTTTAGCTAAATGAAAAAAAGTGTATTGCACCTTTAGTAGTTAAGCTATTGGGTGATTGGTTACTGTAGATATCAGTCAATGTCAACCTGTGGTCATTGGCTGTAGGTAGAGACAGGGCGTGAGAAGTGGGTGGCTCTAATAGTCAGGTTCACTATGTAATTCTGTGGGGGTTTCGTGGAGATTTGCAAACCTATACATTTTTGGAATCTTCAGACCTTGGGGAATCCAAATAACAATGTTGGCATTTGCACAGACACCTGCATGTCGGACATTTTGGATTTTCATAATGGCCGCCAGAAAATGTCGGATTTCAGCTACCCTGACCTCTGAACACCCTAAAAAATCAATTAAACATGCCAATCCTATGTTTTCTTGGTCAAGGAATCCAACAATGGTATTTATTTGTTACCCAGATAAAATATGGGGCTGTTACAACCTTCCTTTTTTAAATTATGCATAGGAAATCTAAATTTAATTTTTCGGTTGTGTATCTATACATAGCAGAGTAACTAGGTAATACTGACATTCTTTTAAACACCAGATTTGAAATCTGGCAAGTTTCACCAGGTACCAGGTTTATGTGTGTAGCCCTTATAGTTTTGGAAATATACTCATTTCCATGTGTGTATGTTGTTTTAGAATTTCCATAGGGAGTTAGAACGTTCTAAAAGCTGTCTGCTGGCCTGGACGAGAATTCTGCCGTAGGCCTACAAGAACGGTCTTCATTTGATAAACCCAATTAATATATACACTGTGTATGACAAAATATAGATTGAGTGTTGGCATTTGTTGGCAAGGTTGACACCTTGGCCATTTTGGACTTTCAAAGTGGCCGCCAGAAAATGCAGGATTTCAGCTACATTGACCTCTGAACACCCTAAAAACTCAATAAAACATGCCAATCCTATGTTTTCTTGGTCAAGGAATACAATGGTGACTTCAGAATTGTACTCACAATCCTGCTGTGGTGCCCCCCAAGGGTGGCAAGGGAAATTGATACCTTAATCCCCCTTACTGACCCTATGCAAGTCCTGGGACAAAATACTTCAATTTGTACACAGGATTATATGAACAATGACAAAGGTAAATGAAAAATAGCCCAATCTTTACATGTATGTGATATACATTAATTACACCATAGTCTGATATCAGCAGTCAGTCAGCAAGGAAAGCTCAAAACCCCAAAATCAGCAACTGAAACAATCTTGACCAATTAACAGATTTATTGAAGAGAAGATGGCTCCAAATATAAAAAAAACATTTTACAGAGGGGCTGAGGGGCTAACCAAGTTCAAGTCCAGATCTGGAGAGTGAGTCCTAGTAGGGGTCCGTTGTCTCTCAGCAAAGCTGAAATATCAGTTCAATCAGATGGGAATGAGAGTGGGGTACTGTATACACAATATAATACAAATAATATAGCCAACCAGTTAACTAGTCACACAGTTACTGCCAGTCGAATTGAGTTTGCTGCTTAACGACGCCTCCTGGCGGCTATTGTGCTACACGGAACAAGGAGGCGGTCTGGGGTGGTCCGAACAGACCTCTAAAACTGCGCCGCCGCTGTCGTTGCTGCTCTGCGCTCAACATGCCGCGCGAACGGTTTACTTCTCATGACTGTACATGGTTCAGAGAGCGATGAATCGTATAGGAGCAGTGGAGGGGTTCTGGGCAAACTGGAATTGCCAGCAATGAAGGGTCTTGGATAAAAGAAGAAACAGGATATTAATGACTTGTAAACAGAGGCAGGGAATGTTCAACTTCATTAGAAAAACAAAACTAAATGCAAGAGGGAGATTCTCTGAACTTACCACTTCAAGCTTTCACAGGTCTTCATCACTGTCCTGGCTGTCATTTTGGCCATTGCAGTCTGCATCATTCTCACATTCACTTGCACACAAACAAAGGTCTGTGCAGGCCAGGTTGTGTCTCCTGCATGAGCACCGCTAGGTTGCACAATGGGTTTTACACTGACATCTGACCATCTCTAGAATGGCCTGTGGTGCAGGCGGAACCTTTGTTGTGGAAGGTAGTATCTTGCCATTGGGATCTTGATAGTAGCCATGTTGGAGTGGGTCAAAAAGATTTTGCCTCATCACAGTTGCTTGGCACCACACGTTACTTTGGACCCAAACACGTTCAATGTGTTCTGCAAGGGCACCAACTGTGGGAGGCAACTTGCTGCTTACTGCCAAGTGTTTGCAGAACAGATACCACCTTAGGTGTGGAATGCTGTTTATATGGATGCCTTTCGGGCAGTACACTGAGCACACAAAGTTCTCCAGTGCATTTTTCACTTCCTGTGGTAGGTCGCCTTCCTCAGAGAGTTTCACCAGGGCGGAGAAGATGTCCCTGTCAGCCTTCATGTACTGTTGAAACCACTTGGTTTTGCTGATTTTGGAGTACATGTTCTCAACAGTACATGAAGGTGTACTGCCCGAAAGGCATCCATAGGCCATATTGTCTGAGTTAAAGTTTATGGTACTGTCATTATCTTATGGTATGAGTTGTATTGAGTTATATTGGCTATTAACTGTACTGGTGATAATATTGATTGATATTGGCCAGAGAGGTTTGGGGAAATTTAAGTGTTTATTATTTGGGTATTACCAATTCAGAGTTGATTCAGAGATATTGTTCTGGTAACTAATTTACACAGGAACTAATTTTGAAAAAGGTACAGTACTTTGCCTCATATTCTCTAAATTACTATTCATTGTTTTAACATATTGTGGGGTTATGTTTATTGAAATGGAAACAAATTCTTATTTGTTGTATACTACATAAAATCTTTTGATAAATACTATTATAGTCTTAAACTAATAAACGTTGTCTGGAGTCAGTTATGTCAGGTACAGTGATGTTTATAGGGATATTTCTACCTTATGAACTTGAACCCAAACACCCCATCATTCTAGTCTAAGTCAAGTTACGGTAACCTACATAGACTAATTTAGACTGTTTGGGGTGCAACACAAATATATGGGGGTGTACTTGATTTAGTTGACTTGAAACCAGAACAGTGAATTTGGACCCACCAGGTTATTTGACAGGCTATGGATGAGTGTAGTGGGCTAACGGATTGACAGGTCATGGATGAGTGTAGTGTGCTAACGGACTAACAGGTCATGAATGAGTGTAGTGTGCTAACGGACTGACTGAGTCACCCTGGGACGCGTGCAGTTATCACACAGATGTGGGGAAGATGTGGTGAACTTCTGCTCATCCTGACACCCTGTGAGTAATGAGACCTTTGGTGCCCCAGAGCTGAAGTGAAACTTTTAATGAACGATTGGAATGAAACCTTGAATGTGAATGAAATAGCCCACGCAATGGAACAGGGACATGAAGCACAGGAGGGCCATGTCATTCTGAGAGTGACAACTTTATTGTGACACAGCCAACCCCATGCAAGCGCACACCTCAAGACCAAAGGTGAGTGCAGGGTTAGGGTTAGGGATAGTGCATAACAGATTAAATAATAGCAAACATACAAAATAAAAAAAGCGTAACAAAAATAGTCACATTGTATGTGCCATAGAGAGCCATGTGGAGTCATTGCCTATTCAGTCAATGCAGTCTTTCAGTGTGAGGCTGGGGTCCACAGACGATGAACTACAGCTCCCAGCCAGGGCTCTGTTCTGTGGGCTTCAGCAGTGGGACATTTAATACAACCCTCAGCTCAGCGCTGGGCAGCTATCTGCCTACATTTAATACAACCCTCAGCTCAGCGCTGGCCAGCTATCTGCTTACATTTAATACAACCTTTAGCTCAGCGCTGGCCAGCTACAGTATCTGCCTACATTTAATACAACCCTCAGCTCAGCGCTGGCCAGCTATCTGCCTACATTTAATACAACCCTCAGCTCAGCGCTGGCCAGCTATCTGCCTACATTTAATACAACCCTCAGCTCAGCGCTGGCCAGCTATCTGCCTACATTTAATACAACCCTCAGCTCAGCACTGGCCAGCTATCTGCTTACATTTAATACAACCTTTAGCTCAGCGCTGGCCAGCTACAGTATCTGCCTACATTTAATACAACCCTCAGCTCAGCGCTGGCCAGCTATCTGCCTACATTTAATACAACCCTCAGCTCAGCGCTGGCCAGCTATCTGCCTACATTTAATACAACCCTCAGCTCAGCGCTGGCCAGCTATCTGCCTACACATGTCTAGCGACTGAGATCCCCCAACTACATCAAACATTCACACCTGACTCTCTCCAGACCCCACTGTTCTCGACGCCCCAACCATGATGCTGGGGTAATAATGATGCGTCTCTCTCATACTCCTCTTCTCTTTCTCTCTCTCTCCTCCTCCTCTTCTCTCCTCTCTCTCTCCTTGTCTTCTTTCTCTCTCTCCTCCTGTTCTGTCCTCCAGCCCCCAGCGTTCTGGCTCGGTGCGTTTCAGAAGCTCAGTCTCCAGTCTGAGGCTGGATGCCAGGGAGACGGCTGTGGAGAACATCTACCAGCTAGACGAGGACTACGAAGAACCCTGACCCCTCACCCCTGGCCACTAAGCCCTAACCCCTGGCCAGACACAGTCTTGAGTGTGAACACCAAGGGCACAGCTGTGGAGAACATCTACCAGCTAGACGAGGACTCAGAGGACGAACACCTCACCCCTGACCCCTGACCAGACACTGGTGACCAGGAACACGGACCTTGATCTCCAACCTGTACTTGTTGACAAAAAATCATGGCTGTGCCCCCCAACCTGACCATTCTTTCAGTACCTGGGATTTGTTATTGCTCCATATTGTTGACACAATTATTTGGGATGCATTATTGGTCCATATTGTTGACTCAATTCTTCGATTAATCTCTGTAATACAATAAAACTCCTATTGCTGACTCATTATAATAGAAGTGACATCATCATTGTGTGACTCTCACAGCGACTTTTACCTGCACTCACTGCAGCCCAGTCCAGTTAAAGATCCAACAGAACCACTGCTGTTCCTCACACACTGATGCCTCCCAGCCCTGTGGCCTAGGGGAGACACTTTTTATTCTTAGCCTTTATTATACAGTCAGTTAGCTCAATTAAAGGACAATTTCTTATTTGTAAAATAAATAAAAAAATGTATTAGTATTTTTTGTTTGATTTGTAAAATTTC
Organism: Borostomias antarcticus; assembly: GCF_949987555.1. Taxonomy (NCBI): domain Eukaryota; kingdom Metazoa; phylum Chordata; class Actinopteri; order Stomiiformes; family Stomiidae; genus Borostomias; species Borostomias antarcticus. Next base: position 24,532,139 of record NC_140234.1, read on the forward strand.
TACTTTCCAAGCCCCTTTGGTGTTTTAGACTACCCCTGTACTCTTTACATTTTATATTTTTCTTTTAATGTAGATATTCCTTTTTGTGTTGCTTTGTTGCACATACTGTACATTCAAACAGTGGTGAAGTCCACATTTACATTCTCTTCAGTTCAAAAGATCCTCCAAACCCCGATACAATTATTGCGTTACACATAGTAGTGGATAGTAGTGTTTTAACTGAATAGTCTCTCTAGACAGATTTTCCTAACTAGTCTTTCTCTCTAATATTTAATATTAATACCATTTGGTCAAATTTTAGCAGACACTTTTATCGGAATTGATTTGTCACAGAAATATAATAAAAATAAAGGTATTGGCATGGGTGTATTATGTACATGCTATGTACAGTATATAGTACTGTATATATACTGTGATGATATATGTATAGTATGTATATATTGGGATACTGCCACTGGTGTGGGGGGTTGCTGTCTGTCTCTTTTGTGTCCTGAAGGTAGGATGGACCAGCAGGTCTAAACAGGGCCGGATGCAATGCACCAGGTGCTGGTCACTGGCAGCAGGCTACTTAGCCCCACACTCCCTCCCATTCCTCCCCCCCTCCCACACTCCCTCCCATTCCTCCCCCCCTCCCACACTCCCTCCCATTCCTCCCCCCCTCCCACACTCCCTCCCATTCCTCCCCCCCTCCCACACTCCCTCCCATTCCTCCCCCCCGCATACTCCCTCCCATTCCTCCCCTAGCCCCACGCTCCCTCCCATTCCTCCCCCCCTCCCACACTCCCTCCCATTCCTCCCCCCCTCCCACACTCACTCCCATTCCTCCCCCCGCATACTCCCTCCCATTCCTCCCCTAGCCCCACGCTCCCTCCCATTCCTCCCCTCCCCTCCCCCACTCCCCACCATTCCTCCCCTAGCCCCACGCTCCCTCCCATTCCTCCCCCCCTCCCACACTCCCTCCCATTCCTCCCCCCGCATACTCCCTCCCATTCCTCCCCTAGCCCCACGCTCCCTCCCATTCCTCCCCTCCCCTCCCCCCCCCACTCCCCACCATTCCTCCCCTAGCCCCACAGTCCCTCCCATTCCTCCCCTAGCCCCACACTCCCTCCCATTCCTCCCCCCCGCATACTCCCTCCCATTCCTCCCCTAGCCCCACGCTCCCTCCCATTCCTCCCCTCCCCCCCCACACTCCCCACCATTCCTCCCCTAGCCCCACACTCCCTCCCATTCCTCCCCTAGGCCCACGCTCCCTCCCATTCCTCCCCTCCCCCCCCACACTCCCTCCCATTCCTCCCCTAGCCCCACGCTCCCCATTCAGACTTTATGACTTTACAGTCCATAGAACCCAGCCGATGTGGTTCTCCGATGTGGTTCTCAGGGGCTGGCTCAGACAGAACCTGCACTGTTGTGTTGTTTATGTACTGTGCTGTCACGGCGACCAGCTCATTTGCATGGCCACTTACAGCTGTTGTTTGTCTGTATGTTTGGTCATACTAGCATATCTACACATCTACACAAACCACAGCTCACTGCACACGTCAGCCTCAGCATGAGCCCCCTGCCCACACACAAACAAGCTCAATGGCTGCTAGGAGGGATGGGCAATGCTCATCTGAGAAGGAATATGTCCGCCACAGCTGTGGTTAGATCTCTCTCTCTCTCTCTTTCTCTCTCTCTCTCTCTCTCTCTCTCTCTCTCTATCTCTCTATCCACCCACCCACCCACCCACATCTGTGCTCCTCCACAGGCATGTGTGACCCAGTCCTCCTAGCAGTGTATGGGGACATGCAGATGGAAGTCCTGGTCAACAATGGAGCTTTTCTTCCCTCCCACCCTGGCTCTCGTCCCCTCCCCACCCACTCTGCCTCTGGCTGGGGTTAGCAGCAGGGGGTCACTGCCCTGCTGCCTGCCCGGCCTGGAGATGTCACAGAGAGAGCACTCCTCAACACAGCTGCCTATTCACACACACACACACACACACACACACACACACACACACACACACACACACACACACACACACACACACACACACACACACACACACACACACACACACACACATTCTGTTTTCTCTCTCTTTTGCCTCTTCTCTCTCTTCCTTCCCTTCACTCTCACTATCTTTTTACTCTCTCTCTCTCTCTCTCCATTCATGTGTCCCCTTTCTCCATCCCCCCTTTCTCTGTCTCTCTCTGACAGTCCCCAACTCAAATCAGTAGTGCAGTCCTGCACGCTGGATAGTGAACCCTCAAAATGGCCGCTGGCTCTGGGGGGCGTTTGCTGCACTGCTGGATCCTTTTAGCAACACTCTCAGGCAAGGAAACCTGACTTCTTCTAAATTACTTCAAACTGTTCAAACTGTGCTTGACTGGATCAGTGTAGCGGATATTGGTCTGAATAATTCAGTATTTGAAACCAAAAGTTCAGCTATGTTTTGTTTCATTATCAAAAGGTCTGTAAACTCTGTGTTTCAACCATTTACAGTAGGCTGATGTAGGTCTGATTCATAGAGTGAGAAACCTCACATTTAAGCTGCATAACTGTTGAGGTGTGTCCTGTGTGATCGGGTCTATCCTAGCTTCTTCTACTACCGTAGGCCTGCATGTCAAGAATGACATTTTCATCAGGTGTTTTCATAGTTTGAGAGGCTATCCAATTTACTGACTATTGTATAAATATAGGTTTAGGCCCAGTCTAGACATGCAACAAGATACTTGCCCTGGCTAGTGAATCTACTGTAGGCCTAGAACCTACCTTGGTGTGTGGAAGTCAAGAAAACCAACATGATGACATGTTTCCTCCAGGTCAAGCAGCGCTCTAGGATCTCTAGGATCCAAAAGAACAGCCAGAAATGAAATGGCTGCCATTTCCTCTCATGAGTCACACTCTGGCTTATTGGAAAGGTCCTTTTTGTTTGTGCCCCTTCCTTGCCTCCAGTCCGGTCCTGGGCAGCAGCTCTGCGGGTGAGCGAGGGCGGCTCGGCCCCGCTGGCCTGTCAGTACTCAGCCAAGCGCTTGGGCCTGAGCCGCGTCTGCTGGGGCCGGGACTGCGGAACCTTCTGGTGCCACAACATCCTGGTGCAGACGGACGAGCGCGGGGTGATCTCCAAGGTGTCAGACCGGTACCGGCTGACCGGGGATATCCTCGCAGGCCACATGGACCTGCTCATCCTCAACGTCCGTAGGACGGACAGCGGACCGTACTGCTGCAGGGTGGACATTGATGGCATTTTCAACGACAAAAAGGTCACCCACAGTCTGAGGGTTCAGAAAGGTAAGCGCAATTTACACTTTGAAGGTTTTTAAGCATATCAATATTTATATATTGCTATGATAAATTGAGAGGACCGCCATGAAAACCATGTCTTTGAAGACCACTCTTTGGCTCTGCTGTAGCAATTTCTAAAATACAGTGTCAGGTTAAAACCAAAAGGTTTATAAAAAATGCAACTTAGAGTTCAGATGTGGTGTCCTCCCAGAGAAGCAGAGCCACACCTGGTTCACACTGGGCATGTTTGCTGAGGTCTATATAATAATACTGTAAACACTTTGATTAATTGGGTCAGATGACCGGCTTCATGCAGGCCAGGTCAGACAGAAAACTGGCTTTACCCTTGCAGCCGCAGGTGGCGGTGTTTCAGAGCAAAATATATAGAAATATCTCGTTTTCAATCTATCATACTTTAATTTCAGCTGGAAAGTAATGGAAAAGAACATGTCATATTTACATCCCTGAATCCCTAGTCAAGACTGATTCTGTTGTGATCTAGACTAATGTGTCTGTTGTGATTTAGACTAATGTGTCTGTTGTGATCTAGACTAATGTGTCTGTTGTTATTTTGACTAATGCGTCTGTTGTGATTTAGACTAATGTGTCTGTTGTGATTTAGACTAATGTGTCTGTTGTGATCTAGACTAATGTGTCTGTTGTGATTTAGAGTAATGTGTCTGTTTTGATTTAGACTAATGTTTCTGTTGCGATCTAGACGAATGTGTCTGTTGTGATTTAGACTAATGTGTCTGTTGTGATTTACAGTAGACTAATGTGTCTGTTGCGATCTAGACTAATATGTCTGTTGTGATTTAGACTAATATGTCTGTTGTGATTTAGACAAATGTGTCTGTTGTGATTTAGACCAATGTGTCTGTTGTGATTTAGACTAATGTGTCTGTTGTGATCTAGACTAATGTGTCTGTTGTGATTTAGACTGTCTGTTGTTGATGTGGATGATTCCCTCAGCTCCAGCTGTGACCACTCAGCCCCCCACCACCACCACAACTGAGGAAACCACAGAGCCACCTGCTCCAACCGGTCAGTCTAATAGATCTAATATTATCTAATATGGTGGAATATACTCTATGAGAATCTGATAGAATCTGATAGAATCTTATAGAGTCTAATCAAATCAGCCATTTAGGCTACCAGAACATGGTCTGCTGACCTGGTGAGATCAGGTTTGTCTGGCAGGCTGACATGGCCACATTAAACCTCTTTGAAGTGACCCTGGTCAAGGTGTCCAGAGCAGAACCAGAACAAGACCAAACCAGGACCAAAAGCATAGGCAGAATCAGAACCAGACCAAACCAAAACAGGACCAGAACCAGACCCAAACCAAAACAGGACCAGAGCAAACCAAACCAGAACCAGGCCAAGCCAGGACCAGGACCAGAATCAGGCCAAACCAGGACCAGGACCGGGATCAGGACCAGAGCAGGATCTCCCTTCTGGCTGCCCAGGACCTAACCAGAACCAGGGTCTATGGCTTCCCAGGACCAGTACCAAGACCAGGACCAGAACCAGGACCAGGGTCTCCCTTCTGGCTTCCCAGCACCAGTACTAAGACCAGGACCAGGGTCTCCCTTGTGGATGGTGAGGACCAGTACCAGTACCAGGATCAGGCTCTTCCTTATGGCTACTGTATATGACTCAAAGTGCGTGTGGGCTGCAAAGTAAACTTTAAACTTCTCAGTTGAACCATCAGAAGATGATGAGACTGGAGGGAAATATACTGTCAGTTATACCCCTCTATCTCTCTCTCCTTCCATTTCTCTCCCCTTCCATCTCTCTCATATAACACCATCACCCTCTCTCCCCTTTTTATCTCTCTCCCCTTCCATCTCTCTCTCCTCCCATCTCTCTCCCCTTCCATCTCTCTCCCCTTCCATCTCTCTCTCCTCCCATCTCTCTCCTTCAATCTCTCTCCCCTTCCATCTCTCTCTCCTTCCATCTCTCTCCTCCTATCTCTCTCTCCTCCCATCTCTCTCCTCCCATCTCTCTCTCCTTCCATCTCTCTCCTTCCATCTCTCTCATATAAGAGAATCAGCGCCCCAGGAATGCAGATGAAGATAGTGTCATCGTACCAGTTTACCTCAAGAAGTTTCACTTTCCCACTGACTGTGTGCCAGATCAGCCTGTGTGAATGGTGATTGCTGCTCCTTCAGGCCTAAGTACTGTTTGTTTCGGGGGTTTTAAATGTATGTTTGTTTAGATGGTTAGAAGGGACTAGGTATATCAACAGGGTGGCCTGTGGTGAGATGAGATGACTTGCTTCGTCCTCATACTGAAGAGTGAGTGTGTGTGTGTGTGTGTGTGTGTGTGTGTGGGGGGGTGTCTTTCAGAACACTGGAAAGCTCCTGAGTCACCACTTGTAGATATTCTTAGATGGAACTCCAGCGTGTTGCATTCTGGGACAGTTGTGAGTAATCAAATACTGTAGTTTTTCCTTGGGAATGTCACCGTAACCCAACATCAGTATTATAACCTAACCTAATCCAGTCAATCACCTAACCCTCACTTAATCTAATCTAATCATCATCAACATCATCACGTAATGGACTCTAGTTTATCCACATGCATGTAAACACCATTCAACTGTGCTTAGTGGTGAAATAGACAGTCTAGACACAGTACATAGACATATTTAGACTAATGTGTCACATAGTACAGTACAACACAGACACACACATACTTGTTCTCTCTCTCTCTCTCTCTCTCTCTCTCTCTCTCTCTCACACACGCACACACACACACACACACACTCCTCTCTCTGTGTATCTCTGCTACCCCCAGGTGGAGGATGCAGTTCCTACTCTGTCTCTGCAGATCAACGTGCCGGTGCTCGCACTCTCTCTCTGCCTGCTGCTGCTGCTGCTGGGAGCGCTGGTCCTGCTGGCCTACAGACGTATGCAACACCTTCACCCTGACTGTGTGTGTGTGTGTGTGTGTGTGTGTGTGTGTGTGTGTGTGTGTGTGTGTGTGTGTGTGTGTGTGTGTGTGTGTGTGTGTGTGTGTGTGTGTGTGTGTGTGAGAGAGAGAGAGAGAGAGAGAGAGAGAGAGAGAGAGAATACTTTAATCACATTAGTGCAGCATACTGATCATGGTCCTGTCACAATTTTGTCCTTAGGAGGGATCCACAGAAGAGCTTTGAAAACAGGCTGGTGAGAAAATAAGCTCTCACTAGGACACATACTACCATACATGGATATGGAAGACAGCTGATATACCATTCAATTAACCAATAAGCTAACAATGATGATGACATCAGTTTCATGATCGGTGATCAATATGTTCCCCTAGTCTTTCAGCCAAGGAACCTCCCCACATCATCTACGAGATCAGGATGAGGAGGCCAGTGGAGGAGAACATCTACACCCTGGACTAGACTAGCATGCACTAGAACCTAGAACATTTGCAGCCTAGACTAGAATATGCTGGAACATCTGCATCTAAAACCTAGAACATACCCTCAAGAACACTCTAGAACATATATACCTAATAAAACATCTACACCCTGGACTAGAACACACAATAATAGCTGCATCCTGGACTAGACTAGAACACACTAAGACATATACACCAAAGAGCCTAGAACATCTAGACTAAAACACACCAAAACATCTGCACCTATAGATCAAGTGCATTTACCTGTACACCCTGGGCTAGAACGCCCTAGAGCATCTGCACCTAGAACATAGGACACCTACGTCCTGGAATAGAACGTATTACATCTGTATTTAGATCCTAGAACATCAACACTCCTCTAGATTAAAACACAGCCTATGCACCTATAACATAGCGCTGAATCTACACACTGGACTAGAATGCACTAGATAGAACATCTACACCTATAGAACACCTAGAACATACCTGTAGCCTACACCCTGGCATTGCCTAGAGCAGAACATACACAATTGACTAGAACATACAAGCACATCTACACCAAGAACATAAAACACAAAGACCATCTATACGTAGAATACATACAGGAACTCCTAGAGTTTCCCCACCAAAACATCAACACCCTGGATACAGGAACCCTGAGACACTTGCAGGGTAGTTTAACTCTGTTAAATAACTTACAGTAAAGAATTTTTTAATGTGAAATTGGATTTATTTACCTTGGGTTGGGAAGAATACTATATGGTTGTGTCATATGCAGTAATAATAGCCTTACATTTGAACTTTAAGGCTGAATCCCAATTCACTCCTTGGCCCTACCCCTTACCCCTAACACTTAATTTTGCGCCTTCACGTTTAGGAGTATGGTCGTCCCAGTCCTCAAGGGTTTCGAGTGTAGGGGTAAGGGAAAGGGCATACAGTAGCCCTCGAAACAGATTTTTTTCAGACTCACACTTCAAATCAAGGGCTACAGTATGAGCAAGCAACAAAGGAATGCCACACATTTCAAAATACTACTGTTGTTGTGTCACGGAATATAATTTTAAGATTTTTTTAGGCGGTAATGTACTTGTTTAACTTCAAATCAGTAGTCAATTTATCAAGATAGAGACAATTTGAAAATTAGTTGTTTTCAGAGCTAGCTTGCCTTCAAAATCAGCGCTCACGGTAACCGCCGACAACAGCCTTATCTCGGCAAATGGTTTAGAAATTTGTCGCTGGCTCTAATGTCTGTGTTTTGGGTCAGCTAACATTCAAAAACTATGATAACCAACATATTATTTTTATTTTTGTTTAATATTGTTTCAATTAGAGACCTTTTCTTTATAACAAGCATAGCCTAACGAAAAATTGCTGTCATGCTGATATGTCTTAGCTAACAACATTGTTTTAAGGCTGATTTGTGCGACAGTCCCGCATTCTGACACATTTCCATGTCACATTTCCCCCCTTTGATAGTATATGAGTGACACTCGAAATTGAACTAATCCACCAATGAAGTTGCTGCACTTGTTACCGCTCCGTGCCATGGAGGTATAATATAACTGGAGAACGCATTTAAAATGGCTGCCTATTCATTTCAATGAAAGTTGCTCACCAGTGCATGAAGCCATTTGACGTAGTGGCCACAGCTCGGTATTTCAAGTCACGTGACGGCATGCGGCCCAAAAGGCTCATTTCTAGTAGAAATAGATTATAATAGATAGGGCTAGCAGCGTAAAACAACATTGTCTTGAAGGGGTGTCCCATTTCATAGGGGAAGATTTCAACCCACTAACCCTTGACACTCCTAGGGGCAAGGGGTAGGGGTAAAAATGAGAAATGGGATTCGGCTTAAGAGTCTGTAATGTTTTCCACAAGCTGTCTTAGGCTACTTTTTATTGTTTCAAATAAAATCAGTAAACCTGGACAGCTATTCAATCTATCCTTGATCCTTCTCTTTTCACTTTACTCAGGATTAACAAAGGCACACACACTACTTTAATATGAGAAAGGTAAAGATTCTGATTTGAAGTTTCTGAACAGTTGTCTTTTGAAGCCTCAGGTTGACAAACAAAATGATAGCTGCTGCGCAGCACTGGGTCGGGGCCGGGCGGAGTAAGAGGAGGAGGGAGACAAATGGCAAACATATGAGGGTCTAGGTGAACACATATGTACACAAACTAGTGCAGTGTTTTCCTGTTAACTGCTACAGTCAGGAGATGGAACAAGGTTTGAGGTTGTAACATGGTCACAGCTCTTTTCTGTCCTGGCCACACAGTGAACTGCCCACCGACATCAGGACTTCTCATATTTCACCATAGGCTTAAAACACACCTCTTCAAGAAGTACTACCAGGATTGTCCCTCTTAAGCACCTATTGTTTTTTAAGTTATTTACTTTTGCACTTTACCTTAAGCACTAGATTAGACTCTTGTCACTTGTTTAGAAAGGAGATGCACTTGTGAGCTCTGGTGCACTAACTTCCTATGTTAAATGCAATTATGTAAGTCACTTTGTATAAAAGTTTCAGCTGAATGACTAATGTAATGCAAACAGCCAAAGACATGCAATGCTTTTGCTAACTAGCCAAATAATGAATCTTAGCTGTGTTGCCGAAAGTTGAAGATTGAGGGTGGATGTCATATTGGTTGAAATTGGTTCAGTCCAACTACCGTATTTAAGCACATTTTGTTTTACATGAAAAACATGATTGGATTTTGATAGTATACCGGGGCCCTCACAACCCAAAGTGGACACTGATCCAAGTGATTGATCTGAACCATTGTATATGATCATAAGTAAACTTAATAAGTAAGTAACAGGGCTAAACATGCATTTTCCCTTTACTACTCCTTTAATTCATGATAAGTTTACTATCTACTATTAGCTTATAAATGTGTTATAACACATCGTTATTATAAAGTGTTACCGTGTTCCCCATATAGTGAACTACATAGGGAACGATTAAAAGGTTTTCGAAAAGTACATGGAACGTCATTGCGCCGGATATTCATGCGCCCAGTATCACGTAAACAAACCGCACACTGATGGCAGCAGGTTGAAATGTACTCAGGTAGTATTTAGTTTCCATGTTCAGTTTTGAATGTTAAATCCCAAATAAATTGTTCAAATTATAATGATGTGCAAGTGTGGTTTTGTCAACTATGGTGCTGTCTGCTAATAGCAGGCTGTCAAGTTGCCAGACCGTGATAGCCAGTTAGCTCACGATATACAGCAGCTTCCATAACATTAACTGTCGCTATAGCTGTCGGTGGCTAAAGCAGTTAGCTAACATAACAATAATTCCTGTAATTATTTTAATGCTGTTGGTTCAACTTCTGTTTCTCAGGCATAAACGGAGGCAAACTCAAACTCGCATCAGCAGCAAAATAGCTAGAGGAATCATCGTAATGTTAGCCAATTGCTTAAGCCACCGATAGCTGCTGTCTTCTTCACATCTTCTCCTTCGGTAAAACATGACAGCATTGAATTGTGGTATACGGGAGAAATTGTAGGGTACATCGAATGTGTAGTGAATTAAATTAACCGTTGAGAATTTGAACGCTACAAAAAAAATGGTCAACGCACTATAGTGCACTATATAGAATATGGAACTGTTTCGAACACAGCTTATATATACAGACTAACAAGACGGGTGGAAACCAATCAAACAATCAGTGGCACAGGTGTCCTCTCAGAGTAAATTAAGCCTGTCCTAGGGTCCGCTATTGGGGCGGGGTTGCCAACAACGTTTCTGATTGATGGAGGCATTGCTGTTGCACTATAGGATTGTGAGTAGTGTATTTTTTCCTGTATAAACAGCAGTAGTTTGAGGGGACAGACTTCAAAATACTGTCCAAAATACAGTTTTTGAGAGAAAATTCTGAAAATTGTCCCACTACATCTACCATGTCATGAAAATTCTGTAATTTTTTCCATGAACATTTGAGATTTATTGAGGGAGTATTTGCAGTAACTGTTCACATTAAACCATTTTGATGCGCTGTGGGCTCAAATTTTGATATTTCAAAAATCTGTGAAGATCATTTGTGGAGGACAGACTGAAGATGTAGTGTAGCAATTGAGGTGTCAATTGACCAAAAAATGTGGGAGGAGTAGGATTTTGGTTTTACAGTTACAGTCCAGAACCAGGCCAGGTCCCGTCTGACTTATGTGCGAGGCTGGCTTGTTTCTGTTCAGGACTGGTAGGACGAAAGCTAGTCATGCCACTGAAATAGCTGTGAATTGAAATGACATGAAATAATGTCTGATAAATAAAGATGGGTCTTGTCACCTGGACACATTAGTTCCAATGCTTCCAATGCTAATCAACAATTCCTTACGTAATGTGACATTGTAGAGGGTCATATTCTTGAGAGGGTTGGTTCCCTCCTCTACTGGTGTTCATGGCCTCAAAGTTGAGCATCAGGATAAACTTGTAATACTTCCTGGGGTCGCACAAAGCAGGAGGTAGGAGCAGGAGCATGTTACCAACATGCCTCACTAGCAAACTGATAGCACACACCTGGAATACTCTAAGCTTGATTTAAAGGGATAAAAGTGGGGAACACATTCTTGAGACGGTTCCTAAAACTGGAGAGAAAAAAACGGAAATGTTCTCTTCCCCGTCCCTCCCTCTCCCATCACTCACTTCTGCATGGGGCTGAGCTCCACTCTGACAATGAGCTCGGTCTTGGAGGGCATGTGTTGTAAGACATCAGCCTTCTGAGCATGTGTGGACCAAGCTTCCTGATCTGGTCCTCTTTGGCGATGTCCGCAAACTCCTCCACTAAGCCCTCCAGGTTACTGGACAGAAGAGGGAAGGGACAAGTGGTGGGGGAGAAGGAAGAATGATTCCGTTTGTACATTATTAGATGTTGACATTCATGAAGTTGGATATGTTGTGGTTGAAACAACATTCTCGTACACAACATTTTTTCCATTCACATCTAATCCACTTTCTGCCAGCAGACAATTTCATAAACAGCACTTTTTCTGATAAGGCATTTCTGATGATGTCCTCAGTCCAGTCCGTACGCTTAATGGCTTGTAGCCACAGGCGACTCCGGTTCCTCTGAAAACTCCGGTTTCCGCTTGAAACGAATAAAGTCTACTGCTCCTTGCTAAAAGGGTCTATAACAAACAAATATGACCCACGCTCGTTTATTTATGGGCAGTGGCTCTACCACATCAATTCAATAACTGACATAGCACCACCAGGTAACCACATTTTTACACAGCTTCTATAACATCCAGTGACAAAATACTGTCACGTCAGGGTTTGAACTTGACATTCAGTTTGAGAGGCAAACTCCCTAACCACCAAGCCATTGAATATCTGGGAAACCTGAGGTGTCATAGATGTTTTGGGACCACTGCCTCTTGTGGTAGCAACATAGAACTGCAGGTCAACAACCCGACTGAGGCACGGATAAACCGGCATTCCCTCTCGTTGGTGCGACGCCTCAACAACCTGACGGAGGCACAGACAAACCAGCATTCCCTCTTGTTGGTGCGACGCCTTGCACAAAAATTGTTTAGTGTGTGGGATTTATTCCTTTTTAGAAAATGAATTTGGAAAATCAACGTGATCACTAAACACAGCAGCTTTGTTGCGCAGTGAATTTAAATATGCCGCTGTTAGCCTGGGGCCTATAGAGGGCCTAATGCCGGGCTCACACTACAGGGTATTTAAAATCCTAACCAATTTTGAAATCGGGTTACATCACGCACATAAGGAGAATCTTAACAGATATTCTTTTTGCGCATCTCATACGAGCACATGCAGCAAGATTTGACAATAATGGCTCATCACACACTACAGGATCTTATCGTGCCTGAGGGAGCAACGAACCACTGGTCTCGCAGTCTCACTTGTAAAGTCGGGACATAATAATCTTAAATATCAAACATGTTTGATATTATCGGGGCCGCCTCGATGGGTCTGCGAGCCGATCGGGAGGTATAAGATCTGTAAACCCCTCACATTACAAGATAATCTGGACCGATCATCGGCCCCGACCAACGTTCCAGACCAGATTTCTCCTCTGATTGTCGGGAGGGGTGAATCAGGGATAAATCGGCCCAAAAATCCTGTAGTCTGAGCCCAGCATAAGCGGAAGCAGGTAAAGAAAACCACCATGGGACCTTAAATCAGAAAAAATCTGAACAGTAGTGAACGGTATGAGAAAGAATATTTCTTGATCCCGATTGAATTGTGCCATGGCCATCACAAATGATGTTTGTCAGTTTAAAACATACATTTTACTAATCTTGGTTAACTCGCAAGCTAGCTAATATTAGCTAGATGACATTACACTCGTTTAACACTCACCAAAACCTTGTAAAGCCGATCTCACATGCCAGCGCTTACAGAACTGACTAACTCTCCTTTCACATAACTGCAGCTCTCAACATGGCCAGACTAATATTGATTTTCATCTCTTTTAATAATTTTAAACTCACTCTGGAATAACTGCTTTACAGTATTACAACAAACTGTGACTTCCTTGACTTGCAAAATTATCTACTAATTTAAATTGACTGTGATGGTCATCGAACAATTCAAACGGGATCAAGAAATTATTTGTTTATTGCCATTGACTACCGTACATATTTTTTCCGAATTAAGGTCCCATGGGACGGCTCTTCCTGCTTCCGTTTAGGCACACTTTTGTTCAATGATTACAGATCAGGATTGGTGACATAAACCCATTCAATAACTCTCGTCATTATTATGGGAGCTATAACATGAGGGAATGTACAGTAGGACATAAAATAAACTGATTATAAGGACTATACTGTATATTGGAACATTTAGACTGAATTTGATTATTGAAAATAATATTATTCAATAAGAAGAGTGCAGGAGTGCTGGGAAGTTCAGACAGGTGTGATGAAAGAGCTATTTGGTCGGGAACACAAACTGATCTAGAGTCTACCCACGTGTATAGCGGCATATATCAATAAAGGCTTTTTAGCTTTTTGCCAGTTACTTTTTTTGAAGAGAGAATATTATGATATGAAATGTTTACTTTTTGGGGGGAAGCTGTAGGCTAAACATTGAATACAGTTTAAGTTAATCCTACATTATCATCCGCTTGCTGTTTTTTGCGTGACTCCTGTTATTCTTCTACAAATTATTATTAACTATAGTATCCACTAAGATACTATATAGATCAAACTCATACATCACCTATTTGATTGTTATAATGTGAAGTGAACACAGCGTTACAGTGTATCCCTATTCCTATCGTTTTTACAAAATCCTCCGGATCTGCCTGTTACACTAGAACGCATTCGAACAGGTTTGAGCTTCGTTTTGGCTGTGGTTGTGTAATTGCTAGGCGCAAACGTACGTATTTTCCAGGTCTAGCAGTCTGTCAATTCTATCAGTTTTATCCTCATCTACATATCCCATCTAATCATGGATGACTGTGTCCTTGATATACAGTAAGCAGTGCAATTAAAGAACATTCAAGTAAGTTGTACAGACTCAGTTGTTGTCTATTGTAGTAGAAAAGTCAATACAACAATAAAACAATAAAATGAATGAATGAGTTCAGCAGCTGGACTATTTGACGATAACTTGTTCTCAAGTAGATTGCATACCGTGGGCCATGTTTGAAAAATTTGCACTAGCCTTTTTCCGAAGCCGGTCAGCAGGCACACGAGAACGTCTGTTGTTGTGGCTGATGTTAGCTGCTGCTAGTTGTTGTGAGCTCATGAGCTAACTGGCTATCCTGCTCTTATTGTGCTGGATTAGCATTGGAAGCATTGACACTGATGTGTCCAGGCGACAAGACCTATCTTAATTTATCAGACATTATTTCATGTCATTTCAATTCACAGCTATTTCAGTGGCATGACTAGTCCTGAACAGAAACAAGCCAGCCACGCACATAAGCCAGGCTGGACCTGGCCTGGTTAGGCCATGTCTCTCTCAGTCATTAAATTCCTTAGACTATAAGCAATCCATGGGCTGGACTTATTTTGGTCTGTGAACTTATTGTAATGATTCTGACCTACTAAGTGGGATTTACCGTTATACTGCCATAACAGAGGGCTTTCCGATAAAACAATATTTACAACAGGAAGGTGAAGCGCTGCACAATGAATAGAGCTTATCATGCACCATCAGCTCCTAACAATAGGCGGCAACTTAACTGGGCTGTGTGTTTGTGTGTGTGTGCGTGTGTGTACAGAATGTACTGTATATGTCTGTGTGTCCCAAAGGATTTGCTTGGAGGGAAATTCTCTGATTACTTCTGGGAAACACTCCATTGTCAGAGACACTGCCAGAGAATTGACTTCAAAATACTGATGCTCATCTATAAATCAATAATGATTTAGGGTCAAAATACGCAGCTGAACTACTTGCAATATGATCCCTCAGACCCCTTAGGTCATCTGTTAGCCTACATCATCTGGGACATATACTGTAACTGTTTCCAGACACATCACAAAACAAAACATGGAGAAGCAGCATTTAGCTAATATGCAACAAATAGAATACATTATCAGAGGATTTGAAACTAGCTCCAGCACTGAATACTTTTAAATCAAGACTATAAACGTTTATGCTTTCTGCTAAGCAAACCTTATACTTTTACTTTTGCTGAACTGTAAACCTTGCACTAAAATACACGTTGTGTAAAAATACACGTTGATTTTATCATTTCATTCTTTAAATGTCTTTTTATGCATTTTTAAATACTGTTTCATTGTATCTGAAAACTAAAAAATGAATGCAGGTGAATGGCCGGCCATGTTTGACCAGCTTGTGGACCTGCCCCGTGATTCGGATCTGCTCCAAAATGTAATGGGTTCTAAGTTGACCAATGCTACATCCCTCCACTGACTTTCATGAAAATCGGTCAGGTAGTTGTTGTGTAATCCTGGTCCAAACAATGAATGGTGGTGAATGGCCCGCCCTGTGATCCCCTCCAAAATGTAATGGGTTCTAAGTTGGCCCATGCTTCACCCTTCCACTGAGTTTCATCAAAATAGGTGCTTTAGTTTTTGCGTAATCCTGCTAACAGATGTACATATGGACGGACAGACGGACGGACGGCACCGAAAACATTACCTCTCGCCCTGCACTGTTGCTGGGGTGGAGGTAATATATACACTAAGTGTTTCTTCTTGACTGGTTGGTCACCCTGATGAAGCCTGTGTGCTTCAATGTGTGGATGCGTTTGGATTTTTTCTATGCATTAGCCATTCAATAAAGGCTTTTTACTTTTCCACAACAAGAGTACCTTGGTCAGCATCCTTTTTCCTGAAACTTTTGTTGAAAATATTTTATGTATCAATACAGTATATCAGACATAGAGTATGCACTGACATATTATGTACTATATCTACTATTATCTATAACATATTATCTATTATCTACTGTATTACCCCTCCAGAGGTCAAGGTCAGGGATCAGGAAACCACTTCCTGCTTCTCGATGGGTCACCTGATGCTTCCCAAAACTCTCTCCCTGGTCAAGGCCAGGGATCAGGAAACCACGTCCTGCTTCTCGATGGGTCACCTGATGCTTCCCAAAACTCTTTCCCTGATTGGAGGAGCACTGATAAGAGAATGTTTTGATTGGAAAGGCTGGAATCAATAAATATTGTCTATAGTCAGGATATAGACTGTAGACTAAAAACCCTTTGTTGTTGCAGATCTTGATATTTTTTGCATGCATTTTCCTGACAGGCTAGTGACTGGAGGGCTTGTGAGTTGGGATTGAAACCATTGCAGCAGATGAGGGTATGGGTGTGGTGCTGAGGCTTTCATCTCTACTCTAAACCGGATATCATAGTTTACAGTAGCTGTGAGTAACGGGAAAGTTCCTGTCAATGACCACAGAGCCTAAACCCAACACATGACTACTAGAGACTCCAGGGAGAGATGGGGGTTTCCTAACCCAGAGCAGAAAGGACAGATGGACACATAAAGAGCACAGTCCTTTCATTCATTTTACATAATTATTAATCGAAAAAATCTCAGGGATGTATCGGTAATGGACAATAGGCATTGTCTAAATAAAAATGTAAACATGTCAGATAGAACTAATTAACATATATGTGCACTCGCATCAAGTGAACATTATTGTAGATTGATGCACATGAGCCACACAAACACTTCTGATATAAGTTGTATTTATTTCCAGGTCAATACTTTTCAGTAATGCAGCAGTCTAGAATAGCTGTTGTTGCTTCTGTACATGTCCTGTTGCACTTAGGGGTCAGATGAATCACTTTTACAATTCTAGTGCAAAAACATTCACTAACCACATCACATTCAAAGTCTTTATCATTCATAATATTTAAAATTTCAGTCATATTTAGCTTATATGTACAGTCAAATAACTCAAAAAAGCCGTTAATGCGACCTGTTTGTCGACATTGTGCTGGTTTTGTTCATACATTCAACATCTTTTCCTTCATTCCCAAGACATCAAAATAAAAACATAATATATAAAATATATATAAAAAATAATAAATAACAATTCTGATTTAAAACATGGATAAACATCCAACATCTATCATGATGATAGTGTTACATACACATACAGTCTTTTAATGTAAAATATATTAATATAATATTCATACTTTTCAGCCGTGCATGAGTTCAGTCACACTTATTTTGCAGGCTACCAGACAGACCCTGTACATGTAGGTCCCAGTTAGAATCAGTTAGAATGCTTGGTCATCTTTAGGCAGCTGTACCTGAGTTCCATCGTGATATACTTCAGTCAGGATGGTTCAGTCAGAATACTCAGTCAGGATTCTTCTGGAATAGAGTTCCTTCAGGCAAGCTTGTCCATTATGTTCTCTCCTCTGAGTATCAGTTCATCCAGAAAGCTTGTTCCTCAGTCCCCCCTCTCTCTTTCCCCTCAGAGTGCTTATGCAGCGTCCCAAACAGGAGGTCCCAGTGCGTGAAGTAGGGCGCGTAGTTGGACCTGAACTTGAGGTGGTGCAGGTCGTGGTGAGGAGCTCCGCCGTAGAATCCGTAAGGCACCAGCCTGTGCGTGGCCCAGGGCAGGTCGTAGCCACAATGGTCCTCCACCGACAGCCAGATGTTGAGGACGTAGAAGAGCATCTCCGTCAGCGGGTGGCAGCCCAGCAGAAGGGGGTTGATGGAGGCAAAGAAGCCCAGAGAGAGGGTCTCCCAGGCCCCGGAGTACTGGGTGGTGAGGGCCGACGTGGAGGTGTGCGTGTGGTGCACCTTGTGGAAGGTGCGGTAGAGCCAGGGCACGCGATGGTGCAGCAGGTGCCAGAGGAAGTACTGCAGGTCGAAGAGCAGCAGGCAGGCAAGGAGGTCCCAGACCAGACGCAGGGTCCCTGGAGCCTGGGCGGGCAGGCTGTCGGTGCTCCAGTACCAGTGGAGCACCGTCAGTGGGAAGATGTAGACCAAGTGATTGTAGAGGGAGAAGCCCAGGCATTGACACATGGTAGTCCAGGAGACGTGGCTGCTAGCCTGGATCTTGTAGCGCCGTACCCAGGCCAGGTGAGGGGACAGCAGGTCCAGCAGGATGAAGGGCAGGCTGAAGCAGAGGTAGACGCAGAAGGAGAAGAGGACGGGGAAAAAAGCTGAGCTGAGCAGAGCTGAGTGCTCCCGAACGAGGTCCCATAGGCTCTGTAGAAGCATGGTATTCTGTCTTGTGTGTGTGGGCGTGTCCGAGTGTGAGAGCGAGAGAGCGTGTGTGAGCGCAACACTGGTATGAGCCATCTCATGCACATGCACATTGTCTCCCCACTTTTTATAGCCTTTTGTGTGCAGGAAAAAAAACTCTGGTACCTGCCGCATGCCCTTATTAAGGCTTCCTGTTTCCTGCCACTGGGAGCAGCAGATCCCTGTTAACACTGATATACTATTTCCTCAATATACCCACGTGCAACCATTCATAACCAGACATGCAGTATCCATTTATCTATGCTATTATATATATATATATATATATATTATATATATATATATTATAGTGAAGAGGGAAACTATTGGATTAGGCTACTGATTGAAGTTGCCGGTTGAAGTTGTTGATTCATAACCATAATGTGATGATACATAAGCTGGCGCCAGTGAAAATATAGCCTAAGCAACATCATGTTACTGTCAGGCTTTGGGGATCTATGCCAATGCCTTTTATCTTCACGCCGTTCTTTCTCATGTTGTTTACGGGTACACATCGCCACCTAGTGTTCAATGTAATGAATTGCTAATAATATCTTCACTTTTGAATTCGGTTGTCGACAGCACAGAGTCGATGCTTTATTTAGCCTACGTTGACATAACACTTCATGAACTAATCGTGAGAGGGCGCCGTTAATAGTCTATTTCGTACGCCTACCAAACGATGTAATTTGGCACGAGTTGAAATTTGCAATTGGTCACAGTCCCCAAGGCTTATTAGGTGGGCTAGCTTTTAGAAGCTAGCCCAACTTGTGATATTCCCACTATTTCTTTCTTTCTTTCTTTATTCTAGTTCTCCCCAGTTTTTGTCTCCTTAACTACTTCTTCATACTTTGTGCTAGAAACTTCATTCAAACTTTAAAATGTTCACGATGTTTAGCTCTTTAATGGATCCATTCAGATTTTTTATAGTTTTTATAGTTTTTTAGAAATGTAACTTTTAATAGTAATTTTTGTGCCATTGAAACTGCTGGTGGAATGTTCAGTATCATTATGTTTTTAGAGTGGTGGCAGCTGTTTCTTTGAAAATATTCACACATTTTGTAAACTGCTGGCACTCCTACAGTTTTGAAAGCTCACACACATATTATACACCAAACCGTTCACACAACTGTGATGATTCGTACAATGTAAGTATCTAAGCTGTGTGACTTACAGTTTCTGAGGTATGACGTTTGTTTGGCAACTGCGCTCTCCATTGAAACGTATGGTGCTGCACTCTAACTTTTGAGCTGCTAATTTTGCATTTTTACTCTTTTTATAACTTGTTGCTATCCCTACAGTTTTAACAGCTCACACACATAATGTAAGTATCTAAGCTGTGTGACAAAGTTTTCGCTGTATGACGATTTGTTCGGCAACTGCGCTCCCCATTGAAACGTATGGTGCCGCACAACTTTTGAGCTGCTACGTTTGCATTTTTACCCTTTTTCTAACTTTTCGCCATGGCTACAGTTTTTAAGCTACACATATGTTCAGCAAGTTCCCAGGATTCGTATGGTGTCAATATCTAAGCTGTAACATTTATACTTTTTGAGAGAGAGCTGTCTGAATCCGGCATGCCTTTACATTGAAGTGAATGAAGGGCTGCTCAGAGTGTCAGTTGGGATTTGAATTTGGGAACACGAGCAGGATCTCTTAAAGGTACGGGCACACTTTTATGACTACAGTGGTAGCATCACACCACAGACCACACACCTCCCCTGAGTGTGGTAGAGACACACGGTCTTCACTGATGAAGGCAGGTGGGTGGCCCGGAGAGGGGTACACTATGACAAGCCATTTTAACATTTATTAAGTAGACTGGATATTCGTTTCTGATATCTCCAACATAATTTTGCCTAGTCAAAACTCTAATTCAGGATATCTTTAATTATGTTTTGACTAGGCAAAACTCTAATTTTAGATATCTGCAACGTCATTTCGCCTAGTAGATTCAAACTACTTTTGCCATTCATGTGTATGGGGTACGTCATTACAGATATCTACAATTCAGTTGCGGATATCCACAATGTGAATTGCGGATATCTATAACTGAATTATCACTAGGTGTAATTCCAGTTTCAGATATCTACAATGTCATTTTAAGATATCTTAAATTAAGTTTAAGATATCTTGAATTAAGTTGTAGATATCTTGAATTGTAATTATGACTAGTCAGAATTAAATTGTAGATATCTGAAACACATAGCCTATGTTGCCTAGTCGAATATTTTGAGGTGGTTGCAGTTGTCTATAGCAACACATTTAGCCTACTGAGTAGCCTAGGGGAGAGCGGGGCATGTTGGAACATTTTTTGCCTTAAAGGTGAATGCTCGTTTTTGACAACCTGGACCTTATTTACGGCATATTATAAGACGTTTCACTCACCGAGATAACTTTGGTGTAATTTGGAGGCATGCTGTGCGCATGCGTGCTGGAGCAAGTGGGGAAGCTATTTCGTTTCTAAAGACGTTTCTAAAGATCATATTACAGAGGCATGTGAAAAACCACAACAAGCCCTCGCTCTATGTAAGCACAACTAGCGATTAATAAAGACAGATTGATGAAAACAACTGTTTCGCGGCAGAAAATAGATTTTTTAGAAGCTGCATTCTCAGTGCCCCGTCCGCCGCCATTACATGGATATACTCGCGCTGGATTTTGAATTTCTTCTACAGGCCTCCAAATTACACCAAAGTTATCTCGGTGAGTCAAACGTCTTATAATATGCAGTAAATAAGGTCCAGGTTGTCAAAAACGAGCATTCTCCTTTAAGCTTATTTATTTAAAAATTATTTCGTTTTTATTATGAATTTTGCTATACATGTATACCTATATCTGTTGGCTACAAAAGGACATCAAAACGAGGTTTCCAGCACTAACCAGTTTCTTACAGTTTTGCCAAAAGTGGTGGATGTGAAAACGGTCCAACGTGCCTCATGGGTGAGGCGCGTTGGACCACATAGTGGGCGCATTGTACATTGCCTTAAAAACCCATGCAAATAACATTATCTTCTTACAACTTTATGTTATGTGCTACATACATGTTTCTTTCACTACCTGCATGCATTATTTATACTGTTAGGTATTTATTATGTATAGGCCTAATAATGTCATGTTGTATACGATATTTGCTCCTATATTTAGTATTTATTTTATCATAAGCCTATGTATATAGTTGTATTTATTATGTCTGTATATAGCTTGTATTTATTTATTGTATTATAGGCTAATGTATAGATTGTTGGGTGATGATTTCTATGAATATCTAACTCATAAATTGACAATTATCTCCTGAATTAGGCTACCTGACTTGGGCTTAACCCATGAAACATGGCAGATGCTGTCAGTAGGTAGTCCCTCTCTCCTGACCCTTACTGAACACTTGACCATGGCGAGAGTAGCTAACATCAGGGAGCCGTGTGCTGCCTGCCTCTTGCATGTCCCTTAAGTAGTGTAACAGGGAGACGTGACTGATGGAGGAGCTTTTAGCTGCACCATGTACAGACAATCCTCGCTCCACTTCTCTGACTGCCAGCTCAAGCACCTCTCTAGCCACTTCTGTCGGTCTTACGTTGCCTATTTCTCATACTGTGAATAAAAGTAAAGAAAAATGGCTAGTAATGCATGATCATTGAATGTGGGCCGCGTTGGACCACAGTGGTCCAAAGTGCCCCACCTACCAGAGGCTAGCTATCTGGCTAGCTGTCACTCAGTGCTATGTAGCACGAAACATGAAAATTATAGCTCTTATAGCCACTAAAACATTGATTAAAATGATATATGTTTGGATTCTGTGACATGTATACACAAGGTATAAATAAAAAAACACTAGCGTAAAAAAAAAAAACTTTCATGGGGTAAAAATAGATGATCACCAGGAAAATGTTTACAGATTTTCAAATACTCCTGCCGACTTCAGGAGAGGTTGACGTGACGTAGAGAGATGTGTTCACCAAAATATGTTTGTGTAGCTACAACAGATCACCTCAAAAGCCCTGCGGTCCGACGTGCCCCGCGGTCCAACGCGCCCCGCTCTCCCCTACTATTTTTGCATATTAACTAGCTAAGATAGGTAGTTAAGATAGCTAGTTAGTGTTAACGAGTGCTAATAACGTTCACTATCTGCAGTTTTACCAAAAACCGACCGCCGTCGTCGTCACAGCAGCCCTTTATATAGCCTGTGCTCTAGACCAAAAAGTTCAACTTCTTTCAACTGCAAAAAGAACCTAGAGCTCGAATACAAGACAGCTCTCGCGGTAGAGCTCATTGGCCATTGAAAACAGCACCAGCTCTAAAATACACACGCGCCCTAGTCACAAATTAATAATTGGATTACCACTATTTTTCATAAATATAGGGACATTAAGCTTAAGTACAGTGAATCACAACATCCTAGCTTTTTTCTACTTTGAGTTATGTGTGTTACTGACCTGCGTTAGTCTTGACTTCGCTCTCCCTTGGATAAATCATTTATCCAAGCTTTTCTTCATACTCGAAGTTACTAAGAGTGCTTGCACTCATTTACAGCTTTGCTAAATAATTACATATCATTAATCAACATCAAGAAACAATATTACATTAACAAGACTAGAACAAATAGGGAAAAAATAATCAATTAACAATTCAAAAACAATTTTAAAACAGCAGTCAAATCATCATGATTTGGCTGAATACGTGCTAAATTTTACTGTAGGCATAAGAGCAGACTCAGTTACATGAGGATACCACCTAAATAGCATGACCTGTATTTGTAATTTATAACATCATCATCATTCATAACATATTTTGCTTTTCTGTGTTTCAGTGTCTCTGTAAAAGAAGCAGATATGGAAGCCAGCCTGAATGCTCTCCTGTGTCATTTCACCTGGGGCATTGACAAGGCTGACATTGTAGACCTGAAAGGCATCTCTGAAAAACTTCTGGACCGCATCAAATTCTGCCATGCCCGTTGCCACCCCATATACTTCAACACACTGGCGTTCCTTAGCCACCTAGAGGGAGACAGCGCTGTTGCGCTGGGGTTTCTCTACAAGGCAGAGAAGGTGCTGAGAAAGAGGAAGGATGATACTGAGCTGCAGGCTCTGGAGGGGGCGCCAGAGAGTGAGTCCTTCAATGTGGGCTATGCAGTGGTGGTCTACCGGCTGCAAGAAATGGAGAAGGACAGGAAACCAGGGGGAAGGAAGAAAACCGGGGAGGCCATCGGACAGCTGAGGAAGGCCCTGGAGCTGGAGCCTGACAATGCAGAGGTTATGGTCCTCCTGGCCTTGAAGCTGCAGAGCCATAGCACGGGCCCACAGGAGCGAATTAAGCTGGTGAAGCAGGCCCTGAGCCTTGCCCCGGATGTGCCCCAGGTCACCCGCAAGGTGGCCAAGTTCTTCAAGATGGAAGGCTCCGTCGAGCAGTCCCTGGAGGTGCTGCGGAGGCCCTGGAGCTCGCCCCCACCTCCTCCTTCCTGCACCACCAGGTAGGCCTCTGCCACTGGAAGCAGCTGATTCAGATGAAGAAGCAAGAGAGTCCAGGGGGACGGAAGGCCAAGGTGAAGGCCAAGGCAGACGAGTGCATCCTTCACTTCTCCCGAGCTGTAGAGCTGAAGCCCTCCAACATCTACGCCAGCGTGAAGCTGGCTGAGGCCTACGGAGAGGGCCGGCAGAAGGAGAAGGCCACCGAGATCTTCCTCTCCCTTGAAAAGGACCAGAGCCTGAGGGAGGCGGACAGGCAGCACGTCCTCTGCTCCTACGGTCTCTTCCTGTTCTACAGGAAGATCGAAGGTCCAGCTGTCGCTCAGCTGAAAGCAGCCTATCAGATCCCGGTTCAGGGAGTTGAACAGGAGAGGGCGGGTAAGAAGCTGAGGGACCAAGCGGATTGGTGGGGTCAGCAGAAACCGCGAGACGCCCAAGACATCCTGACCTTCCTCGCTGACCAGGACAAACTGGAAAGGGAGAGGAAGACGAGAGAGAAGAAGGCTGGAAAGGTTGATGGCCTGCCTGGTGCCTTTGGTAAAAGACTGAATCTCAAGTGATGAGAGGTCAAGCCCATATACAGGGGTGTAGTGGTACCTCAAGAAGTGTACTTACACCACTGCCCATATGTTTCCACCATGCGTCATTGTTATAGTGTGCTGTTTCTGCATTAATTCACATGATAGTCTGTAGCCTATATGGTTACTGTTGTTGTTAAAGGTGGGATAGGTAGTTTGCTTTTGGCTTTATTTGGTAAAATTGGCATAATAAACTTTCAGCTATCAGTAACAGAAGTGCTCTGAGAATAAACTTGGATCTCAGTGTTTACCGCTGCCTCTGTATTTTGGATTCAAAGAATGCACCCCGCCCAAATGTATTGACCAATCAGGGTCTCTATCTTGCCACACCTACCAGTCATGTTTGGAGGGAGGGACTACATCATGATGGACAGGAGGGAGGGGTGGGTTCTTTGAAAAAGATGACCAATCGGAGGCCTTGTTGACCTCAAACTACCTACCCCACCTTTAATTGTGGCCGCAGTGGGGGACCTTTTGACTATATAGCATACCTGTGTGTACTGCATGGCTTTAAATGAAGTTTTAACGTCTAAATCCTATATTACTTATTCACTCCACCTCCCCTGTCTCACTTCAATGTCCAATGAAGGTATAATAGCAACATACTGTATGTTTATATGCCTAGTGTGGGAATGCCTAATTATCAATAAAAACAACACAAAGTTGTTTCCTGTTCTGTTTCCCTGTGAAGAAAACATGTCTTTCAGATTTATCTACTATGACAGGCATGCCGCTTAACTGCCGCAGAGGAGGCGCATCTGTAAGGTATGGTCCGACGTCATGAAACTTAAGGAACACGATATCATCTCAGACAAGAGCAGCATTCACAGTGATTATTTCGGTTTCCAATCTGTCGTAGGGTTACTATTCTTGGCACATAGGGACGGACTTGGAGTCTGTTTACTAGCAGCCACTTAGCACTACAAACAAAAACCGACTGGAGGAGGGAGCCTACTGAAGTAGAGCACTGTATAGGCACCAGGGAGTAGCCTACAGCCTAATTGAATCACTTGTCCGTAGGCTACTATAATAGTATAATCCTGCGGTGCTTTCAATATATACACACTGAGTTCTCTCAGCAAGATAACTTCTGAACCAATCAACAGCCCTTTCACTGAGGCCAATGTTACAGAGTTTGGCTAGCAACAACTGGTGATCAACAGAATCAAATGCTTTTGATAGATCAATAAACAAGGCAGCACTGCTTTGCTTTTTGTCTAATGCAGAGATGATATCATTTGATACTGCCATGGCTGCTGTAATCGTACTATGCCCTGATCTGAATCCAGACTGAATCATACTCAAGATGTTATTGTCAGTCAGGAACACCTTCAACTGAGAATTCACAAGGGATTCAAGGACTTTGGCCAGGATAGGTAGCTTGGAAATTGGGCGATAGTTGTTAACATATGCAGGGTCTCCACCCTTAAATAGAGGGAGTACATAAGCAGATTTCCACAATTTGGGTACAGTGTTCGAAAGAAGACTTAAGTTAAGGATGTGAGCCACAGGCTCAGCTATAATACTAGCTGCTGTCTTTATAAGATAAGGATCTAGATTGTCTGGACCAGCTGACTTTTTTGGATCAATGTTTCTAAGAGCTAAGAACATCTTCATTAGAAATCAGCTCAAAGTTAAAAGAATTAGGCCTACTATGAGGGGCAGCTGTAGAGCAGTTTGTAGCAGAATCCGTATCATCTCCCTTGTCAGAGACTGACCCAGAGGAGATAAAATGTTTATTAAATCTCCCCACGTCAGCTTTTTTTTTAATTACCTGAGTATCGACCAATAAATGATCAGGAAGGCCAGGATTCAAAGAATGCACCGCGCCCAAATGTATTGACCAATCAGGGTCTCTATCTCACCATACCTACCAGTCATGTTTGGAGGGAGGGACTACTGAACACCATGATTGACAGGAGGGAGGGGCGGGTTCTTTTGAAAAAGATGACCAATCGGAGGCCTTGTTGACGTCAAACTACCTACCCCACCTTTAATTGTGGCCGCAGTGGGGGACCTTTTGACTATATAACATACCTGTGTGTGCTGCATGGCTTTAAATGAAGTTTTAATGTCTAAACCCTATATTACTTATTCACTCAACCTCCCCTGTCTCACTTCAATGTCCAATGAAGGTATAATAGCAACATAGCCTACTCTATGTTTATATGCCTAGTGTGGGAATGCCTAATTCTCAATAAAAACAACACAAAGTTGTTTCCTGTTCTGTTTCCCTGTGAAGAAAACATGTCTTTCAGATTTATAAGCACAACTTTGGTCAAAGTTCACATTTGAAGACCACTTTTATTCTAGTTGATGCAATCAAATAGCCATCTATAATGAGGAGTAGAGACCATGTTCAAATCGTGTCCCAACATAATATTTATAACTATGACAGGCATGCCGCTTAACTGCCGCAGAGGAGGCGCATCTGTAAGGTATGGTCCGACGTCATGAAACTTAAGGAACACGAAAGATATTATCTCAGACAAGAGCAGCATTCACAGTGATTATTTCGGTTTCCAATCTGTCTAGGGTTACTCTTCTTAGCACATAGGGACGGACATGGAGTCTGTTTACTAGCAGCCACTTAGCACTACAAACAAAAACCGACGGGAGGAGGGAGCCTACTGAAGTAGAGCACTGTATAGGCAGCAGGGAGTAGCCTACAGCCTAATTGAATCACTTGTCCGTAGGCTACTATAATAATATAATCCTGCGGTGCTTTCAATATATACACACTGAGTTCTCTCAGCAAGATAACTTCTGAACAAATCAACAGCCCTTTCACTGAGGCCAATGTTACAGAGTTTGGTTAGCAACAACTGGTGATCAACAGAATCAAATGCTTTTGATAGATCAATAAACAAGGCAGCACTGCTTTGCTTTTTGTCTAATGCAGAGATGATATCATTTGATACTGCCATGGCTGCTGTAATCGTACTATGCCCTGATCTGAATCCAGACTGAATCATACTCAAGATGTTATTGTCAGTCAGGAATACCTTCAACTGAGAATTCACAAGGGATTCAAGGACTTTGGCCAGGATAGGTAGCTTGGAAATTGGGCGATAGTTGTTAACATCTGCAGGGTCTCCACCCTTAAATAGAGGGAGTACATAAGCAGATTTCCACAATTTGGGTACAGTGTTCGAAAGAAGACTTAAGTTAAGGATGTGAGCCACAGGCTCAGCTATAATACTAGCTGCTGTCTTTATAAGATAAGGATCTAGATTGTCTGGACCAGCTGACTTTTTTGGATCAATGTTTCTAAGAGCTAAGAACATCTTCATTAGAAATCAGCTCAAAGTTAAAAGAATTAGGCCTACTATGAGGGGCAGCTGTAGAGCAGTTTGTAGCAGAATCCGTATCATCTCCCTTGTCAGAGACTGACCCAGAGGAGATAAAATGTTTATTAAATATCCCCACAATGTCAGCTTTATTTTTAATTACCTGAGTATCGACCAATAAATGATCAGGAAGGCCAGGATTCAAAGAATGCACCACGCCCAAATGTATTGACCAATCAGGGTCTCTATCTCGCCATACCTACCAGTCATGTTTGGAGGGAGGGACTACTGAACATCATGATTGACAGGAGGGAGGGGCGTTTTTTTTTTTTTTTTAAAGATGACCAATCGGAGGCCTTGTTGACGTCAAACTACCTACCTACCCCACCTTTAATTGTGGCCGCAGTGGGGGACCTTTTGACTATATAACATATCTGTGTGTACTGCATGGCTTTAAATTAAGTTTTAACGTCTAAACCCTATATTACTTATTCACTCAACTTCCCCTGTCTCACTTCAATGTCCAATGAAAGTATAATAGCAACATACTGTATGTTTATATGCCTAGTGTGGGAATGCCTAATTCTCAATAAAAACAACACAAAGTTGTTTCCTGTTCTGTTTCCCTGTGAAGAAAACATGTCTTTCAGATTTTATAAGCACAACTTTGGTCAAAGTTCACATTTGAAGACCACTTTTATTCTAGTTGATGCAATCAAATAGCCATCTATAATGAGGAGTAGAGACCATGTTCAAATCGTGTCCCAACATAATATTTATAACTATGACAGGCATGCTGCTTAACTGCCGCAGAGGAGGCGCATCTGTAAGGTATGGTCCGACGTCATGAAACTTAAGGAACACGATATCATCTCAGACAAGAGCAGCATTCACAGTGACCCCTCCCCCCTTGCCGACAGTCTCATTCACGATCGGAGAGAAATTGACGAAACTGAAAGTGTGCCACCGCATCGGCTCGTGGCGGGGGGGCGGGGGGGGCGCCGTGGTGGGGGCTTCGCCCAGGGTGGCATATAAAATAGAAACGCCACTGGACGGACATGAGTCTGTTTACTAGCAGCCACTTCACTACAAACCGACGGGAGGAGGGAGCCTACTGAAAGTAGATCACTGTATGGAACCAGGGAGTAGCCTACAGCCTAATTGAATCACTTGTCCGTAGGCTACTATAATAATATAATCCTCCGGTGTCGCGGGATTTTCAGCGGACCACCACCACATCATTATTGGAAGACTCCCGTGGCAGCAGCCACGCCTTGACCAGAAACTATTTACATGGCGTAAGTTTGCTTATTTACGGAAGAGCATTAGGGCCAACAACTGAGTTTTTTTTCTTTTAAGCTTCTGAGTTTAAAGTCATAAATAACTTCTGTGATTAAAGTCAGAATTTCTGAGATTAAAATCAGAATTTCTGAGAAAAAAAGTCAGAATTTCTGAGTTTAAAGTCAGAATTTCTGAGAAAAAAGTCAGAAATAACTTCTGAGATTAAAGTCAGAATTTCTGACTTTAAAGTCAGAATTTCTGAGAAAAAAAAGTCTGAAATAACTTCTGAGATTAGTCAGATTTCTGAGATTAAAGCCAGAATTTCTGAGAAAAAAGTCAGAAATAACTTCTGAGATTAAAGTCAGAATTTCTGACATTAATGTCAGAATTTCTGAGAAAAAAGTCAGAAATAACTTCTGAGATTAAAGTCAGAATTTCTGACAATGTCAGAATTTCTGAGAAAAAAGTCAGAAATAACTTCTGAGATTAAAGTCAGAATTTCTGAGAAAAAAACTAGGAATTTCTGAGTTTAAAGTCAGAATTTCTGAGAAAAAAGTCAGAAATAACTTCTGAGATTAAAGTCAGAATTTCTGAGATTAAAGTCAGAATTTCTGAGAAAAAAGTCAGAAATAACTTCTGAGAAGAAAGTCAGAATTTCTGACTTTAAACTCAGAAGCTTAAAAAAAAAAACTCAGCTGTTGGCCCTAGCTGTTGGCCCTAATGCTCTTCCGTACTTATTTTATTTACGTGTACATACCTTCTTTTTGTTTGCTTGATGGATGTAGAGTGCACGGGGTACAGGACAGAGTGAGCTGGGAGCTTTACATTTTGGAAAAGGTTGTAATGGGATTTATCCATAGTGGGATAATGGGATTTTTCTAAAGGCAGATCATTAAAAAGCCCTCTTAGACTGACATTGATTTTCATTGTATTGTTTCCAGTTCCAGTCATGATAGTGTTCTTAAAACCAAACTACTCAATCTGGAGAGTCGCTTCACCTGGGAACTGAGGAAAGATGACATTGATATTGCCAGCCTCCAGATCAGACTACAGGACTACATACAGCTAGATCTGGGTAGAGATGCAGGAGTCGCCCGCTCCTACAGTTTCTTGGCCTATGTCCGGTACCTCCAGGGTTACCCCGAGGAGGCCATAGAGCACCTGCGCAAGGCAGAGGACCTGACCAGAGAGCAGCACGGTGATGACTGTGAGAAGCTGCTAATCGTCACCTATGGAGACTTGTCCTGGTTGCACTACCACATAGGCGACTACGCCAGGAGTCAGGGCTACCTGGACAAAGTGGAGCGGATCAGGGAGAAATTCCCCATGGGATCGGGATCCACCACCCTCCACCCCGAAGTGTATGGAGAGAAAGGCTGGACCTTCCTCAAGTTCTCCCGGGTGTACTACCACCGGGCCCTCGAGTGCTTCCGGAAGGCCCTGGAGCTGGAGCCTGAGGAGAGTGAGTGGAACGAAGGCTACGCCATCGCCCTGCATCGTACCGAGGACGAGCTCTCTAGTCCCCAGGACTCTCCGGTCATCACACAGCTGAGACGAGCCTTAGAGATCAAACCGGAGGACGGGCTGCTGCAGGCCCTGCTGGCCATACGGCTGGCTCTATACGGGAAGTTGAAAGAGGCCGAGGAACTAGTGGAGAAAGCCCTGACGATGTCCCCGGACTGCCCTCACGTGACTCGATACGTGGGGAAGTACCTCCGGCAGTATGGCCACGCTGACCGCTCTATTAGCCTGTTGAAGCGAGCGCTGGATCGCGACAGCCAGTCCCCTTTCATCAACCATCAGCTGGCCCTCTGCTACAAGTACAAGAAGAATGAGGTGCTCCAGCAAGGAGGTTTCCACGAGAATGTCGCCGAGGCCAAACGACAGAGGACTGTGCATTCAGCACCTGGAGAAAGTAGTCTCTGTGGAGTCCTCCTTTGTTAGTGCCACGGTGGAGCTGGCCATCCACTACGGGGAAGACGGGGACCACGGCAAGGCTGAGAAGCTGTTCCAGACCGCCCTGGAGATGGAGAGATGGCCGGAGAGCATCCAGAAAACGCACCTTTACTACGGTCGGTTCCAGCAATACGAGGCTAAGTGTGAGTCCGAGGCCATCAAGCACTACACCAAGGGCCTGCAGCTGGAGAAGGACTCCAAGGATGGGAGGAGGTGCGCGGAGATGCTGAGGAGAATCGCAAAACAGAGGGCCGCCAAGGACCCTTCTGACGGGGCAGCGTACGGGCTGCTGGGGTGGTTGTGCCAAATGCAGGGGGAGACCGGCCAGGCTGTAGAGTGGTATGAGAAGGCTCTGGCATGTGACACAGAGAATGCGGAGTACCTCTCTGCTCTCTGTGAGCTACGTCTGGTCCTGTAGTAACACAGTGTCTTGTTGTCAGACATGGGCCAAATACTATTTAGAATTACTCGTCGTACACTTGGTTTAACTCAACCAGGTCGGTGAAACCAGTGGAACAGTCCCAAAAGGGAGAACGGGGAGGTTAAACCACTACACCTCAAATTATTTTAAATATGTAAACCCATTAGGGCTGGGTATTGGCAAGGACCGACCTCATGATATAGGATACGTATCACGATACGTGACCCAGCACGCATGCGCAAAGCGCGCAGACTGGCTATTCTCCTGTAGGCTACACTCACCGCTCACATTCTCTACGCTACGATCGGCTTGTTGGTGCCTGGAATATTGTGTGCAATATGGCTGAATATTTATCTGATTTTGAGGATATAGAAGATGACTTAGAATATGATGGAAGCCGATCGTAGCATAGAGAATGTGAGCCGTGAGTGTAGCCGGAGAATAGCCAGTGCGTGCTGGAGCAAGTGGGGAAGCTGTATTTCGTTTCTAAAGACGTTTCTAGAGATCATATTACAGAGGCTAAAGACCACATATTTGAAAACCACAACAAGCCCTCGCTTTGGGGAAGCACAACTATCAATTCATTAAAAAAAACAGATTGATGAAAACAACCGTTTCGCGGCAGAAAATAATTTTTTTAGAAGCTGCATTCTCAGTGCCCCGTCCGCCGTCATTACATGGATATACTTGGCTCGCGCTGGATTTTAAATTTCTTCTACAGGCCTCCGAATTACACCAAAGTTATCTCGGTGAGTCAAACGTCTTATAATATGCCGTAAATAAGGTCCAGGTTGTCGAAAAAGAATATTCTTCTTTAACTCTAACCTATTCCCCTACAGTACATACTATTGTGTACCCTATTATACTGACTATACAGAGACCTGGTTCTATTTTTCTATATAGGTATATGCACTTTTTCTATATCTCTGTATATTGTTCCATTACGTTAACATTTACTGTAAGCCCTTGATTTATAATCTCTGAATGATATATGGGCTATTTTGATACCTTTTCTCTATATTGATTATTATGTATTTTTCCTATATTATATATTCCTATATTTCTATATTAATGATGTTTTTATATACATTGATTGTTTTATATTGATGACTATGTATCTTTCTTTTTATATTTTTGTATTTTAGCTGAGACACT
Source organism: Borostomias antarcticus (assembly GCF_949987555.1). NCBI lineage: Eukaryota > Metazoa > Chordata > Actinopteri > Stomiiformes > Stomiidae > Borostomias > Borostomias antarcticus. Next base: position 24,564,612 of record NC_140234.1, read on the forward strand.
AGTCATGTTCTGCCTTAATCTTTATCACCACATTAGGGGAGCTCTCCTTCAACTATCTGCACCCGGCAGCCTGTTCACATGTGGACCCTCTTATGTTTTCTGATTTGCTAATGTCTCCTACCCTTACCTACTTAACTGTCAAATGTTATGGTGTTATCGTTATGGTATACCATCATATGTGGATGGTGGCTTATGGCCGAAACGTGTCCGTTTGCCCAATAAAAATATAAATGCAATTTTTTCTGTGAGTGCCGGTGTAGCAGGCCAGATTAACCCCCTGCCAAACTATCCCCATCCAGCCTAAAATATAACCCAGTGTATAAAATAGCCTAGTCTGGTTTATTTTGGGCTAGGCCAGACTATATGCCCCTTTAGTCCAGGTTATACCCCCGCAGCATATTTTGGGGTAGGCCAGACTATACTCCTTTCATTTAAATTTAAACTACACAATTTATGTAATACAGCTTTGATAAGTAAGTAGGCCCTATGTTCAACTATATTATTATTTTACACAGAACAGAGAGAAAAGGTGCATTTTGATACCCAAACCAAAGTCCTGTACTAAAGCTAGCTTGTGTATGGATATTGATTAGGCCTGATTGTGCTTGTGTTTGGTTGTGCTTTATCGTGGTTATTGGCATGACATTGAATGCCTCTTGGAGTGTGAAAATCTAAATTGAACACTGTATCCTTGATTATTTTATGTACTGTATCTGAGTATGGGGGATATAAACTGGCCTGGATTTTATTTATTTATCAAAAAGTCCAGAATATATTGTTGAAAGATGCATTTGTCTTTGACAGGAATTTACCTTTGACAGGGATAGACACAATAAGGTCCAGTCAAATGTATACACACAATGTATACATACAGTTCAAATTTATACATTCAAATATGCTAATGTGCTTCTTTAGTCTAAATACTGGTCATGTTGGCTATCCTTACTTTGAGATACTATCTAACAGGCTCTGTTTGACCTTTTTCTTAAAAACCAGTGGGTTCTGGGTGTGAAATAGCCAAGCCTAAATAATACTTGTTTTGGCAATTAAGTGATTAATCATCAATTGCGTTATTTCAGCTCATTAATCAATAAAATGAGAGATACCAACCAGAATCCCAGTCTAAGTCTTGTTTTAATGTGAGTTCACAGAGAACAGTTGTCACCACACAGGGATCAGGAGTGTTCCAAAAATGATAACAGTTTTAGCAGATATTTATATTTAGACCAATATTAGTTACACTTACACCCATCGTGAATACATTTTACTCCCTCTGACCAGTCTGCGTCAGTAACTCAACTTATCAGCAGTTTGTAACAGAAGATAACATACCCCAGGGTATAAACTGGACTAGCCTGGAATATAGGCTATCCCACTTTAACCCCGGGTATAGTCTGGGCAGGGGGCTGTTACACCGGTTCTCTGCTCCTTCAGGTTTCCAACAGACCTTGGTGAAATACTGTACTATTAGCAAAGAGCATCTAACACTTCAGGTGACTAGATTTAGTTCACCCAGTGCCATGAAGCCAAGGGACCAGTCCTTTCAGTACACACTCCAAGTTCAATCAAACACGGCTCACATACCTTTGAGAATTTGATCTTTGTATCTGACCTAGGTCTGGCTCCCTCTAGACGTTGTTCTAATGTAGAACAGCACAGCGTTCCTGAACCCTGATATAACTGCATCATAGGACAAATCACCCACAGTTACTGTCCATTCTGTTCATCATAACAAAGATAAACATTGATAATAACCGTCGTAGATGGACTTTGCTGAGACTAGATCTACACGTATTCATATGACTTGGTCTGCACGTCTTTTTTTGCACGGTGCAGATATGGTCATTTACTTACCAAACCCTGACCACTGGCTACATTTAGCATTTGCAGTAAAAAAACAAATTAATGCTATATGGGATATGGCAGCAAGCATTATGGTACAAACTAGGATGAGACTGAACACCATTAACAGTTTAGAACATTTTATTAGGCATACAAATTATTACTGTACATTGCAAAACAGATTAAAACTATACATATTTACAAGGGTGAGGTGTACATATGGTCTGTCACATAACGCATAGCCAGAAAAAAAAGTATGTACCTCTCTTCCACTCTTGTCCATGTTGGTCTCCTCCTGTCACCTCTCTTCCACTGTGGTGTCCATGTTGGTCTCCTCCTGTCACCTCTCTTCCACTGTGGTGTCCATGTTGGTCTCCTCCTGTCACCTCTCCTCCTGTCTTTTGTCCATGCTGGTCTCCTCCTGTCACCTCTCCTCCACTGTGGTGTCCATTTTCATCTCCTGTCCACAAATAACAAAACCTAAACATAAGCTATAAACACACACACCCCCACCCACCCATCCATCCACATTATTTTTTAAACTTGCCAGGATCTAATTAATGTAATGTCTCTTTGGCTAACATCAGGTATCTCATCTCTCATCTCTATGTCCTCTCCTCCTGTCCCCTCTCTTGTACCTCTTGGTTTCCTGTCAACAAATTATATATTTTTAACAGAACATAATCATGCATACTGTGTATATATATACACACCTACCTGTCTATTTGTTTATCTATATAAGCGGCACACCTGATTAATAACTTCCATCAAATGGTATAGGACAGGAAATAAGGATGCCTGTAGAATTTCAGGAAGTAGTGGAGCTTGTGCAAAGAGCCTAATTGCTTGGCAACACCAAACGCCCAGTGTTTACATGAGAAAATAAATATGATAGATTTCTTTGTAGAAGCACTGCTCTGTTTGTGCATGTGCGCAGGTACACCGCTTTGCTAATGTTAACTTGGGTCAAGAATAGCCTACACCTTGCTAGCCACGTTGTGACGGCTAGGATCATGGATGTATACACTAACTAGCTATTTAGCTAACGTTAGGCATCTCAGCATCTTCGTCTACGTTCTTAAATGTGAGCATTTAGGCGCTGTCAATGTTATAACTAATTGAAAATACGTTAAAATAACTGCTTATTGTTATGTTACTTGTGTCAATCTCCCTTACCTCGAAAGACGTCCAATATGTTCGCTTGATCGTCCGCAGCTGACACTTATTAATGACAAATTAGCTTTGCGTCTCACACCCCTTCTCCTAAGAGAAAGGCGATTCGCCAAATAAAAAGTGATTGACAACCGTTTCAGGCGAAATTAGTTTTTGATTGACAAGACGATTGTCAGCCTCTGATTGGCCAAAGTAGAAATTGATTGACAGTTGACCCGCCCCCTCGAAGTCTCCGGGCCTGCAGAGATACCCTTCTCAGACATCTTGATGGTAGGCTATATAAAATACTAGTCTTTGCACTAAAATACTGCTTTTTACTGCTCCTTGGTCTGAATTTGTCTGTCTCCCCCTGCTACTGTTTCAAGAATGCACGCACATACTTGTGCTGACGTAGGCTGTAAAAGGGTCTATAATAAACAAATATGACCCACGCTCGTTTATTTATGGGCGGTGGCTCTACCACATAAATTCAATAACATCCCATTATTCCGACCACTCAATGTTCTGAAAATTACCCATTATTCTAACGTCTCATTGTCTCAACGTCCTGTTGTTCCGACCATATTAAACCCATTATTCCGACCAATCTCTACCACTTGGAAGAAGGGGATAGAGGTGGACACAGGGATCAGGCTAATTTACGAAACTGGACCCAGGAGGGAGCTACTCGGACGGCGCTTAGTGGGCACGCTCTACATATCACAATGCCTAGAGGCGTGCGGGCGCGCAGGGGAGTGGCTCAATGATCGCTGCCCGAGTGCCTCCACGCATATACGTTATTTTCATCATAGCCTACTGTAACTGTTATGTTGTATGATGCCGTCTAGAAATTAATCGAATTCTGAAGTCTGCCAAGTGAGACCAGGTTGGTTGGAGTAATGCGACGTCGGATGAATGGGTTTAATATGGTCGGAACAACAGGACGTTGAGACAATGAGACGTCGGAATAATGGGTAATTTTCGGAACATTGAGTGGTCGGAAATAATGGGATGTTGGAATTATGGGCAGCCCCCCTATAACATCCAGTGACAAAATACTGTCCCATTAGGGTTTGAAATTGTGACATTCAGTTTGAGAAGCAAACTCCCTAACCACCAAGCCATTGAATATCTGGGAAACCTGAGGTGTCATAGATGTTTTGATGTTTTGGGACCACTGCCTCTTGTGGTAGCAACATAGAACTGCAGGTCAATAACCCGACGGAGGCACGGACAAACCGGCATTCCCTCTCGTTGGTGTGACGCCTTGCACAAAAAGTGATGGGCTTCACAATTCCTGCTAGCTCAAAGCATGTGGACGTTTCTGCTCACTTGGGCCTACATGTTGGTGATGGTTGTAAAGTGATAGCACGTACGGCTGATTTGTCATGATTTTGTATGTTTTAAACTTTAGACTGTTGCTGTAGCGCCACCATCAGGACTAATTGGCCCCTTATGCCAGTTGAAAGTTGAAGTTCTGGCGTAGGACTGGACCTATGTGCAAAGTTTGGTGATTTTTCATGCATGGGAAGTCAGACTTCCAAGGAAGATACCGAATATTGGCAAATACAAGAGGGGTCCGACAGCTGAGGCTGCCCGGCCCCTAAAATCTACGAGCGGGTCTTGCGACACTTCCAGATTGGTTGCCATGCCTGCGTTCAACGTAAAGCAAGTCGTCCGACCTGCAAGCTGCAAGAGAGCTGTGTGAAGGCCTAAAGATTATACATTTATAACTTAGACGATGAAAGTTGAAATATCACGTCGCACTTTCAACTAGTTGACATTATTAAAGTCATTTTCACGATGATCATAGACAATGTGGAAGCTCTGAAGTCATGGCTGGCAAAACTCCTGGAACCAATGTGAGTGATGAATTGAGATGTCGCTGAGCTAGGTTAGCCAGCTAGCTGACTTGCTATCTGCACGAGTTAGCACCACCATGGCCGTTAGCTTTTGCTATTACTCGATGTGGCAAGCGTTGTTTGTTGCGTAGTTAAATGAAACGGCTTTGCATTTCAGAGACGTTTTACGAATCAGCTCATAGGCATAGCTAGATACATATGTTCATTCGATTAACGATTGTGCATATGGATATTGATGTTATACTTGTTTCATCTTGCAATGTAGCTAGCTAGCTAACTAACGTCAGCTAGCTATCTACGCGTCAGTGGCACAGTAACGTTAGCTTACTCAGCCACCAGCTAACGTTAGCCTGGACTCCCTTTTCAATGGGACTGCTTTATTGATGGTATCTAATGTTAGACTTCGACTGTTCGCTCAAAGTTGGGTGCATCTATGGCGAGGAAGAGGCTGCGTTGCTAGGCATGTTCGTGTTGTCTGCATAGCTACGTAGCTAACTAGCTAGCTCAATATGCTGCCCCCCTCGATAGCGACGTTAGCCAGCTATGCTAGTTATAGCTATCTAGCTAGCTACCAACCGAAGTTTTTGGTTGACGTGACATAACGTTAGTGTGTATATACAAGGTTATGGAGCTTGTCTGCGTGTTACTAAATGTTTACACAGACACATTCAGATTGCATTGTAAGTTATAACGTTAATTCGTTGCATATGGTGAACATTGATTCTAGGATTGTTGTCTTGTCAGAAGAGCAGGATTGACGTGTTGTTTGTGTTTGCAGATGTGATGCTGACCCCTCTGCTCTGGCCAACTATGTGGTGGCTTTAGTCAAGAAGGACAAACCAGAGAAGGAGCTGAAAGCGCTCTGTGCAGATCAACTAGATGTGTTCTTACAAAAAGGTCAGTTAACACAACTAACTACACTTAGTACAATTGGTTGCACAAGCAGGCATGATGTATGCAAACTAACTAGTAAACACATTAAACTACAGTATATCTGAGTCATGATCACTGTGTTTTGATGACTGCTGTTACATATGGACCCAATGTGCTCCTCTCCTCCAGAGACCACTGGGTTTGTCGATAAGCTCTTTGAATGTCTAACCACCAAAAACTACCTGGGAAACCCCTCAGTGAAGGAAGTCCCAAAGGAGGAGGCCAAGCCCTCCATGCCCAAGACAGAGACAGCCGAGGTAAGAGTTAACGCAGGCCTCTGGCTCTCACCCATGAAAACATGAACATGGCTGTAGAGAGACAGAGGTTGATGCCGTTGTTCCCCTTGTCGGTCCTGCTGTCCTGTCCTCTTGTCACCCTGTGTGAATGAAGTCACTGCTAGTCTGAAGAAAGATACCACAAAACATGGGCATAGGGGTGGAGCCAGCTACCTTTCAAACCCAGCTGCATTTGAACATACTTTAACTCTGTGAAGTGAGTTAATGAGGAAGAGAGTCCAAGTAGCCTGAATCGCACTTCATCAGCCAGACATGTTACTGACAGCTCACACACATGTTGGACTCCCCGCACAAGATTCAAGAGCTTTCCCATTCCCGTTGTTGCTGCAGTGAGGGGTTCTGGGTACTCTGATGAAGTCACTGCTGAACAGCATCAGCCATGCTCCTCTCTGGGGGGGGGGGGGGGGGTTACTAAAGAGGCAGAGGGCGATGCTGCTACCCTGCAGGCCTGCCCAGGTGCTTGACTAGTGGAGCAATGAGTCACAACTAACTGGATGTTTTGAGCCACAAGTGGAGGACAAAAATGACTGCCTTTATTGTATTGATCCACTTCATTGTTATATTGATAGATATGGTGTATTGTTGACTCAAGGTGGGCAGCAGTTGATTCATCCAAGGTCACAACACATTACCTTAACATTAGTAGACACATTTCATGCACATAATGCCCATTGACGGCCCCCTCAGAGAGTACCTAGACGTACAAATAGACACATTTAAACATAACTTGTTATTTTCCCCAGGTTGAGAACACAGAGGAGGACAGGGACAACCGACGGAGGAGAAGTCCTCTGAGAAACCGCTCTGACTTCAACGAGACCAGGTGAGGCTAGCCCGTAGGAGGTAGCTGCTGTCCCCGCGTGGCTGCTGCCTCCCTGGAGGCCTGCTGGCAGACTGATTAGGCCCAAGAGTGCGTCCCACACATCTAGTCCACTAAAACAAAACAAGTTGCACAATTTCACCAATACAAAGCGTCCTGACACACGATTGGGCTGGTCCTCAGGGGCCGCGAGGACCGCAGACGGGAGGAGCGCAAGCGGCGGGAGGCGGAGCGCCATGGCAGGGGCGGCGGCAGCGGCGGCGGTGAGGCCCACCGGGAGCGCCACGACCGGAGGAGGGGCAGCCCTCGGGGGCGGAGCTACAGCCGCAGCCGGAGCAGAAGCGGGAGCCGAGGCAAGAGCAGGGACAAGGAGCACGGCCGGGGAAGAGGTGAGACGGGGGGGGGGGGAGGATGGAGAGATGCTAGAGGAGGCCAGGAGGAGGAGCAGCGGAGGTAGGGGTGAGACTCACGGACAGATGAATGGATGGATAGTTAGTTGTTAGAGGAGGAGTGTGAGCCTCAGAGAGTAGGAGAGACAGCAGTGGGACAGATGAGACTCAGGCCAAGAGAACCACATTGTTGTTAGATGAACGTGTAATGGATCGGGCAGTGCCAGTGACCCAGGGCTGGTGTGTAGTTGAGAGCAGTGCCAGGAGAGGAGATGATGGAGGATTAATGTATGCCAGTGGGGATCATGTCAGTGCAGTTTCACGTCAGCCAGGAGTCACATGGCTGACATTGCAGCAACACAGGAGCATGGACCAGCAGTGGATGATTTCAACCTGGCAACCTCAAGGTGGAATTTTGCATCATTTTGTGTTTACATGGAATGCGAGTGGTATGAGGAGTGAGATGGGATAGGAATTGTTCTATAGCTGAACGTCTTGAAGTTTGCCTGTCTGTGTGTCTCAGGCTGTGTGCGTCTTTGTGTGTGTGTGTCCAACAGGAGAGAAATGGCATACTATTTCTACAGCTGAACATTTTGAACTGTGTGTGTCCTCCAACAGATTACAGGTCCAAGTTTGAGGTGGAGAGGAAGGACCCAGAGAGCTACAACCCCTCTTCAGGCTCCACCCCCCTGCAGCAGCCGTCCCACCAACACCCACCCCCCCTCCTGCCCACCCCCCATACCCCACTCCTGCCCCTGCCCCACCCCCCTGCCCCGCCCAGCTCCGTCGCCACGACGGCGCCTGCCCACCTGCCAGACAGCACCACGGAGAACTGGTCCAGTTACTACGGCAACCACCGTGAGGCCAAGCCCTTCACCAAGAGCACTTCCCTGAAGCAGCGCTGCCGCGACTACGACGGTAAGACCTCCGCTCACAGGGCTCTTCTGAGGAGCTAAAAGGGCTCTGGTTAGGAGCTGCTGTAGAAGCGCTCTGGTTAGGAGCTAGAAGGGCTTTGGTTAGGAGCTAGAAGGGCTTTTAGATTTTATTTTTGATTTTCTTGATATAGCAGCACACTTAAAATACAGTGAAGTCTCAAAGTGCTTAATAGACAGTGGTATTCAGCTACTCTTGGAGTGGTATTTAGCTTCTCTTGTTGTCAAATATAAAAGCACTTATAGTAACCAACATGATAAGGCTGCATTAGGCTTCATCAGGTTATATTTGACACCAATTGTGTCAAATATAACTCTTGACCTCCAAGAGTAGCTGAATACCACTGTCTACTCTGTCCAGAATGTGGGACCGTTCTTGGTAGTTCTCAGACAGTATCTTAAGGTCTTAAGAATGCATGTTTGACTGGGATCAGGGTTTTTCCTGCATAGAGAATTACGAGGCGGCCACCTCCGTCAAATTTCGTGCTGCCTCCAACTCGAGAACAAAAATACTAAGACCTGCCAACCTGTACACACTTTGCGTAGTATGCATACAGTTTTTGTTTGTTTATTTATTTATTTATTTTAAATCTGTGTGACCTCAAAATAATTTTAATCTGTGCAACCTCAATATAACTGGCAGCATATGTGCGAGTGCACATAATTGTTCTGGTGCAACCTTTGTTCCTTTCAGACGATTCATTAGTAACTAGTTTAACTAGTTTGCAGTGAAAACAAAAGTGTTCCTCATGACTTAAACGCCTAAACAGACATCTTGACTTAGGAGGCTCGCAGAAACACGGGGGTTGGACTGGACGGAAGGTCTTGATGTCACGAACACATCTAGCATGGAGCTCAGGTTATTGAACAGACAATGCTTTCTTTATGGGAGTGTGGAGCCTCTTCATTCATTGACATAAAACCGCTAGTCTACTGTGTAGTGTTGGCTTTTGGCGTTTTTCTCTGATGATGTTTCTTTCTTAGTCTGCGTTGTGTTTTTAAGTTCAGCAAAGGCGCAGCATCACTCAGCTAATACCACATGTAGTCTGGTTTTCTTGCAAACGGGATTTGGAGTGGCGAAAAAACAGGTTTATTGTACAAGTTCCACATACAGAGTTCATGGAATAGACACTTGCCCTAAGTCTGTCTTCCCCCTCTGTAACGAAGTGTCCGTCTGCCACGTTAATGCCCCTTAAATTCTGTTTTCCTGCCTGCGTATCAGCTAAAGTTCTGATTAAACAGCGCTAGGGGGGCCAAGATGACCCTTCCTTGCTATTCACAGTGAACTTGTGCTAGACTTGAAGGTTACATAACACTCGTGTCCGTCAGTTGTGGCACCTACATGTATGACGCCACCCCCTAGACTTCAACCATGAATGAATTTACAACTTTCGGTTGTAAATCGGAATATAGTTAGGCAGACAAGCTAATCCAGCACTCATTAGTGCATAGACAATTCACCAGAATGCAGCAAATTAAGCTTTTGATGCCCAAAGGGGGAGGACCCCCAGACCCCCCGCTTAAGGTACCACCTTCGCCTCCTTTTGAACCAGGAAGAACCCTGGGGATGGTATGGTGTGAGTGGTTGCTGTGTCTGCTCAATAGTTCAGATCAATATCTAGTTATTGATGTGTTATGTTGCATTGCCTTTATGATGCAGGCTGTATCTAATAAGGGCTGGTCCTGTATCTCTAGGGCAGGGCCGGCCCTAGCATTTCAGCAGCTCTAGGCGAGATTTGTTGACGGGGGGGGGGGGGGGGGGGGGGGAATGCTGCTGCGCGATTTGTTAACGGGGGAGGCGCCCGGCGCTGGGCGGAGGCGCCGCATCGCATTGCGAAGCGTAATAGAAACAGTAGGGATTACGGAATGAAATTATTTTAATAAAAATAAAAAATAATTTTTTTTTTTTTTTTTTTGGTGCTCCTTGGCCAGGCGCCCCTTGGCCATTTGGCGCCCTAGGCGACCGCCTATTTCGCCTATGCCTCGGGCCGGCCCTGCTCTAGGGTCATGTCTTGATGTGTGTGTGGTGTAGATGTGTTATTGTGATGTTGATGTGTTTGTGGAGTGGATGTAGCTGCTGTTATTCTAAGTGCCCCCTGAGTGAGTGTGTCACTAATGACCCAGGTCCACCAGGAACTCTGCTCCTCCTCTGAGACTACTGAGCTGAGGAGAACACAGAGGAGAGGAGAACACAGGCCAGAGCTTAGAGAGTCTTAGTGAGGACACGTGCTGCAGCATTTTGTATCATTTGAAATTGACTTATGGCTTTCTTTGGTGGACCAGATAGGAGAGCATTACAGTAATCCAACCTGCTACTGATAAAAGCATGCATTAGTGTTTCAGTGTCGGCCTGGGAGAGAAAAGGTTTCACCTTAGTATTGTTTCTCAGGTGATAGAATCCAACATGACACCTACGTTTCTGACTTGACATAGTCGATAGTCACTATTGATCAACACATTTGTTTTGTCCTGGTTTAACTGAAGGAAGTTCTGTGACATCCATGCATTTATATCAGCAATGCATTCTACCAGGTGGTCGACTGAAATGTTTGGGTGTCACAGAAATATAGAGCTGGGTGTTATCTGCATAGCTATGGTAGCTAATATTGTGCCTCCTAATTACATCACGTAGGGGCAGCATATACAGACTGAAGAGTAAAGACCCTAGAATGGATCCTTGTGGGACCCCACATGTCATTGAAGTGTTTATGAGCTCTAATCACGAAGGGCGACAAAAAACTCTTGGCGAATTAGGTAGGTTCTAAACCAGTCAAGGACTGGACCGGAGAGGCTGACCCAGTTCTCAAGTCTTCCAATAAGGATGTCATGATCTACAGTGTGGAAAGCTGCACAGAGAGGACAGAGAGCTTTTTAGCATCAGCGTTGATTCTGAGTTCATTTACAACTTTGACCAGTGCTGTCTCCGTGCTATGATGAGCGTGAACATCAGACTGAAAAGTATTAAGAATACAATTTGCTTCTACAAAGTAATTTAACTGTTTGAATATGTTTTTTTTTTTTTTCTAGGATTTTACCTAAGAAAGGGAGGTTGGAGATCGGTCTAAAATTACTGAGGACCGATGAGTCTAGGTCATGGGTTCCCAAACTCCATCAATGTGGGCCTCTCCTCTGAAAACAGTGACACACCCGCGCCCCCCAACCCCCCAAATCTGTCAATTTTGCAAGGCAGCATTAGCTAGCCCAAACGTTATACAGCTAAGTTAGCTTGGTGGCACCTGCTGCTAATTAACGTTATGACGTTTTCGCACAATACATTCATGCCTGCGGAGGGAGGCTCTCTCTGCACTATCCACACATTTAGTATACATCTCTCCCATTATTTATTTCGATCTTCTGACCTTTAAAATCACATTTCATCCATAAAAACCATAGACATTTTTAAAATAAAAAACAAGTTTTTCCATTTTTTTCTAACCATCCCTCCGCGCCTCCCCTAAATTTCTTTGGGGCCCCCCAGGGTAGTGTTGTCACGATACCAATATTTGACCTGTGATACTATACCAGCCAAAGTATCACGATACCAAGTAGTATCACGATACCGAAGCATTAAAATGTGTAATTTAAATTTCTTTATTTTTATGAAGGTGCAATGTATTCACAGTACATTACAGTACAGTGTAATCACTTTATACGAGTGGTGCATGAATAACATGCATTTAATGCATTACATTGTAGCTCTATAGGTAAGTAAAAAGATACTATGCATATTATGAATTATTATATAATAATATTATATATAATATTAAATATTTAAAACACATATTTAAAACAACTACTGAATCAGCCATGTATACACACAAGTGTAGTATCACCAACCACCAGTAAAGGTCAGCGGAGGGCCACTGGGTTTTGGTTGATGGCAGCGATGCTTTATCTAGCTTTCACTTTTGTGAAAGTCAAAACCAGATCAAATGACCAAATGTCAAGAGGTGGATATCATTGGATTATCATTGGATTTGTCTCAGCCAACATAATGTAGCTCACATTATTTTAAGGAGTTTGGAGTTGGAATAAGAGGATGACAATTTTTATTCAACAGCTGTGCATGACGACATGACAGGTAGGCTAACGTTACTTCATTAGCAAGCCAGCTGGCTAGCTTTGGCTGGCTATCTAGCAACAACAGCACACGCTTTAGCTAAGAGGTTTATTCATTCATTTTTGTAATATTAGCTAATGGCAAGAACACTGCTAAAGTCATACTAACTTCATTAGCTCGTCTGTATTCCAGTGCAAGGTCTGGATGACGAGATTGTAGATGCTTTATTAAGTTTGATGTGTTGCCTTCTTTTGCCTATACGGCAGTGCCGCATCGCCTGCACAACGGACGGCCATCATCTATAGCGTTTCCTTGTATATCTGGTTTAAAACCCAAACTGTAGTTCCATATTAAACTTTTAGAGTTATGTTTCTTCAATAATGTTACATTTGATGGTGCGGACTCAGCTAGGGAATGCTTCTGACATTACGATAGCCTACTGAGAACCAGACTGGCTCGCGCCCAGACATACACAGATAACGTCAATATATATTGTGACTGCGGAGATGCATGCGCGAGCCAACACATTGGGAGCTGCCACAATGGTGTCGCGAGCCAGTGACTGCGGAGATGTGTGCGCGAGTCAACAAATTGGGAGCTGCACAACGGTGTCGCGAGCCAGTCTTTGGGAACAGAGGTAACATTGCCCCCCTGCCATGTTCAACGGTAGTACCGTATTTTGCGGTAGTACCGTTGTATAGAGCTTATAGTATAGTTGGCACCGTCACGTTTTGGCACCGCGGTAGACCGTTGGTACAGGTATATCGTGCAACACTACTCCAGGGGAGGCCCGCCTCACAGTTTGGGAACCCATGGTCTAGGTTATTTTTCTTCAGGAAGGGTTTAACCAGGGCAGTTTTAAGAGCCGATGGGAAAAAGCCAGTACTGAGGGAGCAGTTAATGATGGCTAAGGTGTCCTCAGACACAGAGTTAAAAATAGTCTTGAAAAACTTGGTCGGCGTAGGATCAAGAGGGCATGTAGATGACTTAAGATGTGGCACCACTTTGCTCAGTATCTCTGTCAACCAGTGCAAACAAGCTCATACCACTGCTCCGTGGAGGAGGGCCAGCAAGCAGAACATTTGGTCTTGCCTGGGGGATATTCATCTCAACGTCAGTTATCTTATCTCTAAAATATGCTACATTCCTCACACTTGGAAGTAGAGAGCATGTTGACAGGTGTGTAGGGGGATTTATCAGCCGGTCAATTGTTGAGAAAAGCGCCCTGGAATTATGATTTCTGGAGATCAATTTTGAGAAATTCTCTCTCCTGGAATTATTTATTGCCTTATTAAAAGCAAAGAGATGTTCTGTAAGAATATCCTGGTGAACCTGCAGCTTTGTCTTCCTCCATGTGCGCTCAGCTCTTCTGCATGTTCTCTTGAGTTGATTTATCTCCTCATTCCTCCATGGAGCTTTCTGTTTGTCCACAAGCTTTTTCAGTTTCATAGGTGCTACAGAGTCAAGGGCAGCACTCAGTTTGGTATTGAAAGTGGACAGTAGATAATTAATGTGAAAACCTCACTTCCAGGGTTGTTACACTATTTGTGTTCATCAGTATTTCAAAATTATCGGCTGCTACCAAGTTCAGAAAATGTTTCTTAACAAAGCATTGTGTGCTAATCTCAGTTTTGGGTAACAGTGCTGTGAGGAAAATACAAAAGTGGTCATTAACGTCAAGGTCACTGATAGTAGACACCAGTCATAAGACCCTTTGTGATCACAAGGTCAAGGGTGTGACCTCGGTTGTGAGTGGGACCAGTTATGTGTTGAGTAAAATCCATGGAATTCAAAAGGTTGATAAAGTCCCTGGCCTTTGAGTCACCCTCATTATCAACATGCAGATTAAAATCGCCTGTGATGATAATCTTTTCATAGTCTGTGTGAACGATGGACAGGAGTTCTGATAAGTCTGCTAAGAAGGTTGGATATTGCTTGTGTGGCCTATACACAGTTACTATCAGAATTGGGGGTTGGCACTTTTAAAATTGATAAAATAACAGAGCAACTTGCAGACGAGCAGGAAGTCCAACCAAGAAGTACAACCCCAGTGTGTCCTCTGTTTATATATATCTGAGCTATTTGTCTCTTTGTGGCCTTACTAGAGAGCAGCCCCACAGGAGCTATTACACTAATAAGCTGTTACACTAAATCTCTCTCTCTCTCTCTCTCTCTCTCTCTCTCTCTCTCTCTCTCTCTCTCCTCTAACAGAGAAAGGTTTCTGTGTGCGTGGCGAACTCTGTCCCTACGACCATGGCAACGACCCACTGATCGTGGATGACGTCTCTCTGCCCGCCATGATCCCCTTCCCGCCCCCTTCCGTCATGCCCCCCGCCCGTCTGCCCCTGCCCCCCGCCCGTCTGCCCATGCCCCCCATGACGGAGCCGCCCCCCAGCCTCAGGATGCCCATGCCCCCCCACGGCCAGCCCCCCCCTCCAGGCATCTTCCCCATGGCTGGTGAGTATTAACCTTCACTGAATTCCAACTTCCATGATGCATCACTCAGATCTGACCTCCGACCTCCAGATAGCACTTTCCTGGTTCCAGGTTTAGCCTCCAAGTCTCATTCTCAGTGAGTGATGCAATGTTGTGTTCTCTCTGCAAACCAAACACCACCAGTATCTTAGTCTAAACTAACGTATGCAAGTCCCCAGGCCAGGACATGTTCTTAGTCACGGTGTTGCACGGTAAACTGGTACTGAAAAAGTACCGTGGTAGAGTTGAAAACGGTATTATACCAGCATTTTTAAAAAAATAAATAAATAATTCTGCTAATGGATATTTGATCTGGCTAATAATCTGTCTCTTTAAGCACAATGCTGACAGCGGTGACATTGCGCTAGTGGTGTGTGTGATGTTGCAGGAAACACCCGTGGCTGGGTTTGTAATATGAGCCGCAGCAAGTGTGTGAAGTGAGTCGAGAGCAGCGCCCTCGAGAGCAGGAGAGGACCTGTCTTTCCTTTTGCTCAGAGACACTTATAGAGATGCAGCAGCTTCAGCAACACCTGAAATTAAAGAACACTTGAAGAGATGAAACACCTGAACTTATTGACAAAGAGGGGGCCTGGAGTGGAATATGGAGATATTTCGGCTTTTAAGTGGCTGAAAAAGTCGAGCCCCGAAACAAATAAGCACTGCTGTGCAAGCAATGTATTAAAGTGTATCTCGCAAAGGGAGGCAACACGTCCAACCTGGCCAGACATCTATGGGATAAACACCCCGACCTGTTCAAGGAATTACAAAACCGACAGGTGGTAGTTGACCAATTCACTTCCCTGTTATGTCCACGAAAGAAATACAGAGTGATTGAAAAGCCTCTCTACAGTAGTAATACACATTCATATACATAGCCTACATATTTGCGTAGTGCTGAAAGTGTTGTCCATGATGTCTTATGCAAATGGATGTCAGAGAGACTCTGTCCTAGTTGCGGAGAGACTTTTCATGTCATGCATATAGCTAGCAAACAAGTCACCGCAAACATCCCCTGTACCCACAATAGCAATGAATGAATTGCACACACATGCATCATTCATGTTTCATACATAGATACTTATTTAATTTTTTGTGAAACATTACCCTATAATATGACAACATAGTCCTAGATTATGCTGTCTAATCAATCTCATCAAAATGTTTTCTAGTTTATGGTATCTCACAAGCTAATTAGGCCCTCTTCAATGGCACCGACCGTGTCCGTCTCCGGCCGCCATGGTTATCTCAAGGACCGGACTATATACAGTATGAAGGGCATATAGCTTCATGAAGCTGGAACGTTAACTGTCATGGCAAGTGCATATTGAACAGGCATACATCTTAAAACTGAATCTTATCTACAGTCATCAATAGTTGGTTGTTCAACACTGTTGAAACAGAGTTGTATGAGTTTATTCAGTTATGGGTGCGTTCGTTTTGGTGTGTGGCTTGAAAGAAAAATTGTTAGTTTCGGTTTGAGGTGCATGCCGGAGGTGATGATTTGAATGGTTAATTTTATCTGATTCAGACAATTTATCTGTGTTATGAGTAATGCTTTCTGTATATGTGCAGCTCTAGAGTTTGCTGTATAGGTCACAGATTTAATCACTGATATTTAATGATAGAACGCGCAGGACAACCAGGCACACGGGCACTTTGCATTAGTACAATTACTACATTTAATAGTTTTCCCCCCTTTTTAGTAAAAGTATCAAAAAGTATCAAAATTCATAACTTGGTATTGGTATTAAAACAAAAATGTTTTTTCTTTGCCTTGCATACTTTACAAAGTAAGAAACACTCTTTACTTACTTTACAGAGTAACGTTATTTACTTAACAGTACGTAAAGTGCAGTGGTGTTGGCTTGAGCCTGGGCTTGTGTCTCCTGTAGGACCCCCACTGATCCCAGCCAGTGGCATAGACACCCCCAGCCTATCAGGAAGCAGCTCCTCCTCTTCTCCTCTGGGACCGCCTGGCGTGGGACCACCCCCTCCTCTTCCTCCTCCTCCCTCCTCTTCCTCCTCCTCCTCCTCTGTCTCTCTGCACCCCCAGTATTCTCAGTCAGAATGTAAGCAACAGCTATGCGTTATATGTTTTAGCAGTGTTTTTCTCTACTCCCTGACTGCCCACCTGGGCCTGTATTCACAAAACATCTTAAGGCTAAAATTAGCACCTAACTTGCTGATTTAGGATAAACTCCTAATGGGCATCACTCCCACATTTTTGGTCTAAGAGTATTTCACAAAGTGTTTTAGCACTAATACCAGCTCAAGTCTGTGAAAAGTTAGGGGTAGTCAAGAGGACTCCTAAATCACTAAGACCAAATCACAAACAATCCCAACATGGCTGCTGCCATCAGCCCACCTCGCAATCGCATCATCATTTTGGAAACATTGAATGAAACATAGCTTTTAAAAATGTATCATCTCAATCATTAGTGAGAGATGCAGTCACTCAATAACAAACAAAACAAGGTTCAAGGTTCTGGCAAATGTACGCTAGTTGGCCACAGGGAAAATGCAGCTATGCAGTGCTGACTAACTAGGCCTACCTTAGTCACCTGTCAGTGGAATATTACACCAAACCATAAAATGGCCTCTCCAGACCCCACATCCGGAAGCTCTTTCACAACCTGCACTGCAGGATCAGTGCTCTCCTCTTGCCTCATTATGCTGAGTACCACTGAGTCAGTAAGCAGTAGACCCCTGTCTGCTGGGCCTCCCCCTAATAAACGCATTCAATATTTTGAATTATAGATTGCATGTTAATTATATGTTCTGCTAAATAAATTAATTGAATGATGGAGAGTAAAATATTGTGGTCTTATTGTAGTTGAATATGCTTGCATTTGCATACATTTGCATGCATACGTTTTTCCATGCTCCTTTTTTTTGTTTTGGGAATCCAAATTTCCCTTAAACGATATCCTTCCTTTCGTTAAGTTTAGCAAGAAGGAACAACTGTTCTTGCGTACAATTTGGTTTTCTTTTTCGTTTCAATGTAGCATCACAAGTATTTATATCTGCCATGGTTATTCTATAGTCAGATAATTAAAAGGCTGCTCATGCAATCTGATCATTGTTTGTGAGATGCAGACATGTAAGAGGCAGACAATTCGCTGAACATAATTGACTAGTAATAATAATTATAATAATAATTAGGCCTGTCAAACGAATTTAAAAAAAAAATCTAATTAATTACATGATCTGTAATTAATTATTTGTGATTATTCGCAAATGGATCCTATATACATTTTTTTGCTGCTAAAAGCCCCAAAATGATATTTCAATAGACCTTTCTGATCTGCCAATCACGCAGAGAATAATAACCAATAAGGTTGCTTGACACGCCTCTGATGTCCCATAAACAAAGCTTGTCCCACATTGTGTTCATAGATTAGACATTAGTTTGAAGAAAATGGTTCTTAAAACATACAGAAACTGGCCTGCAGTAGTAGATAATTAGCCTGTAGTTAACAGTACATCATACTGTCTGGCTTATTTTCTAAGAATGAATGCCACTTACTTACTCACCCTGCTTTACATGTGCAGTTAGATTCCACGATGAATTTCAATCTGGAGTTTGTGAGGCGCATAGATTGCACCTAGTGGTCACCTGCTCCGTCTGAAATCCAAATCTCATGGATATATCCTTGTGTAAAATAGTTCAGGCCTTTGCTACTAGGGCTGACGGCTGTTAACATGTCTAGCATTGAGATGATAAGTTGGGCTAAAACTGCTTCGATGGTATGCAAACGACCTCGCATCAACTGTCCCATCTGCGAGTTTTGTTTTTAAAGTTAACTTTCCATTCAGAAGTGATTACCGCCTCCTCGAGTTTGTTTGAAGGCAAAGATCCAGGTCCAAAATTAAGTTTGTCGCTTCAATAATGTTAAATCAGGCAATGACAGGCAACTGTGCTACAGCTGGACAAAATCGATGAATGCGATTAATTTGCGTTAATTTTTATTTTAATATTTACGTATTAATACTTACATAATTAAGTGAATTAACGCATTAAATGGACAGCCCTAATAATAATACATTTTATTTGTAATGCATACTATATTTGAAACAAATCTCAAAGAAAAACAAGACCAAAACATGAGAATAAAAACAGAAGCATAAAAAAAACAAAGCATAAAAACAGATGAGTCAAAAAGTTAAAGGAGCAGTAAAGGGAAAATGCATATTTAGCCCTGTTTTAAGGTTACTTATGATCATATACAATGGTTCAGATCAAAACGTTGACAAAAATAGCACTTTTGAGAAAGTCTGCTAATTGCTCTGCCACAGTTTTGGTCATACAATGGATGTGGGTGGGCATCTTGAAAAATCTTTAAAAAACATGTTAAACTCATAACATGAATTTTCCCTTTACTACTCCTTTAATTCAGTCAGAAAAGGCTCTGCTGAAAAGGAAGGTGGTTAGTCCTTTTTTTTTTTTTTTTTAAGGCATCAGCAGTCTGGTGCTCTCAGGTGGTCAAGGAGAGTTCAGACGAGGAGCAGCCCAGTGGAAGGCTTGATCCCCCATGGTGTGGAGCTAGTCACTATTATTCTTGTATTTAATGTTTAATCTGTCACACTTGGCTTGCATTTTTGTTTTAAAATCTGTATTTGAATATGGCAAAATTATACCTCCTGCAGTATTTATATGATGAAATCCCCTATCAGCCAATCACTGTGGGAATAGTGAGTAAGCTTGTTCATGAAACATGACATCACCCATAGTAGAGATGTAACGGTATGCAAATTTCACATCACCATTATAATGACCAAAATTATGACTCTTATCAGTATTATTGTGGTATGGTTAATGTGATGAAAATGTTCGAAAACTACTGATAAACTACTGATAAACATACTGAGATTATTTCACCAAGTGCTATATTGAAAACAATAGTTTTGGATGAAAACGATGGAGGCGTTGTAACCCTAGTCCTTGCCTGTGAAACCTAGCCAGCTACATTTGACTGAAGGAAGAAAAGAAACATACGCACCTGTGTCCAACCAGGTCCGCTGCACCATTGTATAAGCGGGCTTCGCCTGCACAACTGCTCCTAACTGAAATTTTCAGCGAGCAGACTGTGGGGTCAGCATGCCCAAAAAACATAGTTTTGACTAACCACTCATGACACGTGGAAATAGGGCATGCATACACTTTAATAGTGGATGCCGCTAAACCGTCACCATGATCCAGCAGGTGTTATAGAAATTCCAAAATTGTCTCAACCGAGCAGGACTCGGGAGTGATATCCCTTTCTTCACACCAGTGCGCAAAAGCCACCCGTTTGCCAGATTAAACCGTGGCAGTGGAAGCCGCGTGCGCACTCTGAATCGTACCTATCACAGCTGGAGAGAGTCCTCCATCAGACAATCTCCACCATTCAAGAGCCAGGCCACCAGCGGCCGTCCCAGAACTGGGGGCACTTATGCTCCCGCTCCCTTTGATAAAAGCTCTGCAATCTCTGCTGACAGAGCTTCAGCTTGATCGGGACGCGTTATCACCATCTCCACAACGCCCGCGAAGGGGGGAGTGGGGCAGCAAAACTGAGTGGAATACCCTTTTATTTGAACGTGCTGTAACCAGCTGTCTAGGAGGCACTTCTCCTGCCAGACTCTTAAGTGGTTGGAAAGAGGCTGTGCTGGAGATCGCGGCACCAGATCGAGGAACCTGCCATAATTCAACTTGGCCCTGACCGGCACCGGACAGCGGAGAAACTCAAGGCGGGCCGTCCTCGAAAAGTGCACAAAAAATCCACACCGGTATTTTCATGCCTCCCTTCAGTGTGAGGGTGAATGGCATTCCTGCCGACCAGCGCTTAATTCATAGAATGAGGAAGTGAGTCGGCCACATTAGACACCACCTGCCGTCATTCTTTCCATTCCCTGGGCGGCTCGGTCCCGTTGTACTCACTCATGACCGCGCTAGTACATTACCTGCGAGACCTACGGTCGTTATGTCTGTTCTTTCCGCAAGGGAAGACACTGAAGCTCGAGCCGGACCCACCCACCTTTTTCGATGTGACCAGAGCCCTAGCCAGTGGGGCCCATCGTACTCGCTAGCAGACAAGTTAGTGCCTTACCGGCAAGACCTGTGGTAGTCACGTCTGCCATTTCAGCAGGGGAAGACAACGCGGCTTGAGCCAAACCCATCAAAGTTTTCAGATGGGGCCAGAGCCCAGACAGGCTCAGTCCCACCGTACTCACTAACAGACAAGTCAGTACAGAACCGGCAAGACCTGCGGTAGTCACGTCTGCTTCTTCCGCAGGGGAAGACTCCGCGACCAAAGTTTTCTGGTGGGAGCGGAGCCCAGACAGGCTCAGTCCTGTCATACTCACTGACAAGTTAGTACCATTCCGGCAAGACCTGCGGTCGTCATGTCTGCCATTTCCTCAGGGGAAGACTCCGCGGCTCGAGCCGGACCCATCAAAGTTTTCCATCGGTCCCATTGTACTGACAAACATCCCCCCCTCTCTTTCCCTGTGCAAAGGAGATACAACCTTACTGTCGCATGCTAGCGAACTGAGGCACAACAGGAGATGCGCACTGTACATTCCCACCAACAGGCAGAGGACAATCAAAAAGCGCATAGCTCTTGTTAACCAAGGACAGGGTCTTGTCCTTTGGGTCAGGCATCAACGGCTTCCTGGCCGAGCCCCAAGCAGAGGAACCAGGCACGAGAACAGCGGTAATGTCGGGTTCCAGCGTAGGGGAGCCACCTGTCATGACGTCATTCCAGCCTGCCACCCTCGTAGCTCTCGTGAAGGGTCGTAGCGGAGCCTTCAGTGCAGCCGGCTGACCCCATCCCGCCTCCACGAATGTCTCCAGGTTGGCCATAGCTGGAAGGAGACGAGGGGAAGGCTTGGAGGGAAGCCCATAGCAGACGGAGCTCCAGAGAGGTAGCCCCGTTACAGCAGCAGCTTCTGGGATGGGGATGTTGAGATTAATGCGCGGCTCTCTCCAGCAGTTTGGGAAGGTCACGGTTGAAAGACCCATGCCCAAGCCCACCGGAAGAAGAGCCGCCCACCTCCGGGGCTTCTAAGGCTGAATCTTCATCTGCCTCAGAGCCATCTTCTTCATCAGACGGCGGGAGGGACAACATCGGTGCTGGCTGTTGTAAGGGCTGTCGACATCATCACCTTCGTCCGAGCTGCCCTGCATGTGACCAGGATCTTCGGTCTCCCGCGGCAGCGGACTCTTGAAGTGCGCTTGCAGGAGCCTCTCCATAGGTTTGAGTAGAGCGCAGACCTGGCTGTCGGGAGACTGAACCAGGCCCGGCTTGGCGTTCTGCAGCCCCACACAGCGGAGGCAGAGGGGATGTCCCACATTGCTGTAGCGAGTACCGCAACCACAGAATCTGTCTGGTAGACTAGGCACCGCTGGCCGGGGTCCCCGGGGATGCCGCCGGCTCCACAGTGAGTCGCTGAGTAGTCATCTTCGTTCTTCTCTTCTCAGTCGTCGTCGCGAGCTGAAATTTTTAAAGGAGCAGTTGCGCAGGCGAAACCCGCTTATACAGTTGTGCACCGGACCTTGTTGGACACAGGTGTGTGTAGGTTTTTTTTTCTTCAAACAAATGTAGCTGGCTAGGTTTCACAAGCCAATAGGAGCTAGCCCTGTGGGGCAGAGCTCCACGAAATGGAACCACAAATAAAATTAGCAGCACTATGCACTTTTTGTTTGCATAAACATTAAAGTAATGCGTTTTGGAGACTGCTAACTTTGACTGATGCTGGACAGTATTTAGTGAGTTAAGCGCGTACCAAATATGGTTTAAATGAATTTTTTTTGCAATGAATTTAATGGGATGAATTTAATCAGATTTTATCATGGTTTATCATTATACAGGTTATCGTTACATCCCTAATCCATAGCAACAAAGTCAACCCCGCCCTTTCTCTTAGTTTAATAGTTCTCCAAACTCTTAGCTAGGAACCTTTACTCCTATTTAGGCATTCTCTTAGTGATAAAATGCTCTGTGAATACGGGCCCTGATTTAGCATACTCTGTAGGCTGCAGTAGTATCTTTTGGCCAGAGCTAGCGCTGTTTATAAATAAAACATGGCTGCTCCCCAATGGCAGTGCGTCAGACCTGCCTTCTAATTTCAGAGGATCAACCTGAATGAAATATAGTTTGCCAGTTTTAGAGGATATGTTATTTTGTTCTCTACATATTGTTCCTGATTACTCAGAGCATGCATCAAAGGGCAGCTGTGCTAAGCATGTCTAGCACCATATGTAGGCTGGTTCCCTCTTAATTGGTTGTGTGTTGTGTTTGTGTCTATATGCGCTCATGTTAGCATTTTGTGTCTGTTTTTTGTGTGCCTGTGTGTGTGTCCAGATAACTACGACCCAGAGGGCTATAACCCCGAGTCCCCCGGCATCACAGCTGGGCCGGGTCGGGCCCAATACCGCCAGTTCATCCCCAGGATCCAGACCCAGAGGTCCAACCTGATCGGACTCACGTCTGGAGACGGACAGGGATCCCGAGGTACCGGGACCGCATGTGGGTCCATCTTGTCCCACACAGCACTCAGTAATACACGTGTTACAGTACCACACATGTTATAGTAAAGCACATGTTCTAGTAATATACACGTTATAGTAACAAACATCTGTTCCATTAACACACCTGTTACAGTAACACTTGGTAACACATCTGTTATAGTAACACACCTGTTATAGAAACACATCTGTCCTACACACAGCACTTGCCTGCTATACTACAATATCACTCACCTGTCGTAACGCACACCTGACCCACACACAAAACACACCCATTATAACATCACACCTTGTCCCGCCAGCATCTTTACAGGGGTGCAAACTTGTCACCTTTCGGCGAAATTCGCCATTTTGAATCCAAAATAGGTCATTTGTGTGATTCGTGTAGATCGGTGATTGAAATGATGGGGTCTGGGTCTGCGAGAACAGAGTTGCGGGTAATGAATGAGAAGAGTGTCAAAAGAGAGGCTTCTGTGCTTGGAGCTTGCACGCTCATATCCAGATGGCCCTTTTAGCTAGACATGACGTTAACTAGATCGTTGTCACCTTGTCACCCCTGATGAGTTTGCACCCCTGCATTAAATGCTATTCCTCTGTCCTGTTCCGCTCTCACTGACTTAGGCAGATCGTCAGATCATAGAGATGTATGTCATACCAATGACTAATGTTTTTGTGTGTGTTGTGTGTGTGGTGTGTGTGCGTGTGTGTGTAGCAGCCAACATTGTGATCCAGACCGAGCCATCGGTAGCCAGTGTTCCCAGCAGTGTGTCTCGCTACGCCTCAGAGCTGGACACCAGGAAGAGACCTATGAGCAACCCAGAGACACCCCCACCCAAAAAACCCTGGATCGACAAGTAAGGATGCGAAAACATATACACACACACACAAGAACATTCACATACACAGGCACACGTACTCATGTGCTTTCCCTCTCTCATACAGGCCAAACTTCAACAACCAACACAAGCCCAACTTCCCCAAGAAGATTTACTACGTCAACACAAAGCTGGAGGTCAGGAAGATCCCCAGAGATATCAACAACATCACCAAACTCAACGAGCACTTCAGCAAGTTTGGAACCATCGTCAACATCCAGGTAACGTGCCCGTGTCATCATGTATGGGGGTTCACCAGGCTCAAGTTCCCGCATCTATGTGTCTGTGCATCCATCCGTGTCTGTGTAGCGAGGAGTTTAAAGTAGAGTAGTCGTGGAGTAGTGAAACTCACTCCCCTAGTATAAAGGATGTGCGAACGACCCTGCCGGTAGGGATATCTCTTGGCGTAGTTGTTAGCTCATCCGACTTGCGAGCGCAAGGTTGCACGTTCGTGTCCCGCCCTGGACAATCCCTTAACATGGGTCAAAGGAAGGACACAGTGACACAGAAAAACACCATGCAGAGTCCGTCACATCTGTGTGTGTGTGTGTGTGTGTGTGTGTGTGTGTGTGTGTGTGTGTGTGTGTGTGTGTGTGTGTGTGTGTGTGTGTGTGTGTGTGTGTGTGTGTGTGTGTGTGTGTGTAAGTGCGTGTCCATGTGCCTGTCTGTGTTTCTGTATCTATGTGTTTGTGTGTGTGTAAGTGCGTGTCCATGTCTGTGTGTTTCTGTATCCATGTGTTCACGTGTGTGTGTGCAAGTGCGTGTGTGTTTCTGTATCCATGTGTTCACGTGTGTGTGTGCAAGTGCGTGTGTGTGTGTTTCTGTATCCATGTGTTCACGTGTGTTCAAGTGTGTGTGTGTGTGTGTGTGTGTGTTTCTGTATCCATGTGTTCACGTGCGTGTGTGTGTGTTTCTGTATCCATGTGTTCACGTGTGTGTGTGTGTGTCGCTTCCCCAGGTGGTGTTCGGGGGTGACCCGGAGGCGGCTCTGATCCAGTACACAGCCAATGAGGAGGCCCGGCGGGCCATCTCCAGCACTGAGGCCGTCCTCAATAACCGCTTCATCCGGGTCTACTGGCACCGCGAGCCCAACGGCCAGCAGGACCAGAACCAGGGGCCGGGCCAGGGGGGACAGGGCACCAGCATGGGACCACAGCACCCTGCTCACCACAAGGTCAGGACCACCGCGCGCCCTTCACACACACACACACACACACACACACACACACACACACACACATAGTCTTACAGAAGCCGTGCAGGTGTGTTAACATTACTTTACCCCCCAGGTGATCAAGCAGCACAGCCCAGGAGCCTACGTTCTAAATAAGACTGTGGCCAAACACCGTCTGGCTGGACCTGGACCTGGACCTGGACCTGGACCTGGACCTGGACCTGGACCTGGACCTGGACCTGGAGCTGGAGCTGGACCTGGATCTGGACTTGGACCTGGAGCTGGAGCTGTGGCCGGGGGCAAGCTGGACTCACTCCTTTCCAGCTCTGACCTAGCTGCTGTAAGTCGTGAGAGTGTGTGTGAGATTGTGAGAGTGTGAGATTGTGAGTGTGTGAGTAACAACAGCCTGGCCCTGCTGTACGAACCCAAGGGCGCAGACAGCTTTTGTCTCAGGTTGCTGGAAAACTGGGACGAATCCTGACTTGGCATTCACGAGCGTCGGCATTGACAACCGCTTGCGGTCCCAACATAGACCATCGCTGATAACCATGCCTAAACTCATGGAGCTCGTCCCGAGTGAGCCGGTGAAGCGATGGAACTTCTGAAAGGCCAACTGGAAACACTACCGTCTCCTTACCCATAGATTCACAAGGTGCCTCCCACCACCTAACACCAACAACGTGGACAAGGCGTACCGGGAACTCTGCGGCATACTGGTGAAAGCAGCTAAAAAATCCATCCCACGCGGACGTCGCAATAGCTACAAACTGTGTTGGGATGCGGAGTGTAAGAGTCTCTACTGTGCCTTCGTCCGGCCCCCCCAAGAGCTGAGTCAGACAGACTTGCCTCAGCCCTGCTGTCTTGACTCAGCCGAAGGAGACAACAGCGCTGGGGGGAGGCCATTAACTCCATCGACTTCTCACACTCCAGCCGCAAGGCATGGAGCATCCTTAACAACCTCACTGATAGGTCTAGACACTCCCCCCATCACTGCCCCATCTCTGCAAACAAAATCTGGAAGGCCACAACTCCGAGCGGCGGTAACATTTCCGGTGAATTCACACCGGAGGAGTTCGCTGCTGCCCTCCAGCATATAAAACCAGGGAAAGCTCCAGGGCCTGATTCTATCTGTTCAGAGCTTATACGCCATGCCATGCCTGCCTTGAAGTCCTGTTAAGAGTGTTCCTCTCTTCCTGCTTGCGCCAACTCAAGATCCCCAAAATCTGGAGAAAAGCCCTAGTTGTCGCGATCCTTAAGCCAAACAAGCCTGAAGGAGACCCCAAGAGTCACATTTGACTCCAAGTTTGACCGTCAAGTGACCGCCACAGTATAGTCTTGTTTCTACCAGCTGCGCACCATCGCCAAGATTAAGCCCTTCCTCTCTCCTAGTGACCTAGTGAGAGTAGTGCTCAAGATTAAGCCCTTCCTCTCTCCTAGTGACCTGGTGAGAGTAGTGCTCATGTTAATCTTCTCCCGACTGGATTATTGCAATGCCCTCTATGCTGGACTCGCTGATGGGACCATCAAACGCCTCCAGCTGGTCCAAAACGCGGCAGCTAGGCTTGTGACCGGGACTAAGTTGAGGGACCATATCTCGGCTTCCAGTCAGACAGAGTATCTTTCAAGATCCTCCTCTTTGTCTACAAAGCACTGAACGGCCTTGCCCCAGCCTACATCATGGATTTACTGGTCAAAACCTCCAGCTCGCGCGGACTCAGGTCGTATGACCAAATGTGGCTGAGACCTCCACTGTCCAACACAGTAAGGCTGGGAGATTGCGCCTTTGCTGTGTTGGCTCCGAAACTGTGGAACAAGCTCCCCATTCACATCAAGTCTTCTCCCACCGTGGGGACCTTTAAAGGATTGTTAAAAACCCATTTGTTCACCATAACGGACTCCTAGGTTCACTTGCTGTTGTGTTGTTTGAGAGTTTGTGAGTTTTTTTTCCCCCACACTGTGTGCTTGAGTGCTAGACTGTCCTTGTGTACTGTCCTCTCTTTTTGTGCAATCTTTCCTCTCCCTTTCTTTCTGCCCTCGGGCTGCGCTCCGGGCCAGTGTAACAACTGGATGGGGAGCGCATTACAAATGCAGTACCTATACCTATACCTAAGAGTTACCGCCCCATCTCTGTTATGTATCCCCTTCAAGATCATCGAGCGTCTCATCTATGCCTGCGTCGAACCCACAGGAGCAAGCCGGGTTCCGACGCAGAAGATCGACTGTAGATCAAGTCACTTTGATGACTCAAGACATTTATAGACCTGACGGCTGCCTACGACACCGTATGGCACCGCGGCCTCACCTGTAAGCTGCTGCGCCTGCTGCCGGACATGCACATGGTCAGCATCATCATGGAGCTTGTCCGAAACCGCAGCTTCACCCTCACCTCCGGTAGCGGACAGCGAAGCAGGTTGCGACTTTTTAAGAACGGCGTCCCCCAGGGATCATTCCTGGCCCCCCTCCTTTATAACATCTACACCTACGACCTGCCGACCACAGTCTCCAGGAAGTATGCCTACGTAGACGACCTTGCACTGGTGTACTCTGGAGACTGGCAGGCTGTGGAGGAGACATCAACGAAGACTATCAACGAAGCCTTGCGCATCGTGACGGGATGGCTGCGTCCCACTCCTGTGGACAACCTTCCCATCCTTGCAGGCATCCAGCCCGCTGGCCTCCGCCACACAGGAACCACAGCACGTCTCGCCTGCCGGGCCATGGAGCTTAAACACCTGCTCCACAACAGGCTCACTGCAACAGCTGAGCCTCCCCGGCGTCTCAAGTCGAGACACCCTTTTGTGCCTACTGCGCGGGAACTCTTGCAGAGATGCAGAGATCTTAACATCAGTGAGGCAGGATGGGTGGACCACATCTGACGTGTGGAGTGGGAGGCAAACACCTCCAGACTCTGGTTTTATCCCGGCCGCCTGTCCTTCCCCTCCCGGGATGGACTTACCCAAACCGGCTTAATCCTCTCCGTACCGCCGTCGGACGCTTCCGCTCATCGATGCACAGATGGGGCTTGGTATCCTGTGCGGCGTGCGAGTGTGGCGTCGAGGAACAAACCGCAGACCATGTCATCCAGGACTGTCCTATATATCGGACACCCAATGAAATGCATGGCCTGACGGTTGTGGATGACGAAACAGTGACATGGCTGCTGGAGGTGTGCCCGGATATATAGCCCAGGTGACCCCTCACCTAGGCTCGGTGTGGTAAAAGGGTAGCCCCTCGGCACCGAGCCTGGGGGGGAGAGGAGGCAACAACGTACCCACATGACGACGAAGAAGAAGTGTGTGTGTGAATAGGCAAATCGTGCTCTGACTGGTGTGTTTTTGAGTGTCTGGTGTGTCTGTGTGTTTGTCTATTTGCTTGTTTTTTTTTACCTTTATTTTACCAGGTGGTCCCATTGAGATCAAAGATCTCATTTACAAGGGAGGCCTGTCCAAAATAACAGCATAAAACGTTAAAGACAAAAACAACAATCAAAACCTTTTTTTCTTCTTACTCTTTGTGTGTTCCAGGCTGCTTCTGTGGGCGGAGCTCCTCAGAAGAGTCCCTTCTCGTCATCGCTGATGAAGGCCAGTTCTAAGACCCTGGGAAAGACGGCCAAGGCCCTGGAGGCTCAGGAGGCCCACAAGAAGAAGCAGGTGAGTTGGTTAGCTACCATCTCAGATAAAGTGTGTGTCTGTGTAAGTCTGTGTTCAGAGTTGATATGTTAAAGATTGTGTGTGTTATGGGTTAATGCGTGTGTGTGTGTACCCGTGTGTGTGTGTGTTGCTTTCCCAGGAGACCATGAAGCTGCAGCAGAACATGAGGAAGAAGAAGCAGGAGATGCTGGAGAAGCAGATCGAGTGTCAGAAGGTGAGAGGACCATGGAGACCAGCTCTGAGCAGTCGCCTCACTGGACCTGTCTCTGTAGTAGAAACACACTGTCGATAGTAGAACTACCTCACTGGACCTGTCTATCTCTGTAGTAGAAGCACTGTCGATAGTAGAACTACCTCACTGGACCTGACTATCTCTGTAGTAGAAGCACTGTCGATAGTAGAACTACCTCACTGGACCTGACTATCTCTGTAGTAGAAACACTGTCGAGAGAGTAGTAGAACTTTATGTAAGCATTTCCTCCTATGTCCTATGATGTCCTAAGTCCTATGATTTCCACATCGAGGGTAACATGGATGGAATTGCGTAATGCAGACATAAAAACGGATTTCGGACAAAAACACAGAACATCACGGAGCACAGAGGCATTTTTACATAAAATGATGCACAAAGGCATGTTCAAACACAAAATCCTCTTTTTTGTCCTGGCTGCTGGTTCCTGACCTTCTTGGCATTTGTACCTCCGCCCCAGCGACAGCGCAGGGCGAGAGGGCATATTTTCGGCGGCGTGTGATCGTTTGTTCGTCTGTAAGCAGGATTACACAAAAACTACTAGACCGATTTTCACAAAACTCAGTGGAAGGGTGTAGCATGGGCCAACCTGGCACCCATTACATTTTGGAGCGGATCCGAATCACAGGGCGGGGTCCACGAGCTGCCCAAACACGGCTGGCCGTTCACCGCCATTGATTTTTTGGACTTGTGAGCAAAAAATTCCCCCCATTTATTGTCATTAGGACGAATTGAAACGGCCGTATCTCAACATGGGAAGGTCACAGAGACACGGGGTTTGGACTGGCGTAAAGCTCTCGACCTAACAAATGCAGAAATGTGTCCTGCTCACACGCATGTGTGTGTGCACAGAGCCACAAAATGCATTCTTGGGCGGAGGTCTGTGCTCTCTGAGCACCATTTCTAGATTTGAGCTGTTATGCCTAATTATTCCTGCGGCAGGAAACGCTAAATCTGCTTTTTAATTCTGTTTGGAAAAAATATGATGGTGAAAATGTAAAAAATCCTTAAAAAACACCACCTTCAGAACTGTTAATGTACAAATATGTCATGTATTGCATACATTACATTAGTCATTTAGCATATGCTTTTATCCAATGCAACTTATAATAATTGCATTTAACGTAACTGTATTACAGCTCTGCTAAGCTATCATGAACCAACCTCACACTTTTACTTTCTCACTCCGCCCCTCCTCTCCTTTAATCTCCTCCCTTCTCTTCTCCCCTCCTCTCCTTCTCTCTCCTCCTCCCACATCCCTTCCTCCCCTCCTCCTCTCTTCTCCCTTTCCTCCAGGCCCTGATCAACCGTCTGGAGAAGAACAGGGGGATGAAGCCAGAAGAGAGAGCCAAGATCATGAAGACCCTGAAAGACCTGACAGACAAAATCTCTCAGCTGAAGAATGAGATGAACCCTGCATCCCAGTCCTCCTCCCAGTCGTCCTGCTCCTCCGGCCCTGCTGCCAGCCTGGCCCAGCCCAAGACCAAGACTGACGTGAGTCCCCTGAGCAGACCCCCCATAGTAACACACCTCCCTGTGAAACAGCTTCACATCCTGCTGTGAACAGGACCCATGCACACAGTAGACAGTACCAGACCTGATCAGGGGCGGACTGGGGAAATCATTCAGGCCGGGAAATGTAGCCCCAGTCAGGCCACTTTTTAAGCCTGATCAGAACAGCGATCTTGCGACCAGCCGACGCGGGACTTGATGGAGTCATGGGACCATTGACACCAGCTGCAACACCACCACATCAATACCATACCTCCTCTAACCTGATATATCCTGTTTGACCTGTGTGTGTCTGTCTGTGTGTGTGTGTGTGTGTGTCCGTCCGTGTCCCTCCAGGCCCAGAAAGAGCTGCTGGATGCAGAGCTGGACTTCCATAAGAAGCTGAGTTCAGGAGAAGACACCAGCGACCTGAAAAGGAGGCTTGGGCAGCTGCAGGTGGAGGTGAGTGTGTGTGTGTGTGTTAGTTCAAGTCCCCCTTCAGCGAAGTGTTAGTGATTGTGTGGTAGGTGGTCAGACTTCTAGTCCAGCTACAGTGTTGATGTAAACTCACCTCCCCCATCACTTTCTTTGGAATCCTGTTTTTTTTTTTGGTCAGTGTGGTTGTAGGGAAAGTGAAATGATTATAAGGATTTTGACTTGGGGGGCCTAATATATATATATTTTTTACATAACTGCTAATTTCAGACCAAAATGTCTCAATTAATTTGCTACATGGATTTTCAGCTTAAAATGTGTTTTTTTTGCCTTTAAGGATGCTGGTTGGGATGGGTTAATATGGCTCTCCTGCCCAGACCAGCCTGCCCTTCTGGGCCCTGCTGCCCGTTGCACTGCAACTACTTATCCATGCCTTTAGTCCCGCACGCACGCTAGAGATGCGAATATCTCGGATACATCCGCGTCCGCGGGTGGGTGGGCCAATAAAAATCAACATTGTCATTAATTTCGGGTGGATTTCGGGTGGATTTGTCAGTTATATTCGTATTTAATAACTACTATAATTATATATATTATATTATAACTGCGAGAAAGCGCGAGACCTGCCGGCAGCTCACTCTAATACCCTCGACCACTTCGTCAACCAAGATCCTGTGAAAGCGAGCCTATAATCTTTAAATTGTTTAAGTCAAGAAAATGCGCCTATGTGAAAAGCAAATGAGCACGAACGGCTGGACATAATTTAAATGTAAATACAATAACTTCATGTTTGGCGGGTTGGGTGCGGGTCTCTACATTTTAGAAGATAATTACCTTGGGTGGGTGGCGGGTGGATGATTGAGTGCACGCGGATTCGGGTGCGCTCAAACTCCATCCGCGCATCTCTAACGCACGCGCGCACACACACACACACACACACACACACACACACACACACACACACACACACACACACACACACACACACACACCCCTACCTCAGTGACAGTGCCAGGAGGCTCTCCTCTCCTCTGGCCTCCTTGAGGAGCAGAGGGGCGTTGGAGCCCACTAGGGCTGCCCCCTGAAAGTCGACGCGTCGAATCATCAGTCGGAGACCCTTAAGTCGACAGAGATTCTTTAAGTCGAGCAGTCGTTTTCTGCTCCACTGTCAAGGACTAGGAGGTGGACTAAGATCAAGGACAGGCCAATCATTCATTTTAGACCTAGGCTATTACCGTAGCTATTTGGTGGGCTGTAAAAGAAGAGTTAAGACTGATATAGCAGACGGAAGAAGGCAGGGAGCCCCTCTCCCCTCCGCTAAGCGTCTAACCTAGCCTACTATGCGCCAGCAATCATGTGCATTTCCCAAATGGAATATCACACTGCTTTCCTAAATCAATCTTCTTGTATATCCAATGGTAAAAATAGGGTTTCCCATAGACAGCTTGAGCTCTAACGTCTGTGAAAATGCTTTAGTGACAGCCAAAACATTTCCTTGTTGACTGCTGCCCAATGAGCCGATTCGCGCAAGCATTCAAATGCGCAGTTGAGGAGACTATCGTCAAATTGCCCAACCCTAATGTAGGATATGTGAAACTGCTAAAAACATGGGGGCATCCGAAGTAGATGGACAATGCTAGATGATTCATGTTTAACAAGAAAACAGGTGTCTTTTATTGTGCAGCCTGCAATTTTGAGTTGAAAGTTTCACAGCTCTCCCGACTCCGGCGGTCTCCCCTCAGCCTAGACATATGAGGGGGGGGACGAATCTCCCGACATGTCACAAAATGGATATGAAGACAAAATGTTTAAGATATTGATAACCTGTCTATTAATTATCTCGATTATTAGTGGTCCAAACCATGGACAATGCAAGAAAGAGGGATGGGCTGCACTTGAAACAAGCTAGCAAACACATTCGGAGGCAGCGGAGAGGATTTTAGCGGAGCGGAAATATGAGCAAGGCTAATCATTTATTTTGAAACTTTATTCTACTTTTTTGTTCAACGGAAAATAATAAACACCAATCAAGGTAAAATAGCCCAATAAAGTCTATTCAAGCATAACCTAAATGGACGAAAGTTCGTTCAGAAAAAGATTGAACAAAATGAAGCATCCCTCCATCTTATTCCACAAACCGATAGCCAGGCTATTCTAGCTATTTAAAATGCTGTAATTATGTAACTGTCATTCTCGTTGATTTCAAATAGCCTAACCTACCAGAAATGTGCCTTGGCAACAAGTGATTGTTTCTATAGGCTACCAATATAGGCCTAACCAAAATAATCACGGAAACTTGATGTCAAGTGATTTTCTGATAGCCAGGAGAAAGAGAAAAAACACATCGACGATTCGACGCGTCGCTTTGAACACCAAGTCTGAGTCGAATCACAAAATCCTGAGTTGAAGACAGCCCTAGAGCCCACATGCCTGATGGACCAGTAAAGGTTCTCTTCTCTCCTCTCTCTGCCAGGCCACACGGCTGGGTCTGATCGCCCCGGGGCGGGGCAAGGTGGCAGTGTCTCGAGGGCGCGGCAGGGGACGGGGGCGTGGTCGGGGAAGGGGCGGGGCTAACCACATGGTGGTGGATCATCGTCCCAGAGCCCTGGCCATCTTGGGGTTGACGCAGGAGGAGAAGGAGGAGATCATGTCCCACTTCCTGGTAAGACCCACGGAACCCACGTTACACATGGCCCATGATAGAACACACTCACACATGGCCCATGATAGAACACACTCACACATGGCCCATGATAGAACACACTCACACATGGCCCATGATAGAACACACTCACACATGGCCCATGATAGAACACACTCACACATGGCCCATGATAGAACACACTCACACATGGCCCATGATAGAACACACTCACACATGGCCCATGATAGAACACACTCACACATGGCCCATGATGGAACATGGGAGCCCATTCTATGGAGCATGAGCTCCACGTTGGCTCTCACTGTATCAGCAGATATCTTCCTAGCTGAGACCTGGGACCACTCTCTACAGTACATTTCAGCTGTCAGCGATTTCAAAGAAAGTGTAATTCTATAAACAAGGATTACTTGTATGTTTCTCTGTCTTCAGGGGTGTGTAGAGTGATGACTGTGTTATATTTCTGTCTTCAGGGGTGTGTAGAGTGAAGACTGTTATATTTCTGTCTTCGGGGGTGTGTAGAGTGAAGACTTATATTTCTGTCTTCAGGGGTGTGTAGAGTGATGACTGTGTTATATTTCTGTCTTCAGGGGTGTGTAGAGTGATGACTGTTATATTTCTGTCTTCAGGGGTGTGTAGAGTGATGACTGTTATATTTCTTTTCATCTTAGAAATTTGGTGAGATTGAGGATCTGCGTGACCATGATGCCACCAGTGTTGTCATGACGTTCAAGAGCAGGAATGAAGCAGAGAATGTATGTACTACAAACTAGGGCTGTCAACTGAACTCACAAATGATATTCCACCTTCTCTATTAAATATTTTCAGAAAATCGATTATATTTGATTATTGGTAAATACTTAATTTTGCATACAATGGAACTGCCAGTACCAATTCTAACCACAGGAGGGCGCTCACCGCCTATTGTCAAGAACAAGCACCAACATGAACTTTAGTGTCCTTCTCTGTGTTCACTGGATTCAAGTATTTAAGTCATGTTAGTACCTAGTCAACATGAGTAACATTTAGTGCAAACGGGTTCCTTTTTTCAGGACTATAGCCTAGCCAACTAAAAACAACTGAAAATGCCAGTGTTAATTTTGACAGCAAATCTTGATATAGTTTTAATCAGTCTTTTGACTAAAATGCTATTTAGTTTGTCACATTTTAGTCATCTGAATTGTATTAGTTTTAGTTGACTAAATAGCATTAAAAGTTTAGTCTACTAAATCTACAGTAGATTTAGTAGACTAAAATCGAATGGGTTCAATTGGTGTAAGGCATTATTTAACCATTTCTCTAGAATTTCCAAGCTCATATACTCCTGATCTATTAGACTAATGGACAAAGCTACTAAATTACATTTCTTGGAGCTCTCCTTGCCTGTGTTCGATTATTTTTCAGCGTGAGCCACGACTTTCACAGAAAACTGAGCTTTCTGATTGGATCTCTTCCCAAATCCTTCCCTAACATTTTAGTCTAGATTTTATTTGTCAATGAAAATGTCAGCAGATTTCTCATAGTTTTTGTCATGATAATTTGTTTTTATTAAGTTGTGATAACTAAATTAAGGTCATTGATGAATCATTTTAATTCAACGAAATTAACACTGGAAAATGCGGGCTTCTTTTGTGGTAGCCTACTAATCAAATCTACAATTTTAAGATCGATTTTGCATTTTTTCCCCAAAGTCGATGACTAGTCGAATCTCTAATATTTATTTGACAGCCCTACTACAAACGCTTGTGCACGCACAACCATCACACAAGTTCATCCAGCTTGAAACACTTGAAGCAAGGTTGGTCATTCTGAAGGCTTTATTGCAGTATATTCAGTAAATACTGTCTCTGTGTCATGGTGTCACAGGCTGCAAACCAGGGGGCCAAGTTCAAAGGTCGTGTGCTGCAGATCTCCTGGTTCAAGCCCAAGACGCCCTCTGTGTCCACGGAGCCAGAGGAGGAGGAGTCTAAGGAGGATGTTCATACGGTATGAGATCACAGCTCAAGATCCTACATTATTATGTAGAGTCATACCCTTAAAGTGGAAGTTCGGAACTTTGGACATAGCGTCTCATTTACGACTTGGGGCAGTTCAAAATATGGGGTTGGGGTTAGGCTAACCCTAACAATAATTGCATTTAACGTAGGAAAAGCCAATGTACTACTACTTGCCAGAACTCACAAGTGCATCTCCTTTCTAAAACAAGTAACTAAGGCCCAATCCCAATACCCCCCCTTAGCCCTAGCCCTTGGCCCTACCCCTAAATTTTGCGTGACGGATGTGATATGTGCTGAGAACAATAGTTGGTCGTCCAGGGTCACACCCAGATTCCTCACAGTCTGAGTCGGGGTCACCACTGTGTCTTCAATGGTGATGGCCAGGTCCCGGTGCGGGCAGCCCTTCCCCGGGAGGAACAGCCGCTCAGTCTTTTCCAGGTTGAGCTTGAGGTGATGTGTTGTCATACTCTCAGATGTCAGCCAAGCACCCAGCTATGTGTGTCTCCACTTGTGTATCAGAAGGGGGGAATGGCAGGACCAGTTGGGTGTCATCGGCATAGCAGTGGTAGGAGAAGCCATGCGAGCGAAGACAGAGCCCAGAGATGTAGTGTAGAGGGAAAAAAGGAAAGGACCCAGGATCCATATTGCTGTGTGAACATGATTCGAGCTAAAGTCCAAGTGCAACATTGTAACATATAAATCCCTGAATCGGAACAAATTCAGGTATGAAAGTGGCCTGAGATTCTTGGAAGTCGAGCAGTCGTTTTTTTTTTTGCTTCACTGTCAAGATGTGCTGGTTGGCTAAAACCACTCACCTGCCTTGTGATTTACATAGGACAGGCCAATCATTAGTTTTACACCTAGGCTATTACTGTGGCTGTTTGTTGTTCAGTAAAAGGAGACTTGAGACTGATTATAGCAGAGGGAAGAAGGCAGGGAGCCCCTCTCCCCTCCGCTGTGCCCCTAGCCTACTGTGCACCAGCAATCACCTGCATTTCGGAATATCACATCACGGAATATCACAACACCAAACTGCTTTCCTAAATCAATCTTCTTATATTAACTAAGATATCCGCTGGAAAAAATATTTTTTTCCCAACAGATAGATTGAGCTATAACTTACGCGAAAATGCTTTAGTGACAGCCCAAACATTTCCTTGTGACTGCTGCCCAACGCATGAGCCTATTCGTGCACGCTTTGAAATGCGCAGTTGAGGAGACTATCGTCAAATCAGTATATAGGATATCTATCTTACTTACCTAGTTAATCTGCAGTTTGCAAAACCACACACTCAGTGCTAATGTGAGCTGTCGGTAGCCTAGCCCGTCAACTAGCTTTCCCAGTGCACTCTAGCAGGTGTGAGCTTGGCGCTACACACTGCTCATTGGTGGATGATATGCAGCCCAAGTCCGCATGTCCACTAGGCAGTGATGAGCGACCCCCCCTTTCGCGTGCCCCCCGCGATTGATTCGCTTGTGAGGGTTTCGCTTCCTGTCACCCGCTGCCATTATCAGTTGACTCAAATATCTGTAGGATTGTTAATATACCACTTTATAAAGTTTTCATTTCAGTTCAGGCCAGAAAGTAAGGATGTAGATTCTGAATGTGGTCAGTTTATGGAAATAAGCCCTGACTTCGAAGTTTGGGGAGATCGCTGCCCAAGGACTGTTTGCCTCTTTCACTTGTACCCTTTCCTGATTGGACACGCCACGTGAAATTCACCTGCAATCTGCATAAAATAGACATCCATCCTACTTTATATGCTAATTCGAAAAGTGTCTAGACTTCGCACATCATGAGCGAACACATCGCCACCAGAACTTGCATCATCCACTTTACGATTTCACGCCCCCATTGGTTTTGAATGGGCTTGAGATGATCAGCGCATGTGGATTGTGCTAGTGGACATGTGGTGTAACAATATTCACTCGAGGGGAGTCTAGATGCTTTGGATTAGCATAAAATAGGATGGATGTCTACAATAGGATGGATGTCTATTTTATGCTAATTCTAAATAAATTTGTCTTGCGATGTGGGGAGAGCGTAAAAGGCCAGCAATCTTTCCAAACATGGAGGTCAGGGCTTATTTCGGACCACATACTGAGAATCTACATCCTTACTTTATCATCTGAAATGACATTTAACACTTAATAAAATGACACATTAACAATCCTACAGACACATTTGAGTCAACTGACAATGGCGGCAGGTGGAAGGAAGTGAAACGGAGTGAGGAGCACACGAAAGACAAGTTATGACAAAATGAATAGTGGAGATGTACAGTGAGCTGAACATACTGTAACTGATGGCATTCGCTTAGCAAGCATCATCCATGAGACGTTCTGTTTTCTAACATGTAAGCTAACGTAAACATTACGATACTAACATGACCCAGTTGGTTAACTAGCTAAAAGGTACCTATCAGTATCAGACATCACAGCTCCAGGGTGCTGGCGTTTCAAATGCTTGTGCATCGTAGTCCTGCTGTGGAATGCCAGTCCTGCTTTACAGAGTCTGCATTTAACTTCATTGGTTTGTCATCTGTGAAATACTCAATTTTTGAAAGTCTTCATCACCCTCGCAGAATGTAGTCATGGCAGACAATGGATTGTATTAACGTTACCGGCTCTCTGATTGTTTTAATACGTGTCAACACTAATAATCCGCGTTGAAGAGTTTTTACAGTATAACCGACGTCGTTGATTGTCGACTAATCGTTGCAGCCCTAATTTGTAGGCTACAGTAATGCTTGCCAATCCATTTGGACAGCTACATTTGGTTTTGGACATATTGCATTAGCTAGCAAATTAAGCTGTCTCTACTGTAAAACATGTTGATTGTGAACTTACTAATTTGTGTAGTTTAAGGCCTGATTCATACTCTATGCAGGCTAGGCTGACGTGGCTCTACGCTGGTATTGTGGTACACTGAGCGCGCGGGGGTTGCTGCCTTGCATCAGCGGCCTTATCCCTTCCCGTGAAATAACACTTGGGCTTGCATAAAGTTAACATTTTTGGCATGACACATTACGCAAGGACGCGTCAACGGCGCCTTGCGTAGCTCGCGCTAGCGTAGATTGCATAGAGTATGAATGGGCCCTAAAGCTGCATGAGAACTTTTCTATAGTTAAATATTCAGGGTTTTCTGCCAATCGTTTATGAATTGGCCTTAGCAATACCAAAAAAAAAAACATTGTCGTGACATGAGACCGCATGAGACACTGAATGTATTATTTTTGAATTTCAGTGTACTGACTAGTACACTGTACTGCTAGTATGCTGCTAGTATACGGTGGTTTTTATCACAGCCAGAGGGAGCGGCAAAGTGTCGAGTTCTCATGCAGCTTTAAGCAGGAATGTATTACTAAATCAAAGCATCAAAACGTATGTCACAGGCTTTATTTTTTCATACACTAATGTACAAGGGATGTTATCCATTCATTTTCGCCATAAGCGTACACATTTTTAGATCAGTGGAAGATACCGGTGCTGACGGCTGACAAAATGACAACATCACTTCTATTTTGTGTACGGGCATTCAACCCTGAAAGTTATCTTGATGTCACTTCCTGTTTACCTGGCTGCCAGGTCCTTACATCACTCCCTGTTCCCTACCAATAGGAGGAAGAGAGCCCCTACCTCTTGCCGGCGGAGGAGGAGGAGGAAGACGATGATGAAGATGATGAATATGAGAGCCGCTCCTGGAGACGATGAAGGCTGGAGGCAGTCGTTCCTCCTCCCCCTCCTCCTGGGAAGGACTGTTTGTTTTTTCTACAAAGCAGATTCAAGTCAATTTGATGGAATTCACTTTACTTTTTTCTCCGCAAACCAGTTTTCAGTATTTTGAGACTGAAGAATTTAGGACTCTAATATCAGAGTACAAAGTCTTTACTTTATTATTAATAATAATAATTATTATAATATGTGTGAGAGAGGAAGACTGTTTTGTATCTCTTGAAGCATTTGAATCATTCAAATCTCACTTTTGCTGAGATCCTAGTAGAGAGTATTGTTCTGGATAGCAGGTGTGTGTGTGGGTGTGCGTGAGTGTGAGTGTGGGTGTGTGTGTGGCTGGTGTTTCAGTGTAGTCACTAGACTATACCAGTAATGCACAACATTTGTGTCTACTGTGAAAAGGTATTTTTATACATATTTAAAGTTTTCGGTTTGCTCCCCTGTCCCTCCTTATTGGTAAATTCGGTCTATAATTGGGAAGGTTGTTGGTTCTCATCCCAGATGTATAGCTCTCTCTGCTCCAGAGAACACTATGGTTGCCGCAAGGTTTCCTGTTGACAGGCCTCTCGCTAATGAGATATGAACCCACGCCTCTCACTAATGAGATATGGACCCATCTTGGATTTAGAGAGAAATGCTTGACTTTCTCCCACAGTAATGTAATGCTATCTACTAAATGAGTGGCGCCACTTTATGTACATATGATGAAGCTGACACATTGTGGAAGTGAGTGTGGAACATCGTTTTCTGTTGCGTCTTTCCCCTTTATTTCGCCAGTCATGTCCTCTAGGGTGTCCAAGAGCAAATACATGTTTGGGATGAGGGTCTGAAGGTCATATGTTGTCAAAGATTTTGGAGAGCTCTGGACAATGCTGTTTGAATGTAAATTGAACATTTTATTTTGTATATTTTTTCGCCTTACATAATCAGCAAGAGGCTGGATTTTACAAGATTTGTGATTCTCATTTGTAAATTTTGTATATTTTTGAAATAGGAAATTACTATGTGGATGCTTAACATTGTCATTTTTAGTCACCAGAGTGAATGTCGAAATTGTGTGGGGAAGAGAGGGAGAGAGAGAGTTCCCTTATTGTTTTCAAGTGAGAGCGTTTGGTAATCTATAATTTCTAGTACATTTGTGTTCAATACTTGAGATTGTGACTTCTCAGAGCAAGCATCCAGTCCAAGCATTTTACATAAGCAGAATAATCAGTCAAACGAAAGAGAAGGCATGTTCTCCTGAACCCCTGACCCTGCAGCCCCGGGGGGTCAGGTGCTCCTGTCCAGACACTAACCCTGCAGCCCAGGGGGGGTCAGACTTGTCCAGGGGCCTGGCAACCAGCAGGAACTGAGTTACTATCCACACATCCTCCCTGTTCAGATGATAACCTGGGCATCAGACCGACTCGTCTAGATGGGAGAAGCTAACGCATCCCAGAGAGGAATCCCCACACACATTATATTAGGCCTGTTGTTGCGTTATATACAGTAATAGCACCAAGGGCTGGTCAACACAGATTAAAACTAGTCCTAGACTCAAAAGCTTGTCCGGAGACTGTCCATAGGCATAGACTGGTGTTAATCTGTGTGTACTAAGCCAGGCCAGAGTGCCTAGTACTGCTGGACAAGAGAGCACTAGCATTGGTTTCTCATTGAACATGCTCTTCAGGCATAGAGCTACTCTGACGCCAAGCGACAGACTGACCTGCCTCCCGTCTCCAACGAGGAGTCTTTCATCTTCAAGGCTTAGACATTGTGTTAAGTGGTTCTGAATGTTCCCACGTCATCAACTCTTGTGAATGTCTATACTTGATGAGAAACATTGTTTTGCATTATTTGTCAGTAAATACTGTATTTGAAAGAGACATAAATGAGGGAGGAATGACAATCTGTCCAGACGGCCTCTGGGATAATTTATAGTTGATAACCCCGCCTCTCTCAGTGCATTACTCCTGTAGTATTTCACATCTGCTTGGGATGTGGTGGTTGGCAACAACTCAAGATGGGCGAGTTTAGATGTCAGTTAAATCTGAGTCTGGGGTTCACCAGCCCCACACCTCTAGGACACCGGTCAGGACTGAGTCGGGGGTTCACCAGCCCCACGCCACTAGGACACCGGTCAGGGCTGAGTCTGGGGTTCACCAGCCCCACGCCACTAGGACACCGGTCAGGGCTGAGTCTGGGGTTCACCAGCCCCACGCCCCTAGGACACGGGTCAGGTCACATGCTGACAATGGGCTAGTCAGAGAGAGCAAGAGAGAAACTACTTTTACCCGGCTGTTCTCTGCTGGGCCGTGCACCTGCCTGTCCTGACCTCCTGGTTGGTTTGCGTATCTCACAGGACTGAATCATCTCTGTTGTGGGGTCACCTCAGTGAACAGCAGAGCTGAGGGGCCAGGACTGTAACAGTGGAGAAGTTGCCTCTGGAAGGAATTGTCCTCATTTGTTCAACCCTGTACTACCATACCACTGTGGTGTGGAAGTAGTGTAAAATGTAAAACATTTAATGGATTATAGATTTTTGGATTTGTTACTGTTTATATTTGCAGGATGTGGATGTATTTTTGATTTTGTTTGTAAAATGGATTTCTAACTCACTAGCATGTCTGCTTTTACCAATAAAGATGGAGGAATGGGGTGCTTGGAAGAGTAAAAGAGCAGGAAAATATCAATTTGAATTGGGCAAAAGTGGAGAAAAAAAAGAAAGAAAAAAAGCTTACATTTGACCAAAAGAGAGAAAGAAATCAAATTTCAACCTTGGGTGAAAGAAAAATTTGTGAGAGAAACCATTCCAAAAGATATGACCTTCAAAACCTGTGTCTTCTCCTTTATTCCTCCGACTGTTCTGTTAATTTAGAAGATGAGCTGCTATAGGCTAGGTGTGTGAAAGTGATATGACATAGGCCTACAGTAGCCTAGACCGTACTACAATTTATTATAGATCAGATTGTCTGTCAAATCAATGTTGGCCAGGCCCTCATTATGTCTTTGAGTCACGTCTCCTATTATGTCCAGGATAGCTGGACAAGGTCAACTCCAGCCAAACCTGCTGTTTGCCAGAAATATTCAGATGTGTCATGTAGACCTCGATGTACAAATACATCTGTTTATCTACCAAAGCGACTCAAGTTGTAGATAGCCAGTTTGTCTTAGGTCGACCGTTCTTTTTCTTCAGACCGAACTAGCCTACACAAGATGAGTGTGTGGTGCAGGCCTAGTTTAATTTGGCCTCAGTGACTGACATATTCAAATGTTGTTGAATAAAACATGAACATTCCTTACTTTAGGAAGTCAAGTGAAAAACACTCAGAGTCTATTCGGTTTAATGCAAGCGCTGTTGCCTTTCCTGCGGGAGGGGACGTCAACCGCCGGCTTCACCGGCTCGTCATCCGCGCCAGCATGTCGCGAGTGGAGCGAGATGGGACATGAGAGCGCGGTCAGGGCCAGACAACAACCGGGCTCATTCTTGAGAGTTAACCCTTTAAAACTATGTAGGCTACGGGCCGAGTAGAGCGAGCTGTCACATCGCCACAAACAACTCCATAAAGGATGTCAGATGGGATCTCAGGAAGTCCGAAATCACACGGATCACAAGCCAACATTCCACAATAACCCCTAAATAATACATGCTGTTATTAAAAAGTAAAACAAAAAAGAGGAGCTGGGTGATGTGAGTGAGAAAATCACTTAATCCTTTATTTAAGCAACATGTGTAGCCTATGCTATAATATTGCATAGGCCTATCATAAGGGCCCATTAGTTTCAATCTGAGTAGGCGCCTCCGCCAGCCATGGTAAGCAACTTGAAGATGCTACTTTAGATTCGTCAGACCTCTTTAAATAGGGTAGTGTAGCCTACACGTGGAGGTGATACCCTTCCTTGGATGGCCCTGCGACCTGCCACAGGTCGGCAGGTGAGAAAGACCTCGCCTGTTTTAATCTATATAATGAATAAGAACATGCCGGCGTGGTAATGGATGCCTACCACAGCGCCGCTAAATTATTCAGTGTCTGGGGAACCGGAGATGTGGCCACCAGGATCCGGTGGAAGAGCTGTGTCACTGGCCCGCCTGGCTCTTCTTTCGGCCGCGGGGAGGGAGGAGAGGGCATGCATTCACTTTAAGCAGAGGGCTGCGAGGACAGGAGCTCACCCTGGGGAGAGTAGGGCATGGACCTGCGGGTCCATCTCTGCACAGCCCGAACCCCGGCCCGGGTCCAACTGTGCCCAGTCAGCACAAAACGTTTTTCAATATTGAGTTCTAGATTACATCTCGGTGATATTCGGTCAGAACGTCTTTGTTAGGTTGTGTGTTCTCATGTGATGTATTGTAGCGAATATGTTTCCCATGTGTTGAATTTGATGAAGTCTTATACTGTGTTATGAGTATAGGGATGTTATGAGACAAGTCCAACTCCCTGTCATCTGTGACGTGTAATACATGCGACTACGGTTTTTGTTGTGTGTGTGACATAAATAGGCGCTGCTGCGCGGTCTTCTCAGTTTTTGGACAGCAGTCG
The DNA here is from genome assembly GCF_949987555.1 of Borostomias antarcticus. Classification (NCBI taxonomy): domain Eukaryota; kingdom Metazoa; phylum Chordata; class Actinopteri; order Stomiiformes; family Stomiidae; genus Borostomias; species Borostomias antarcticus. Next base: position 24,608,665 of record NC_140234.1, read on the forward strand.
GACTGTTATAGAAAGTGAGCGCTGTGTTCGTGAAAATAAAGAGACATCAAGATGTAGGCTACTACGGTGGATCTTTATTACACATGGATGACCAAAATATACTGAGGATAAACATGGAAGAACAAGAAAACTCAACATTCTTAATACTTATTTTTCGCCCTATTTTCAACCAGATAAAATGCGGTTACAACATCAACGTGTCACAAAACACACATTTTGATAATTTGTTCAGTTGTAGTCAGGAGACTATATTGATTAGTGTGAAGGTATTTCTCCTGAAGTGAAGGTATTGGTCGGCCCAAAAAATATTCTCTCATATAGGCTACTGTAGCCAGATAATTTACCAGCTATTTTACGGCTATCATATAATATACCTATTTTATTTCTATAAAATACCTATTTTATTAAAATCTGTAAATACCAAAAATATGCACAACAATGCATTAACATCTGCAAATGTGAAATCATACCAATATGCGCCAGCTAAGTCACATAGGCTAATGTAGATTATTATCTGCGGTTATCAAGTGAAATATTATTATTACTTTTACAATGCATTAGCACCAGCAAATATGAAAAAGGATGCACCGGAGAAGTCCATAGGCTACAAGATAATGCTTTATTTTGCACAAGCAGAATATTGATATGTGAACTTTGATGCAGGTTGGTGCTCCATGCACCAGCCTCACCCCCCACGCCCCACCTTATCCCACTTTTCTCCCCTCTCCCCCAATCAGGTCCTCAACCTTGTAACATCTAACCGCCCGATCATGTGCTCCCTAGACCCTGTTCCCTCGACTCTCCTTCAGTCTGTTGCGCCTGAACTCCTTCCCTTCCTAACCCACCTCATCAACGCATCTCTTGTATCAGGATGTCACCCCCCTCCTGAAGAAACCATCTCTCGATCCCTCTGACGTCGAAAACTACAGACCGGTTTCCCTTCTATCCTTTCTATCTAAAACACTTGAACGTGCTATCTTTAACCAACTATCTTCGTATCTCCACCAGAACGACCTCCTAGACCTCAGTCCAGGTTCAAGGCTGGCCGCTCGACAGAGACCGCCCTCCTTGCATTGACGCAGTCACTCCATGCCGCGAGAGCGAACTCTCTCTAATCTGTCCTGATACTCCTAGACCTGTCAGCAGCATTTGATACAGTAGACCACCAGATCCTCCTCTCCACCCTCGAGGAGAAAGGCATCACTGGCTCTGCACGCTCCCCGTTTGCATCCTACCTGACAGGCCGCTCCTACCGGGTGACATGGAGAGGGTCGATGTCGGAACTGCGTAGTCTGACTACGGGGGTTCCACAAGGGTCTGTCCTGGGTCCTCTCCTTTTTTCCCTCTACACTACATCTCTGGGCTCTGTCATTCGCTCACATGGCTTCTCCTATCACTTGATTGATCGATTGACAGGGTCACGGCTCTTCTCTGTCCTGGCCCCGCAGTGGTGGAATGAACTGCCCACTGATGTCAGGACAGCAGAGTCGCTGCCCATCTTTCGCTGCAGGCTCAAAACTAATCTCTTCAAGAAGTACTACCACAATTCTCCCTCTTAAAGTCAGAAATTCAGACTTTTTTTCTCAGAAGTTATTTCTGACTTTAAACTCATATAAGCTTAAAAAAAAACAACTCAGTTGTTGGCCCTAATGCTCTTCCGTATATTACAGAGGCATGTGAAAACCACAAGCCCTAGCTCTATGGAAGCACAACTAGCGATTCATAAAAATAGATTGATGAAAACAACCATTTCGCGGCAGAAAATAGGCCTACATTTTTTAGAAGCTGCATTCTAAGTGCCCCGTCGCGCTGGATTTTAAATTTATTCTACAGGCCTCCGAATTACACCAAAGTTATCTCGGTGAGTCAAACGTCTTATAATATGCCGTAAATAAGGTCCAGCTTGTCGAAAAAGAGCCTTCTCCTGATGGGCTACTGGTTGCTGCTGCCCGCGTGACTTCAGAACCATGGAGAGCGCGCGCCTGGCCTCGCTAAGACAGGTGATTCACTGGAAGCACGAGGAGGGAACTCGATGCCAAAACTACTCTTCGGTATCAGAGGGCACCTCAACTGCAGCCAGTGGGAATCTGATGTAACACATCCTTGTACACTTTTGGAGACGTTTGGGAAATATTTCGCAATAGCATTTCTGCTGAATTTCTGCTGGCTGTGAGACAATTTGCCCCTAGGGGATAAAGTTTCTTGAACTTGAACATTACATAAATAAAATAAATCTTTAAAATGAGTCCCCGACAGTTGTATATATTTTTTTTTTATTATTATTTATATGTAATGCACTGTCTTTACTATGTGGGCTGCGAGCCTGTAATAACGTTTATATTTAAATAGTTGGCATGGACGGTGTGGCATAAGCTAGAAATATACCAGAATTAGCAGGCTCGTAGGCTATGTTAAATCAAACCAAGATGTATTTCTACGGCGCATTTCATACACAGAGGCAACGCTCTTGCTTTACAGAGATATGTGCGAGAGAGAATCATTGCCTTCATAAACATTTTTGCAGCACAATTAGACTTACAGTTTCTGGTAGCCCATCTGAAATGTGCAAGATTTAATTTGATTTTTTTGTTACTCTCTTAACGTGAGGCTTAAACAGCTAGGCCTACAATGTAGCCTATTATAGAACCGCAGAAGTTTGTCATCGCGGTATAGTCTATCATATGGCCCGGTCTTAGGTAGCATAGCCTACAGGTGGTAGCCTATGACTGATTGCTGCTTTGTTTTCATATTCCAGTGTGCTCACGCTCACGTCTACCTGACGCTTGCGCAGAGCAGACAGCCCGCTCCTTGACTTGTAATTTGTAAATTGAGTAAAGGAGAGGGGGTGAGGTGGGGTGCAGAGCAGGAGGCGCCGCCAATGGAAATAGCTCAGTCTGGCTGCCGCGAGCCAGAGGAACGAGCCAGCCTACATGCCAGGGCCACTTACCTGCCAGGCGCGCGAGGAAGATGATGACCATGAACGGCAAGCAGCATTTCACTATGCACCCAGCACTGCACGAGCCCAAATACCCTGGCCTGCACGCAAGCTCGGAAGGCATGCGCAGAGTTTGTCTGCCTGCCCCGCAGGTACGTTTTGGGGGTAAATTATCTGAGGCTCAAACGTAGGATATTAATTGGAAAATGTTTAAAATTGATCTGAGAAGACTACCTCTCCTCCACTCCCGCCCCATTTCTTTACCCCCCCCCCTCTCTCTCTCTCCATAAACTATAGCTCTCTCTATTTCACTCTGTCCTACATGTCCTCCTCCCCTGCCTCCACTCTCTCTTTCCCTCTCATCCACATGTCTATTCAAGCAGAGCTGCTGCTTTCGTATTAATTTTTATGACCTGTGCTTTGAGGAGGGCTCTCCTCTGTGCTTGGAAAATGTTTTTTAATCGTGAGTTGACAGAATTCCCCTCTGACTCCAGTCTGCGCGTTCCTGCTTGCAGCTCCAGGGCAATATATTCGGTGGCTTTGATGAGAGTCTACTGGCACGCGCGGAAGCTCTGGCGGCGGCTGACATTGTCTCCCACGGCAAGAGTCACCCTTTCAAACCAGACGTGACTTACCATACCATGAGTAGTGTCCCCTGCACCTCCACGTCCTCCACGGTGCCCATCTCCCACCCGTCCACCCTGTCCTCTCACCACCACCACCACCACCACCACCTCAACCAGGGCCTGGAGAGCGACCTCCTGGACCATCTCTCCTCCAGCCTATCGGTCAGCGGCATGGGGGCGCCGGACCCGTCCGGGATGAGCTCGCAGGCCCACCAGCACCACCTCCAGACCATGGGCCACCTCCACCAGGCGATGACCATGGGCCACCCGCCGCACTCCCTCTCCGTGCACACCGGCATGGCGTGCGTCAACGACGTGGAGTCAGATCCGCGCGAGCTGGAAGCCTTTGCCGAGCGGTTCAAACAGCGGCGGATCAAGCTCGGGGTGACCCAGGCGGACGTTGGTTCGGCGCTCGCCAACCTGAAGATCCCCGGGGTGGGCTCGCTGAGCCAGAGCACCATCTGCAGGTTCGAGTCCCTCACCCTCTCACACAATAACATGATCGCGCTCAAACCGGTCCTCCAAGCTTGGCTCGAGGAAGCCGAGGCTGCTTACCGGGAGAAGAATAGCAAGCCGGACCTTTTCAGTGGCAACGAAAGGAAACGAAAACGCACGTCTATAGCCGCGCCTGAGAAGCGCTCTCTGGAAGCGTACTTTGCTATCCAACCGCGTCCCTCCTCGGAAAAGATCGCAGCAATCGCCGAGAAACTGGACCTGAAAAAGAACGTTGTTCGTGTGTGGTTTTGCAATCAACGACAAAAACAGAAAAGGATGAAATACTCCGCGGTGCATTAATTGCAACTATGAATGGGCTAAACACGGCATTTTAAAAAGATATTAGCAGGGCTATACCAACCATTGGATTAATAGTTAAAAGAGCCCGCAGGGTTTATCGAATTTTAACTGCTTCAATAATAATTGGTTTCGTTCACTTTGTCCTCAAACACATTGCACACTTTAAAGCTGTTAACTGGTGGTGTAAACCTACAGGCCTAGTGCTAAAGATTTCTGAGAAAGTAGGCTATTTTTCGTTGTTTTAGGCACTTGATTGTGTCATAGAGCGTCATTAATATATTATCTAACAGACTGTGAGATAGTTTATCGCCTACCTTCATGTGATTGTTTCATTTGTTCTGAATGCTCAAATAACTTAACGTAGGCTACCACTCACCTTTGCCCTCTCACACTTTCAGAAAACTCACCATCATTAAGCGTCTGCTGTCGCCTCTCTTCTGACACTATCTGAGAATTCACCTTCACTAGGCTGTCTCAGTCTGAATTGATCAAATGTGATTGTTCACTAGTGGAGGCAAAACTCAACCACCTTAATACAGACACGAGTACCTAAATGTGCTCTCTCTTGTGAAATGATAATTCCCATAATGTGCAAAATCACAATGTCACGATAATATTCTAAGACTTGTTTTTCTTAAATTATGTAGGCCTAGGCTGCAAAATGTCACCATTTTAAGAGGCACGTCCGTGGCGCACTTGGGAAGCTGCTATATTGATTTTGTTTATTTTGATGTGGACAGTTTGGGAGTAGCCTAGGCTATAGAGAATCACTGAAATACTGAGTATTTCTCTTTGCTCTTGGATTTCACTTGATAAGATGTTTGAAGTTTAAAGGTAATAAATTGATTTTTTTTTCTAAAATTCCATTGAATAAGAAACTCATTATTTTTGCACATTTGCATGAGCATACGATTATGTGTGTTCGTTTTGAAGTTACCCTAAGCTTATTATTTTTATTAGGCTAAGGGTTAATTTAGAAAGGAAACTTAATAGACCAACCTCTTCCGTACGTTTAGGCTACCTTATAATATGCTTTAGTGTGAAAAGCATTAGCCTATAGGCTATTTAGGCTACTGCATTTTAGTCAATTCCTAAAGCCTAACAAATCAAATCTTGTGTGGGAGATACAGTACATTATACAAGCACTGTAGGCCTAAAGATTAAAATGAAACATATAGGCCTATTAGCGCCTCGCCTGTAGCCTATTTTCAGCCTCCTATCCCGAGTGTCACACCGAGCGGGACGTCGTGTGTGCGTTTCGCGCGGCCTTCCAGCTAATTACAGCTTTGTTAATTATAGATGGCCTCATGTCACCGGGGTTATAACCTGGGGTTTGAAATTATTAAGTAATGATGATGCAATATTAATTATATATTGGTATAAAACGAGGCAAAGATCCACGAGGAAGGCTGAGACAGTGGGAGTTCATGTGGGAGCGCGCGACTCATGGGATGGAGGGACACCGTTTCAGGTAAGAGAAAGACCTAAACGTGTTTAGACATTGTGACATGTTAATGTAATTTAATCTATCGTTTATTTTTATTTTTCATTTCCATTTAGAATAACATTTCAGGGCTGAGTGGTTTTAAAGTTTTATTTTTTAATTTTTAACTCTTCTCCACTTTGCTTTTGGAGTTCAGCACGACTTTCACTTGACTTTCCTTTCAGTTAAATGTAAAAGAAGCGCGAGTAACCACATATTAGGCGTATTATTATTATTATTATTATTGGACTAAGGCCTAGCATTATCCTATTTACCACCCTACTCAAGCCTACGAAATTGTAAATTTCCAAGGTAAATATAATTCGGTTTAGCCTATTTACGAGATATTTCATTATAGGCTACATTACTTCCGAGTAGCCTATAGGATAGGGTAAGCTACATGTTGAGACTTGAGCCATGTATGGATAGTTCCACTGCCCATCTCTGCTTAACGTTGGTTAAGATTCATATTGAAGGTTTCATATTTACGACAAAAACATGTGGGCCCTAACCCAAACCTTCCATGGCCCCATGCAAAATAAACCCAATACTTCATACAATAGGAACGATGCTTCTGTTGTCTCTCGTGATTAAAATCCCCAGGTTATTGGAGCTAGTTGAAAAGATAAACATATTCATTAACATTATGTTTGATTTTGAGATGAGATTAATTGCTTATAGGATATGTGTAATGGATGTGTAATTGGCTACTGATGACAAAGAGGTATTTGTTTATTGATGATGATAACGCTTTGTGTTGCCTCTGGGTATGAAATGCGCTATACAAATAAAGCTTTGATTGATTGATTGATTGAGAGAGGAGGGCACAATCAATCCAAATATGGATAGAGTTATTACAGGTCTACTCTTTAAATATGTATTTCTTATTATCGAGTATGTAGACATGTATTTGTACGTATTTATATTTTTTATTTAGGCTTATCTTAATTTAAGCAGGTTAGTCTCGTTACGATTAAAGATCAGGACACCTGGCCAAGATAAAAACACAGTTTAAGACAAGCTGCAACATAAAACATAATAACCACTAGAAAGTTAAAAACCAAAAAGAAAAAATAGCAGCAGCAATTCATACATTTGAAAAGTCAATTTTAACTTCACAAAACACCACCATCATAAATATCTGTATCTGACTGTCTCATGTTGTTCTGTTATCTTTAGTAGACAGAGAGAGAGAGAGAGAGAGAGAGCGTTCGACCTGGAAACGGTGTGTGCATTATTGAGGGCAGTATTAGGCTACGTCTGTATTGATATCATAACTCACTTGGCAGGAAAGCTGAGCCGAAGGTTAGCGCGCACCTGCAGTATGTGGTCACTGAGCGCTCATTTATTATTCAAAACTGCTTGAAAGGTACGGCAATAGACAACGATGGGGACACGCTAACTCTATGATCAAGTAAACGCAAATTTAGAAATCTTGACTTCAATAATTATTTAGTTTTAAAAATGTAGCAAAGTATTTCATCTGGGTTTAGTGATCAAATCTCATCAATTGTAAGTTACTTCAAATAGCCTAAATGATAATAATAAAAAAGTGACATTGTTTGGATTGTGTGTGTGAGAGGGTGAGTGAGTGAGTGAGAGAGAGAGAGAGAGAGAGCATGAGGAAGTTTGCTTGAGGCGTTCTCATGCAGAGAAGACAGTCCTTGACAGAATGGGGATGAAAGCACTGTTTAATTGCTGCAGACGGTGCTCTCTCTCTCTCTCTCTCTCCCTCTCTCTTTCTCCCCCCGTGTCCCTGTGGGGGGAGGAGGAGCCAGAGGGCTGATGGCAGAGCCCTCTTCTACATTATTGATCAGCTGCCAGCAGCAACACATGAGAATGGGACCAATGTGGAGGCAGGCAGCTCCTCTGTGTGTTTCATTAGTCTGATCCCATTACCATCACACACTCACCATTACCATCACACACCAGGCCCTCCAGCCTCCAACAGGCCCCGCCCTCCAGCCTCCAACAAGCCCCGCCCTCCAGCCTCCAACCTCCAGCTAGGTTAGAAGGACAGGCCCCGCCCTCCAGCCTCCAACAGACAGCTGGGTTAGGAGGACAGGCCCCGCCCCCCAGCCTCCAACAGACAGACAGACAGCTGGGTTAGGAGGACAGGCCCCGCCCCCCAACCTCCAACAGACAGCTGGGTTAGGAGGACAGACCCGCGTGGGACAGGCAGCTGGGGTAGGAGGACAGACCCGCGTGGGACAGGCAGCTGGGTTAGGAGGACAGACCCGCGTGGGACAGGCAGCTGGGTTAGGAGGACAGACCCGCGTGGGACAGGCAGCTGGGTTAGGAGGACAGACCCGCGTGGGACAGGCAGCTGGGTTAGGAGGACAGACCCGCGTGGGACAGGCAGCTGGGTTAGGAGAACAGGCCCGCGTGGGACAGGCAGCTGGGTTAGGAGAACAGGCCCGCGTGGGACAGGCAGCTGGGTTAGGAGGACAGGCCCGCGTGGGACAGGCAGCTGGGTTAGGAGGACAGGCCCGCGTGGGACAGGCAGCTGGGGTAGGAGGACAGGCCCGCGTGGGACAGGCAGCTGGGTTAGGAGGACAGACCCGCGTGGGACAGGCAGCTGGGTTAGGAGGACAGGCCCGCGTGGGACAGGCAGCTGGGTTAGGAGGACAGACCCGCGTGGGACAGGCAGCTGGGTTAGGAGGACAGACCCGCGTGGGACAGGCAGCTGGGTTAGGAGGACAGGCCCGCGTGGGACAGGCAGCTGGGTTAGGAGGACAGACCCGCGTGGGACAGGCAGCTGGGTTAGGAGGACAGGAGGCTGTTCATGGAGGAACTTTGGGAGTCGAAGTCAAAGTGGGATTTATTTGTCACATACATACAGGTATAATGTGCAGTGAAGTGTCTAATCTCTATTTAATAAGATAATGTTTCATCTCTCCTCTCTCTCTCTCTCTCTCTCTCTCTCTCTCACACACACACACACACACACACACACACACACACACACACACACACACACACACACACACACACTTCTCCCTTTCAGTGCAGTGTTAGGTGGAAGGATATGTGGAGAGCTGGCTCTTGAATATAGACTGGTCACAGAGAGACTAATCACAGAAAGACTGGTCCTGCTACCAGCACACAAGTCCTCATCCACATTCTTATAATAATCATGCTTTCATTAAGTCCTCATCCACATCCTTATAATAATCATGCTTTCATAAAGTCCTCATCCACATCCTTATAATAATCATGCTTTCATAAAGTCCTCATCCACATTCTTATAATAATCATGCTTTCATTAAGTCCTCATCCACATTCTTATAATAATCATGCTTTCATAAAGTCCTCATCCACATCCTTATAATAATCATGCTTTCATAAAGTCCTCATCCACATCCTTATAATAATCATGCTTTCATAAAGTCCTCATCCACATCCTTATAATAATCATGCTTTCATAAAGTCCTCATCCACATCCTTATAATAATCATGCTTTCATAAAGTCCTCATCCACATCCTTATAATAATCATGCTTTCATAAAGTCCTCATCCACATCCTTATAATAATCATGCTTTCATTAAGTCCTCATCCACATCCTTATAATAATCATGCTTTCATAAAGTCCTCATCCACATCCTTATAATAATCATGCTTTCATAAAGTCCTCATCCACATCCTTATAATAATCATGCTTCCATAAAGTCCTCATCCACATTCTTATAATAATCATGCTTTCATAAAGTCCTCATCCACATCCTTATAATAATCATGCTTCCATGAAGTCCTCATCCACATTCTTATAATAATCATGCTTTCATAAAGTCCTCATCCACATCCTTATAATAATCATGCTTTCATAAAGTCCTCATCCACATCCTTATAATAATCATGCTTTCATAAAGTCCTCATCCACATCCTTATAATAATCATGCTTTCATAAAGTCCTCATCCACATCCTTATAATAATCATGCTTTCATAAAGTCCTCATCCACATCCTTATAATAATCATGCTTTCATTAAGTCCTCATCCACATCCTTATAATAATCATGCTTTCATAAAGTCCTCATCCACATCCTTATAATAATCATGCTTTCATAAAGTTCTTATCCACATCCTTATAATAATCATGCTTTCATAAAGTCCTTAACCACATCCTTATAATAATCATGCTTTCATAAAGTCCTCATCCACATCCTTATAATAATCATGCTTTCATAAAGTTCTTATCCACATCCTTATAATAATCATGCTTTCATAAAGTCCTTAACCACATCCTTATAATAATCATGCTTTCATAAAGTCCTCATCCAAATCCTTATAATAATCGTTTGAGATTTGCATTAATTCTAAGTGTTCTGAACCAGATAGCACAAAATGTCTCCCGACAGGCCAAATATAAGGTCCCAGATAAACCCTCAACATAATGGTACAATAACAGTGTAATACAGACTAACACTATAATACAGACAGACAGTATACAGACTACCAGTAAATACAGACTAACAATATAATACAGACATACAGTATACGATACAAACTACCAGTATAATACGGAGTGACTGAATAATGCGATATAATACAGAATAAACAATACAATGCAGAATAAACAGTCTTACAGTGTATTGTCAAAGTGTTTAACAAAATTGCCGGCATGACCTTGAGTGACTTTTCTCATTTGTATGAGGTTAGGACCTTGCAGAAAGCCCAGTCAATCCTGGCTGATAGCTACTGTACCCTGTCTACTGTACCCTGTCTACTGTACCCTGTCTATTGTACCCGATCCAAGGAGTTCAAGTTGCTTCTGTCTGGCCGCAGATACAATCTGCCAGGATGCAGGACCAACAGACTTAAGAGCTAGACCAACACTGGCCTTTTAAATAACTCAATGTGATGTGGTTGTTCATATTTTATTTTATTGTTTGTTTGTCTGGCGTCTATGTGGGCGATGGCTGTGCTACAAATTGCCCTAGGTCTAGGGAGGTAATAAAGTTTTCTTGACTTGACAGTATAATACAGGCCGCCTATAGTCTAACAGTATAATACTGTACAGTCTGAGTAATACAGTCTAACAGCACTGTATAATACAGTCTGAAGGTGTACAGTAATACAGGCCAACAGGATAATACATATTAGAGTATACTAACAGTGTAATACAGACTAAAAGTATAGGTAACACTTGATAATAGCCCCAAAATTTATTTAATTTATAATACATTTATAAAGCATCTGTTCAACATTTACAAATCATTATTACAACATTTATAAACATTAGTAAGCTATTTATAAATGAGTAGTTATTAAGAAAAGCTACGCCACCGAAAAGCTACACCACCGAAAAGCTACGCCAACGAAAAGCTACGCCACTGAAATAATATTTTTTCTCTATCATTACAGCAAGTGAGTGGGGAATTGTGGGAAGTGTGGCTCTTAAAATGCAGTGTCGATTTTATCATGACCAGAGGGGCTGCTAAAGTGTTGAGATATCTCATGTAGCTTTAATAATGGATAAATAGTTTCTATTAGGGGTGTGCCCGAATACAGATGCGTTATTCGGAAAGGCACAGGTAATGTTATTATTTGGAGGGAAAAAAAACCAATGTGCGTCATCCGCATTAGCCTGTTGTTGATGTTGATGAGTGAATCACAGGAGACGCTGCGCTAATCTGATGAGACCACTAGCAGTGCCTACAGCCAGGCGGTAAGAGGACACATTTTCACTCACCTGTTGTCAGATAAAGTTTGAAGGTCAAGTAGCAAGTTTCTTAATTCAGCTAATGTTAGCTGGTCATTCCATTTTAGTAGGTATGGATTTGAAAGTGCGTTCCACCGGCAGACTTTATATCCATTGCAGTAATGTTATGGGGGAAAAAACATGGCTTAATCCATAAAGTAACATTATTGTCAACTAGACAATAACTTCAAAAAATAGGCTACACTCAGTCTGAGACAAAATGTAGCTTGTGGATGTTTACTACGTATGTGGTACTGCTGCCTGCATTGTCGTAGTACCCTACAGCTGCTAAGTTTTAAAACAGCGTTGCACATTTAGCAGCGCACTTCATGTCCAAACTCCGTTTTGCTCACTTCATGTTGTCTTGACTCTGAGAGCAAACGTTGCTAGTCATGTGACAGCTGGCATCTGAAATGGTAGCACAGCGCCATCTACTGATGTATTTGACAATTGTTTTCCCTCACATCCAAGTTGAGTTATCCTGATATCAGACCGAATTAACAACTCGTTGCGCTCCATTGAGAACTTCAATGTAGAATCAACAAACTTTTAGTGGGTGGACTCGAATGTGGAAATATGTTTCAGAACTAATTATATGGCAATATTAAATCAATTTGATTCTTTGAATGCTCATAAATTGCATTGCCAATGAATATTAAGTTATTAGAAAAAACGATTTAATCCGAATACAAATACGAATACAGATAATTATGTTGATTGAACAGATACAGATAATGACGTCTCGGTGCATCCCTAGTTCATATAGTATGTCCCTGAATAATGGCTCATTTATAAATGTCTATAAAGTATACTGTAGATAGGGTCTGGTTTAGATGATTATCACATACCTTTTAAATGATCTTTATGTATTTGATGTGTTTATAAATACATATACTTGTTAATAAATAGCTTATTAATGTTTATAAATGCAGTAATTATGATTGGTAAATGTTGAACAGACTATGAACAGATGCTTTAGAAAGTTTATTAACTAGGGTTATTCTAAAACGTCACCAAAGTATAATGCAGACTAACAGTGGAATACAGTATAATACAGACTGACAGCGTACTACACACTAGAGTATAATACAGTCCAACAGCACAATACAGCTCATGTATAATTCAACAGGTCTTCATTATCAAAGCACCCAGAGAATAAAATAAACCCACTCAGATAAAACTCATACGGCCAGGACCACATCAGGAGAGGCACTCAAGAACCAACATATTAATCCTACACACACACACACACACACACACACACACACACACACACACACACACACACACACACACACACACACACACACACACACACGGCTAGAGAGAGAGAGAGAGAAATAAGTGAGCACACCAGTCAGTCCAGAGAGAGAGAGAGAATAAATAGACCCCAGAGCAGATTCTTATCAAAGAGATGATCTCACGTAGGCAGTGATAGTCAAGTGGCACGGCCCAGTCTGGAAAACCAGCAATCTCTCTGTCAGTAGTCTGATGTTCTAACCACTGGGCTACTGGACCTACCTTCAGCAAATTCACATGACATTATAATTCACACTTTCCTACAAAACCATTTTTAATGGACAAATCACTCTAAATTTCCCCATTTATGTCCATGTATCATTCTGATCAGGGAGCAATTACATGAATCAAACAGTGTGGGTTTCTCTAGCTCTATGTCTTTTACTACTAATGGTCTTCATCAGAATGAACCAGCCTTGATCTACCTCACCACCTTTATCTTGAAAAATGCAATATTAATATTAGCACTGCTGAATAATGTAATACCCCTCTGAATAATAACCATACCGCAGGAGTCATCTTAGCTGGTTGACTGGTCACAGAGAGAGTAGTCTGAACCCTGGGGGATGATGTTGAAGACAGGAACAGAGCAAATGTCGATGAGATAGTGCACGTGTGTTTGTGCATAGTGCATGTGTGTTTGTGCTGCCTTAATTAATATGTCAGGCAGTGTTGTGCTTAAGAACAGACAGGGGGATGTTTAAGGACATTAATAGTAGATAGCTAAAGATAAACTTTCTAGCACCACTGTATATGACTGCCACAGTGTGGCACTAATATTTATTTTCCCTCTGAAATGTTTGTCCCTAAACCCCTATTTGTTCATCTAGAAATTCAGCATACAATATCTGAATGACTGCTTTCTAAATCATTCTCCTCTTGCCTTTCCCTCACATTTTACTGCCTGAACACATTATTTTGCTCACATACATTCACATTTCTAATGAAAATAGTCTAAATTCTTGTAAATACTCCTCTGGTATATCTTGTAAAAGATTGTCCTTATTTTCCAGTCTACCGAACTTTCCCTTCCCCCTCTCCCCCGAGCAGTCTCATTCTCCTGGGAATTCAAATTAATCATTTCAAATTAATCGTTATCATGTTGTCATGAAGTTCATGATTGATACAAATGACACAGCTGCTCTGTGAGAAATGTACATTTAAAATCTTGTGAGATCTCAAATAATAATAATAATTTTTTTCCTCCACATAAACAACATATTTTCCCTGCAGCTCTGTCTCTGACAACAGAGCGGAGACACACCAGTTAAGGATGGACCCGCCGGGCTGAGACAGGCTCCTGGCTCCATGCCTCACTCACGTTTTCATCGTGATGGACGGGGAAATGACAGTGTGTCTTGGGGCTCAGGTAATGAAGTCTGCATACTGTGTTCTACAAACAAACATCTGCAGCTGAACCTGTGATAAAAAAGACAACGTACCAAATCTAACCACCTTCACCGCCCTACCACAGAAGAAGAACATGACCGTTCTTTCTGTGTAACATTATTTATTGTAATACCTGTGTAATAGCTGTGTTTCTTCTTCAGTGTCAACTAAGTGTGCAGATGGCCAGTCTGGTCTGTAGGTCGACGTTCAGGAACACCAGCCCACTGCCAGGCCCAACGTTCTGGAGGAACACCAGCCCACTGCCAGGGCCAACGTTCTGGAGGAACACCAGCCCACTGCCAGGCCCAACGTTCTGAAGGAACACCAGCCCACTGCCAGGCCCAACGTTCTGGAGGAACACCAGCCCACTGCCAGGCCCAACGTTCTGAAGGAACACCAGCCCACTGCCAGGCCCAACGTTCTGGAGGAACACCAGCCCACTGCCAGGCCCAACGTTCTGGAGGAACACCAGCCCACTGCCAGGCCCAACGTTCTGGAGGAACACCAGCCCACTACCAGGCCCAACGTTCTGGAGGAACACCAGCCCACTGCCAGGCCCAACGTTCTGGAGGAACACCAGCCCACTGCCAGGCCCAACGTTCTGGAGGAACACCAGCCCACTGCCAGGGCCAACGTTCTGGAGGAACACCAGCCCACTGCCAGAGCCAATGTTCTGGAGGAACACCAGCCCACTGCCAGAGCCAATGTTCTGGAGGAACACCAGCCCACTGCCAGAGCCAATGTTCTGGAGGAACACCAGCCCACTGCCAGGGCCTCTGCCTCCCCTGCTCTCTCTCAGCACTCACAGGACACTGCGTCACTAATAACACCGATAGAGGGCCTGTCTACGGAGACAGGGAAGCCAGCTCTCAAACCCTTCAGGCTTGTTTGTGAACCTTGTGTACCTCATCTGTTGTTGTTATTGTACTTTGGGCTGTGACGTTTCCAGGCCCAGAGCACACGTGTCCATTTGAAGTGCCTCTTGTTCACGCTCCCTAGCCTTGTTCATGCTCCCTGGCCTTGTTCACGCTCCCTGGCCCAGTCAGTTCCAGGAGCCTGGAGTTGGTTTTGGACCATCCATCTTTGGAGAATGTCCCTCCACAGCATTTCAGATGGTGCTGTTTGGATGTATCTTAAGGGCCAGCCTGATTAAATAAAGGTTAAATTAAAATAATAAAAGTGTGTGCAGTCGTCTATGCGCTGCCATGCAGCTCTTGGTCCTTGGTTGCCTCTTCTATGGCCTCCTTGTTCAGTGATGGATAGATTTGTGAGTCATGGTGTTGTCCTGAATACTTCTGAGAAGTCTTTAAAGGTGTTGAGACCAACACTACAGAAGTACTGTAGCAGAAATTTTACAGTTTTACATTAGTGGTGTTTAAAGAAGTGGGTATTATTGTGGGTCAATCAATAAAGAAGTGGTATACTCCATATCCATACTCTGCGTATAGCCTCCATTACACCACTGCCTGGCGTGGGTCCAGTAGGGGTGTCAGCCTGGCTGCCTGCTCACTCAGCCAACAAGTCTATTATGAGATCAAGCGCACCCCCTAGTGGTTGAAGGGCGACATAGCAGGGCTACTTCTACAGTGTTTCAGTGTTTGTGTTGGTATTTTGTACTGCTCATTTGCACTGTCCCGTCTCCATCAGTGTTCTGCACCACTGACCAGAGCAAATTCCTAATAATAATAATGATAATAATAAGAATAAATTTTATTTGTAACACTTTTCATTTAAAAATCTCAGTGCAACAGGTTTAAAAGCATAGCATAACAAAACTGAAAAAAAAGAACACAAGTTTAACAGAGTCCTTTTGAAAAAGGTAGGTTTTCCGGCCTGCTTTAAAAGACACAGCCTGGTGCTGGGGCCCGGAAGATCACACTGTCAGGGTGGAGGAGCAGACTGTCTGAGGGTGGAGGAGCAGACTGTCTGAGGTCTGAGGGTGGAGGAGCAGACTGTCTGAGGTTACGGGTGGAGGATTGAGGAGTGATCAGTTCAGTTCAATTCTAGTCTATTGTGAACTACAGCACCTGGCAATAAACGGATTCTGACTCCAACCACCTCAGCTACATTAACATGGCATGAAAATTAGATTGTCTGGTCAGGCTGGCGTGAGTGTGTGTCTGAGTGTGTTTTTATGTTCATACATGCGCTCTCATCCTTTTCAAGAGTTGACGAGTCATGGCAACGCTGGTCTGAGTGTCTGAAAAGACCATATGCACAGCCACCATCGCCATGGCCACAGTATGACTGTAATAACAGTTGATACATGGACAGAAATAAGAGAATAAATAACAGAATAACACTAATGATGTTTAATAACTAAACATAACTAAACAAAACACATCATCACACTCAAGTCTTGAGCAAGAACAGTTTATTTTAGTAAACATTCGAGAACATCAAAGTTGACAACAGGTGTGTAAGAATAAAAGAATAAATATGCAGTTCAGGTGTCAAACATAAATATTAGCCAGGTGTGGCTCAAACACATGGCTCAAATCAACCAATACATGAATCAATCAATCCTTAGACAATGTGGCTGTATTTAAAGAGCAGGTGTGATGACGCACCGCACCGGTCAACAGAATAACAACTGAATATGTGTACTATTTGAGGGTTAGGGTTTGATCAGACTCAGTCTAAATGTCATGGAGTATGTATTTGAGCCATATCTGCTGTAAACGTTCTAACATTATAAATAAGCCCCGGTGTTGAGCCCCGGTGTTGAGTGGGTGTGGGTCTCAGGCCTCCGGCTCGGCCTTGGAGAGGACCCTCTGAGCGCAGACCTTCAGGGCTTCCAGAAGCTTCCGGAGGCGCATTTGGCTGCCAGTCTCCTTCCCCTGGACCCCCCTCTGTAGGATGAGAGGACAGCCTGGTCAGACCAACACTATGAACAGCATAATACCATAGTTACGTGATTAGTGACTAGTTTATATAATAACATACAAAAGTGTTTAATTCCAAAATGTTAGATGTGCATTTACTGTAGAAAACATTCTTCTAAATAAAAACTGATTCCTTATTCGGCAATATCATGATAATCATAGCAAATGGCCTAAGATGGCACATGTGATTCTAAATATTCCATAAATGGTTTGATTTATTTTACCAGCAATGATTTTACAAGTATAGATGGGTAATATTTGTAAATAATGGATGTAGTGTTTTGGGATGGAGCGTTTCTCAGACACAGACGATCTCAATATGGCCAACTGCCCCCTGGGACACCAGTCAATCAATTAATCAACCAATACATAAATCGATGTGTGTGTGTGTTTTAAAGGAGAATGCTCGTTTTTGACGACCTGGACCTTATTTACGGCATATTATAAGACGTTTGACTCACTGAGATAACTTTGGTGTAATTCGGAGGCCTGTAGAAGAAATGTAAAATCCAGCGCGAGCCAAGTATATCTATGTAATGGCGGTGGACGGGGCACCGAGAATGCAGCTTCGAAAAAATCTATTTTCTGCCGCGAAATGGTTGTTTTCATCAATCTGTCTTTATGAATCGCTAGTTGTGCTTACATTGAGCGAGGGCTTGTTGTGGTTTTTCACATGCCTGGCTATTCTCCGTTACGTCTTTAAGCTACACTCACTGTCGAAATCGAGCATTCTCCTTTAAGAACAGGGTGATGACGCACCGCGCTGCACTGGTGCTGAGTGTACATCTTCAGGTTTCGGACCAGCCTGTGCGTCTCCCCCAGCACGGGGGTCAGGAGGTCATGGGCCTGGCAGAAGAACGTCTGAACAGAACCAGGACAGACAAGCCCTTCGTTTCAGTCAACGCAGACACACCAGAGCTTTGGAAACATGCTCAAACATCATTTTGATTACATTTACATTGCAATGTAAAGCATAGCCTTCTGTCGGCGTGGTAAACCAGACTATGGTGAAAACGTGGATGAGTCTGGTGGACCACGCTAGCCTGCTGATATCCTGTAAATGTAACTCCACTGTCTGTACTAAGTACCAACACTGGGATCTGGGGAACAGCAGGGGGCAGAGGAAGAGGAGAGACAGTTCATCATTAGATCAAATAAATAAAGAAATCACCTTGCAGTGGCTCACGGTCCCCGTCAGGTGGGTGATGTCCAACACGAAGGTCTGCTGAAGTGTCTAGGAGTCAGAGGAACAGAACAGGAGTTAGTTGCATAACTATTTAACACCAGCATATCTATGACATATGAGGGAGGATCCTGGAATGTCTAACATCTGTGATTCCCACTGATATCTAGAAGCAGTTTTTGGGTTTAAATGAGTCAGGAGAAAGGTTAGGATGAGGGCGGCCAGGAGAAAGGTTAGGATGAGGACGGCCAGGAGAAAGGTTAGGATGAGGACGGCCAGGAGAAAGGTTAGGATTAGGACGGCCAGGAGAAAGGTTAGGATGAGGACGGCCAGGAGAAAGGTTAGGATGAGGCCGGCCAGGAGAAAGATTGGGAAGGAGACAGCCAGGAGAAACATTGGGAAGGAGACAGCCAGGAGAAGGGTTGTATCCTGGGTTGTGGGCCCAGCTTCTGAGGCTCTCCAAGTAACAGTGAGGTAACTAGTGTGAGCGGAAAGAACCAGTACATGGAGACCCTCTGGAGCTGAGCCCACCCATTTTCCAGTGGTGTTGCTGACTAAGTGTTAGTTTTTAGGGAGGAAATATTTGAAATACAACTACCAACTCCCTAAAAACTAACACATAGCAGCGCCACTGGAAAACTGGCATTCAGTAGCAGTGTGGTGTGAGTGGTCAGTATTTAGACTTAAGGAGCAAGGTGCGCCCTATGTTAAGCCTTACCTCATTCAGGGTGCTGTTGGAGTTCCTTGCCATATCAATGACCCTTTCCAGGTAGTGCCGGTCATTCTTCTTACCGGCGAGCTTCATGGCCTCCGAGTGGGCCATGCAGACCAGGACGAGGAGGAGAGAGAGCATCTTCATTCTCAGGCTGTCAAACTGCTCTAGCTTAGGCCTCACAGAATGCAGGAGGGCAGCTGGCGAGGGAGTCAAGTGTCGGATGACAGTCGAATGTGAGGAGTCTAAACATTTATACACAGGGCCCAGGATGCTGTGTGGGTTGTTATCTTTTTCTCAGAATAAAACTAGTCGGTAAGTGCACAGTCAGTGGCGGATATCTTGATGAAGATGTGGTGGGTGTTAAACATGAGCCAGCTGAAAGAGAGATTTCTCTGTAGAACGGATCAGTTACTGTGGTGTTCACTAGTCAGCAGACAACCCTCTCTGCCTGCTTCCTCTCTGCCCTGCAACACACAACATCAGGGCCAGGAGAGGGCCAACACACGGCCCTAATACAGTGATTAACACTACAGGAAGAACACTACAGGAAGAACCCCAGGTATGTCTGAAGGCTCTGATCCAAGATTAACAACAAAGTTCCATGAGTTTGACTGGAGACTCTCTGACCCTGAGTTTGACTGTCAATCAATCAAACTTTATTTTTATAGCGCATTTCATACACAGAGGTAACACAATGCGCTTTACAGAGAACAAGGGAGGGTGGGCATGGGCGGACCCCTATATATTCCAGAGGGAAGCAAAAAAAACAGTATCACCCAGAGGTCAGAAAAGTGAGCTGTAAAAACTCCCTGACCTCTCTCAACGAGGTGATCGAGCACGTTCCTGGAAAATGTTTGTCTATTGGCTAAGAACATATACAGAGCAGTAAACATGGGATAGATACTTCATAAGAGAGACATAACTATCAGGAGAGTGCACAAATAGTTAGAGAAGTTGCCTACATGGTAGGTCATTGTGTTAGCTACAGTATCACTGTAGTCTATAATATGATATTTAAGTGAATCATATAACAAAGCACAGTAAGCACTTAGCAGAAGAGGCTCATAGAGAATGCCGCAAGGCAGAGGTGGGGAAACAGAAAACAGAGAGCCAAGGGTAAAAAAAAAAAAAAAAAGGGGTTGGGGTTGGCTGGGTAGGGACAGCTGACGACACAGAGTGGGAAGGAGCTAGTCATGGGGGGGGGGGTTCTCCAGGGCCTGCTACAGGGTGGCCTGCAGGAGACAGGGGGAGTCCACAGGACCTGTATAGAGTATAAGAGGGAGAGACACTAGGGAGGAGGACAGGGTTAGTGGCTGTACTGGACATCCACAGCAGACACAGGGGTATCTATCGGACTCAGGGTGGTCTGCGGGTGACAGTGGGGCGTCTACTGCACCTGGTTAGAAGGTAGGAGGGAGAGAGAGAGGCACTAGGGAGAGGGAAGGCAGAAAATAATTAGTAGAACACAGAGCCATTAAAGCAACACATATATTAAAACAGAACATTCCAGTTGCAGGGCAACCAGCATCTGTATATACATACAGTGCATAACATGATATACAGTACACCAATGTATACAGAGGATTCACAGGCAGGCTGTAGGCTGCCTTTCTGTGTCTCTAGGTCCTGGCTAGTGATTGTAGGCTAGGCTGAAAAGGTACGTCTTGAGATCTTGTTTGAAGATTTCCATTGTTTCGGCCCTTCTTAGGTACTCTGGCAAGGTGTTCCAAAGGTTGGGGGCATAGAAACTGAAAGCTGCCTCTCCGTGTTTCTTGGTCCTGGCTTTTGGAACTGTTAGGAGTTCAGTACCTGAGTGGTCTGTTGGGCATGTACCTGACAAGCATGTTTGAAATGTATTCAGGTGCGTGAGTGTGGAGATTTATAGACTAATACAATTATTTTAAAGTCTATTCTAGAGTTGACAGGTAACCAGTGTAGTGATTTTAAGACTGGTGTGATGTGTGCCCTTCGTCTAGTCTTAGTGAGGACTTGTGCTGCAGCATTCTGTATCATTTGTAGTTTAGAGACTGCTTTCTTTGGTAGGCCTGACAGTAGAGCATTGCAGTAGTCCAGCCTGCATGCATTAGTCTTTCAGTGTCAGCCTGAAAGAGAAATGGTTGCACCTTGGCAATGTTTCTTAAGTGGTAAAAAGATGTCTTGGTAATATTTTTGATGTGGGTTTTGAAATTAAGATCCGAGTCAAGTATGACACCTAGGGTTTTAGCCTGGCATCAGCTTTTTCACCAATGACCAGTACTTCTGTTTTGTCTTGGTTTAGCTGGAGGAAATGATGAGACATCCAAACATTTATAACTGTAATACACTTAACAAGGCAGTCAATCGAGCTGTAATTACTGGGTGTTACAGAAATATAGAGTTGGGTATCATCTGCATAGCTATGGTAGCTAATGTTGTGCCTCCTAATGACACTGCCAAGGGGCAGCATGTACAGGCTGAAGAGTAGAGGTCTTAGGATGGATCCTTGAGGCACCCCACAGTTCATAGGAATCTTTCCTGAGCCAATTTAGGAGGCTCTCTGACCCTGGGTTTGGCTGGAGGCTCTTGAAAAGAAAAAGTTGCACATACTATAGAGTAAATAAGACTGCCGTTTATTTAGAACAAGGTAAAGTGAAATTACAGCAGTCTGGATGTATGTGTGTGTTTGCATGGCTTTATGTGTTATGGCTGTGTGAATGTGTGTATGGCTTTGTCTATATGTGTCCATGAATATGTATGTGTCCCTGCATGCGTGTATGTAGTGTGTCTGTGTGTGTATGTCTCTCCGTGTGTGTGTATCTGTGTGTGTATCTCCACGCATGTGTATGTATCTGTGTGTGTGTGTATTTCCATGTGTGTGCGCATCTCCACGCATGTGTGTATCTTCGTGTGTGTGTATCTCCATGTGTATGTGTATCTATCTCTGTGTGTGTATCTGTGTGCGTGTATGTGTATGTATCTCCATGCGTGTGTGTGTATGTATCTCTGTGTGTGTATCTTCATGTGTGTATCTGTGTGTGCGTGTGCATCTCAATGCGTGTGTGTATCTGTGTATCCTCGTGTGTATCTGTGTGTGTGTGTGTGTATCTCCGTGTGTGTGTGTATATCTCCATGCGTGTGTGTGGTTGTATCTCCATGCGTGTGTGTGTGCGTGTATTTCCGTGTGTGTGTGTGTGTGTGTGTGTGTGTGTGCGTGTGTATCTCCATGCGTGTATGTGGCCCAGTCTCAGTGGAGGTAGGAGGACAACGAGGAGACGCTGCACATGGAGATCTCGGAGGTCTGCTCGGGGGTCTTCTTGATGCGGTAGAAGTGCTCCACGTAGTTCGACCGCCCCAGCAGCTCCACAAAGTCCTCGTCGTGGGTGATGATGAGCAGCTGGAAGTTCCGCTGGCGAGAGCGAGACTTGATGATCCTGGAGGGGAGGACGGTTTATTTGTCATCAGATGTACGTAGACACCATGGCATGTTCAATAAGATGCTCAACCGGAGAGAACAGGAGAACAAGGGATGAGGAACGACGACGGAGGAATGATGAGGAAAACTAGAATGTGTGTGATACACAGGACACAGGGCAGTGGAACTTTAAGAGAGTAGTCTATAATGTGAGCGTGAAGAGAAAATTGTCATTTTTTGGAATGAATTACAAATAAAATTAAAGCTGCAAGTGGCTATACGGGGTCAAGCTTCAAGCGACTACGCAGCAACGAGCGCACTGCAACGAGCGCATCAACAGGCCATACTATTACAGCACATTTGAGTTATAACATCAATGAAAATACAATGAAAGCGTGATGGGCGTGGCTTCGCACATAGAGCATAATGTACTCCCGTCCCGCCTGCACCCCCACCACCAGTGCACTTAGGCTACTGACCATGGAAGTGCTAGAGTCACGCAAACGCCTTCTTCGTATCCAGTGATTTTAATCTCCCTAGATTATCGTTGAGCACTTTCATAGTTGCTGTAAATGGTAAATGGACTGCACTTATATAGCGCTTTTCCACCTTAGCGGCACTCAAAGTGCTTTACAATGGCCTGTCATTCACCCATTCACACACACATTCACACACCAATGGCGGTAGCTGCAAGGCGCTAACCTGCTCATTGGGAGCAATTTGGGGTTAGGCGTCTTGCTCAAGGACACTTCGACATGTGGACAGTTGGCGCTGGGATTCGAACCACTGACCCTTCGATCATTGAACGACCCGCTCTACCAACTGAGCTACAGCCACCCCCATGTGATGTTGCTTTCTGAAGCCAGACTGGAGCAGATAGAATATAATTTTTGCATAATTAACTTTTAACTCCTTTAACTGATCACTTCCAAGCTTTTCAGGGATCTTTACCAGAAATGACAGCTTCGAAATGGGCCTGTAATTATTTAAAGAGGCATCACCCGCTTTTAACAGGGGGAGCACATAGGCTGACTTCCACATTTTTGGAATCATATTAGTGCCTAAGGAGAGGTTAAATTATGTAAGAGGTGGTGCAATAAAATCAGGAGTTATGTATGACTCACTCTATGAGCGCGTGGGCCAGAGACTCGATATTCTCACGGTCCAGGTTGGTGGTGGGTTCGTCCAGAGCCAGGATGCCACAGTTCAAACAAAAGGTTTCAGCCAAGGCCAGGCGAATGATCAGGGAAGCTAGTACCTACACACACACACAGAAACACACACACACACACACACACACACACACACAGAAACACACACACACACACACACACACACAATCAATAATATCCTCCTCACTGGAAGTGGGTGTTTTCTAACAGGAAGTGGAAATTTGATAACAGGAAGTGGCTGTACCTTCTGTCCTGCGCTGCAGCGCCCCCTCATGTCCAGAGCGGTGTCTCCCTTTACCATGACGACACGGTAGTTGTAGTTCCGCCTCTTCATGCCCGCAGAATTGTTCTCGTCCACATCAGACCTGATCTCCACATACTCTATATCTGTGTGTGACATCAGACCTGATCTCAACAACATACTCTATATCTGTGTGTGACATCAGACCTGATCTCCACATACTCTATATCTGTGTGTGACACCAGACCTGATCTCAACATACTCTATATCTGTGTGACATCAGACCTGATCTCCACATACTCTATATCTGTGTGACATCAGACCTGATCTCAACATAGTCTATATCTGTGTGTGACATCAGACCTGATCTCCATATACTCTATATCTGTGTGACATCAGACCTGATCTCAACATACTCTATATCTGTGTGTGACATCAGACCTTCTTCGCCGTATGGGTAGGTTGGTAGGCTCAGGGCTGAGGGGCTATCCTTTTACCACCCCAAGCCTGGGTGAGGGGCTATATGTTCGGGCACACCTCCAGGAGCCACATCACTGTTTCGTCATCCACGACCGTCAGGCCACGCATTCCGTTTGGTGTCCGATATATCGGACAGTCCTGGATGACATGGTCTGTGGTTTGTTCCTCGGGGTCACACTCGCACGCCGCTCAGGATACCAAGCCCCATCTCTGCATCGAGACAATTAAGCTGGTCTGGGTAAGTCCATCCCGGGAGGGGAAGGACTGGCCTCCAGGATAAAAGAGTCTGGAGGTGTTCGCCTCCCACTCCGCATGCCAGGTGTGGTCCGCCCATCCTGCCTCGCTGATGTTAAGATGTCTGCATTGCTGCAGGAGATCCCGTGTGGCAGACACAAAAGGGTGTCTCGACATGAGACGCCGGAGGCTCTGCTGTTGCAGTGAGCCTGTCGTGGAGCAGGCGGTTAGGCTCCACGGCCCGGCAGGCGAGACGTGCTGTGGTTTCTGTGTGGCGGAGGCCAGCAGGCTGGATGCCTGCAAGGATGGGAAGGTTGTCCACAGGAGTGGGACGCAGGCATCCTGTCACGATGCGCAAGGCTTCATTGATAGGCAGATCGATGAGGCAGGTGTGAGCGCTGGTCGAGTAGACCAGGGCTATGGCTGCCGTACGCAAAGTTTTTGCGCTGGCTCCCCAGCCTGATCGGACCAGTCGCCTCATCAATGCCACAAAAGCTGTTAACTTCTTGCGCAGTGACTCGAGGTGTCACCGGAACATAAGCGACCTGTCCAATGTGACGCCGAGGTAGGTTGGTTCGGCGCAGCATAGCAGGAGTGTTCCATCGATGTGTATTCGAAGCTCCCATTTGGCTTCATTGTTGTTAAGGTGGAAAACCGCCGACACCGTCTTTGCCTCGCTTCAATCTCCATTTCCGGAGGTATGCCGCTAGTGTCTGCATGTCCTGGCTCAAGGTCTCCTCCACGGCCTGCCAGTCTCCAGCGGAGTACACCAGCTCAAGGTCGTCTGCGTAGGCATACAGTGAGGGAAATAATGATTTGATCCCCTGCTTTTTGCGGATTTTGTAAGTTTGTCCACTGACAAAGAAATGATCAGTCTATAATTTTAATGGTAGGTCTATTTTAACAGGGAGCGACAGAATAACAAAAAAAACAATTCCAGAAAAACGCATCACAAAAAAGTTATACATTGATTTGCATTTTAATGAGTGAAATAAGTATTTGACCCCTTCGCAAAACATGACTTTGTACTTGGTGGCAAAACCCTTTTTGGTAATCACAGAGATTTCCTGTAGTTGGCCACCAGGTTTGCACACATCTCATGAGGGATTTTGTCCCACTCCTCTTTGCAGATCCTCTCCAAGTCATTAAGGTTTCGAGGCTGACGTTTGGCAACTCGAAGCTTCAGCTCCCTCTTCAGATGTTCTATGGGATGAAGGTCTGGAGACTGACTAGGCCACTCCAGGATCTATGTGCTTCTTTTTGAGCCACTCCTTTGTTGCCTTGGCCGTGTGTTTTGGGTCATTGTCATGCTGGAATACCCATCCACAACCCATTTTCAGAACCCTGGCTGAGGGGAGGTTCTCACCCAAGATTTGACGGTACATGGCCCCATCCATCTTCCCTTTGATGTGGTGAAGTTGTCCTGTCCCCTTAGCAGAAAAACACCCCCAAAGATGTTTCCACCTCCATGTTTGACAGTGGGGATGGTGTTCTTGGGGTCATAGCATTCCTCCTCCTCCAAACACCGCAAATTGAGTTGATGCCAAAGAGCTTGATTTTTGTCTCATCTGACCACAACACTTTCACCCAGTCCTCCTCTGAGTCATTCAGATGTTCATTGGTAAACTTCAGACGGGCCTGTTCATGTGCTTTCTTGAGCACGGGGATCTTGCGGGCATTGCAGGATTTCAGTCCATTATGGCCTAGTGTGTTATCAATTGTTTTCTTGGTGACTGTGGTCCCAGCTGCCTTGAGATCATCGACAAGATCCTCCCGTGTAGTTCTGGGCTGATTCCTCACCGTTCTCATGATCATTGAAACTCCACGAGGCGAGATCTTGCATGGGATCGAGCTGAGTTAGTAGCACTCTCTTAAAGGGAGAGGACTAATTTGTGTGCCTCATGGACATAACCAGTCTGTGGGAGCCAGAAATCTTACTGGTCGATAGGGGATCAAATACTTATTTCACTCGATCGAATGCAAATCAATTTATAACTTTTTTGAAATGTGTTTTTTCTGGATTTTTGGGGTGTTATTCTGTCTCTCACTGTTAAAATAAACCTACTATTAAATTTATAGACTAATAATTTCTTTCTCAGTGGGCAAACGTACAAAATCAGCAGGGGATCAAATAATTATTTCCTTCACTGTACTTGCTGGAGACTGTGTTCGGCAGGTCGTAGGTATAGATGTTATAAAGGAGGGGGGCCAGGACAGATCCCTGGGGGACGCCGTTCTTAAGGCGTTGCAACCTGCTTTGCTGTCCTCTACCGGTGGCGAGGGTAAAGCTGGGGTTTCGGACAAGCTCCATGATCATGCTGACCATGTGCCTGTCCGGCAGCAGGCGGAGCAGCTTGCAGGTGAGGCCGCGGTGCCATACAGTTTTGTAGGCAGCCGTCAGGTCTATAAAAACGGCTCCGGCCTTCTTTTTGGACGAAAAGCTGTCTTGAGTGATCAAAGTGACTTGATCTATGATCGATCTCTCACATCGGAACCCGGCCTGCTCCTATGGGAGCAGCGGGTCAATGTTTGGTTCGACGCGGGCGTAGATGAGGCCTGTATCAGACCTGGTCTCCACATACTCTATATCTGTGTGCGTGTGTGGGGGGGTATTTCGATATTTGCAAACATTCTGGCCTGCAGTATGTGCTGACAACTCTATGTTATTGTATATTTAGAGGGATCTAAATGGATCTAGTTGAGAAAGATCCAGTTCAGATACTGTAGATGACTTCGGAGAGATCACTAGATCACCTTGTCCTCTGTAGGTGCTGCGCCAGAGATCTCTGATGATCTTGTTGATCTCGTCCATCTTCATACTGTGGAATTTCATGATGGACCTGAGCAGAAAAGGAGAGGTGAAGGAGCAGGAGGGAGTGAAGAGGAGGAGGGAGTGAAGAGGAGAAGAGGAGTAGGTGGAGGAGGAAAGGATAGGAGGGAGTGGACAGTGGATAGGTGGAAGAGTGTGGATGAGAAGAGAAAAAAAAACATTACAATCCCATTATGCCTTTTGTGAATACAACCAGAAGTTCAGCCAGCATCTTAGACAACAACGCTGAGAGTTGAGTCTGGCCCTAAAGTGATTATTCAGCAGAGTCAGCTCCCTCCACACAGCATATGCCATTAGCTGTATCAAGATTTGATTTGATCAGATGTGGGATAGAGGAAGAGTTCAACATGAAACGAGTGGCTAAGTGTATGTATGGGAAATGGTGCTGTGTCTGCTTCCTCTACTAACCATGATAACCCGGCAGGCACCCTGCCGCCCACAATACCTAGAAGAGCTCTACAGCAGATCTGGGACTTATATGGTCACATCACCCGGCGCAGTTTATCACAGCATCGCATGCTCCACACACTGCTACACGTCACGCAAACGATGACAACATCCAACTCACACACACACATGTCACTCACTATCACAGCATCTGGCTCCTCGCTAGAGAGAGGGGGTGTTGTGTCATCACATCTAACACAATATCACTGCAGCACAGAGGACTTGGGACTGCACATCTTCAACTTGAGTAACGGGGGAATTCACACCCATATACACCGACTCAAACAAGCCTGCTAACAACAATTACTGATCTTATCTGCTGGATCATAATCTGGCTGCTCTCTGGTGTGGCCTTCGTCTTCTTTAGACTCTGCCTCTTTCTCAGTACTGGGATGCATCATCACAGCTTTATGTCATTATCTGACAGGGTGTGACCGAATTGGTCATTTCTCTGTCCAGTCAGTGTGACTTGAGTATTTTAAATGGTCGCACCAGAGCGAGTAGTCTAGCTGGCCAGTTTGTTCAAAATGTCTTTTCTTTTTTTCTCCTCTTAATTCAAAAACTGTGACTTGGTCACACAGCACTGTTGTGTGCATTATTTTGTTATCTTGCTATAACTACCATTTATTTATTATGACTACCATGCATTTATTTTGCCCTGTGCTTGTGACGTTGGCTACCTGTGTCACACGCCAGAGGTCACAATATGCACAAGATCCTGAGTGCAAAAGAGTGTCTAGCAGCAGTGGGTTGAGTTTAGGGTTAGGGGGTTAGGGTCAGGGATGGGGTTAGGGTTAGGCTACATTATGAGACTGGAGATTCTCTCACCATATGCTAGCAGCGGCAGTAGCAGAACAACTGCACCATAGTTGAACAGTGACAATACATTCTCATAGACCTGGTGAGTTAACCATTCAGTTTGGTAGAGCGTAGGTTAGTAGAGTGTAGGTCGGTAGAGCGTAGGTTGGTAGAGCGTAGGCTAAAAGACATTGTAGTACTGCCATTAGGAGCTCTGGCTCATGTATGTTGCAAACCTCTGACTGTAAATGGCCAGAGTCAAATGTACCTTAATATCAAGCAGACCAACCTATACGTTATTAAGGAAACGTGCTCTGTTGAAGTCTAGCTGTGTGTGTAAATCAAGTTATGTTTCTTCAAAATAATTGTTGCACCTTAGCTGCTTATAAACAGCTGATGTCTTTTGATTTCAGATCTATACAAATCTCTGATCACTTTGGTGCAATAAAAAGCTAATTTGGCTCCCCAAGTACAGTAGGCTATTGTGTCATCGCTGTAAAAATGTTGGTGTTCCCACCACATCATGTGCAAAAATTAGTGGCACGCGGCCCACCAGTGGAAAATGTTAGCCTCTACTCGAAAGAAATGTATAACTAACTTTTTATCTACTAAGCTAAATAATTGATTACTTTGACCTAGAGACTTGAAGATCCGGGGAAATGGAAAGCTCTGTAGTCAGTTCCTCTAGTAGCCTGTAGCAGCAGCTCTCTATCTCTCTCTGATTAGCACGGCCACTGAGCAGAGAGCTGGGGGTGACGGTACAGGATACTGGATCTCTCTAGGTGTTTCATATCCTTTCATCTCGCCCACAAGTTAACTTATCATTACAGTAGCTGTAGTCAGCAAACACACAGTGGGTCACACTGAAACTAACTCTACTGGTCTGGTCCATGCCCTCTCCTCTCCTTCAAACTCTCCTCTCCTCCCCAGACCTCTTCAACCCCTCCTCTCCCTCAACCTCTGTACAACCTCTTTAACCCCTCCATTACTCTTCAACCTCTCCTCTCCTCCCCAGTCCTCTTCAACCCCTCCTCTTCCTCAATCTCTCTACAACCTCTCCACTCCTCTTCCACCTCTCCACTCCTCTTCCACCTCTCCACTCCTCTTCCACCTCTCCACTCCTCTTCAACCTCTCCACTCCTCTCCACTCCTCTTCAACCTCTCCACTCCTCTTCAACCTCTCCACTCCTCTTCCACCTCTCCACTCCTCTTCAACCTCTCCACTCCTCTTCAACCTCTCCACTCCTCTCCACTCCTCTTCAACCTCTCCACTCCTCTTCAACCTCTCCACTCCTCTTCAACCTCTCCACTCCTCTTCAACCTCTCCACTCCTCTTCAACCCCTTGTCTCTTCAACCTCTCCACTCGGCCTTGTAGTGCACACCCCCCCCCCCCCTCTCACTGGTCCAGGGCCTTGTAGTACACATCCCCCCTCCCTCACTGGTCCAGGGCCTTGTAGTCAAGGCTCCGAACCGGTTCCAGGAACGGACACGAAAACCGAAAACGAACGGTATTTTACGAGGAACAGAAACAGGAACGAAAACGAAATGGTCTTTAATTGTTCCAGAACAGAAACGTTAATTTGAAATCTTTAAAACCGGTTAATAACGTTCTTTTTTCTTTCTTTGTAGTAGGCCTATATAACTTAATTTTAAAAAGGAAAAAAAAGCTGAGCCTTTTATGGCCGAATAGGCTAAATTATATTTATTACATTTGTAGCCTACATCTTGTCCTGTTTTTGTAATGTAGCCTAGGCCCCTAAATCTGTTATTTCACAGTTGGGATCTTAAATGCTTGGGTAACACTTTACAATAAGGGTACATTAATAAGCATTAGTTAATGCATTATTAAGCATTAAGTAACAGTTAACTAATGTCTCTATTAACCATTTACTAATGTTATTTATGTTAACTAAGGTTAACTCACCTAACCCTAACCTTAACTAAGGTATTAATTAACATTAGTAACCTAACCTAACCCTAAATAAGCACTAGTTAACAGTTAACTAATGTTTTTTGTGACCCTTATTGTAAAGTGTGACCAATGCTTGCTTAGCGAAATGAAGATATTTATATATTACAACAACACATCATAGCCTAGTTCAGACATTTATGGTATGGTTAGAGATTATTAGCGTGTGGATACAGTCGTAGCCTATACCATATAGGCCTAGTGCCGTCTGAATAGGCCACGAGTAGGCCTAACGAAGCGCTCCGTTGAATGGCTATAACTTCCAGTCAGGTAAGGGCTTTTTATCGGCCTAGTGATCAAGAGATTATTAAATGTTTTGCAATAAATTATATTTTCTGTCGTATAGGCATACAAGCAGCAGCAGTCTGGTGGATGTCTCTGAAATGTGTATCGTCACAAGAGAATATTTTTGTTTGCTATCTCAACTCAACTCAAATTTTATTTATGGAGCACATTTAAAAACGACTGTGGTCGAGCCAAAGTGCTGTACAGGTAGGTGGCAAGACATACGTTAATACATAACAAATAAATAACATAAAACATTATAAAACGAAATAAAAACAAACAATAGGCCTACAGGCGCAGAATAAAATAGCTTGCAGCAACAGTACAAGAACATATTTTTAAAAAGGATGAGTTATGATGATGGCTCATGATAGACCTGCGCATAGTTTACGGTGTGGATTAAGGGCATACGGGAATAGGACTAATGTTGCGTATTTCTTGTAAGATAATCAACAAGGCTACACTACAGCACACATCACCAAGGCTAATATTGTTGGCAATAAAGCCACCACAACCCTAGACTTGTTGATTATACCTTACAAGAAATACTGTAGGCCTATAGACTCTTAATAGGCCAACACCCCCGGAACGGTGAACGGAACGTTATTTTTCGTTCTTAACCGGTTCAGGAACGCTATGTTGGTGGCGGAACACGAGAACGGAAACGTTAAATATGCTGGTTCTGCTTGGAGCGAACCGATTGAAAAATTATTTCGTTTTTAAGCCCTGCTTGTAGTACACATCCCCCCTCACTCACTGGTCCAGGGCCTTGTAGTACACATGCCCTCCCCCCTCACTCACTGGTCCAGGGCCTTGTAGTACACATCCAGGTCACGGTTGGCCAGTTCGGTGGTCCTCATGACGATGAGCTTGTCCCGATAGCGTTCGTCCGCCTGTCCGTACTGCTCCTCCCTCAGCTCCTTCCTGCAGCGCAGGATCTCCTCCTCAAAGCCCTTCTGACGACCCAGTGCCACGCTGCGGTTCTTCTTCAGGTCCTCCATGCGACGCTCCGCCTCCCGACGCTCCCTGGGAGGACAAGAGAGGACGATGGAGGGAGAAGGAGGAGCGCAGTGAGAGAGAACAGAGCATCATCTGAGCAGTGAAGTGAGGAAATGCAAGATGGGAGCTAGAGATCCTATAAGTTGGTAAAGCATCATGCATGTCTAGAGAATCAGGGGCAGCCCTGGGTGGAGCTAGTCTTACGTGCGTAGCTTGAGGACCTGCATGTTGCCCATCTCCTGCACCAAGGCCTGCCGTTTCACTGTCACCTCCTTCAGCTCCTCCATGCGCTTCCTCAGCGTCAGGTTATCCTGCAGCCAACGCTCCTGGACCTGTTGAAACAAATACACCCCACAACAGGCTCACACACCCAGGTCTACATAGAGGACACTAGAGGTGCACTTGATTTATTCCCCTTGACAGTCATGTTGGCCAAGTACTGTACATGAAATACAAGAAACAATTCAAGTGCACATCCAAGTACATAATGTCTGCGGTAGCGATGGTGCTAGGCAAGGGTGACCAGACGTCCCAGTTTGTCCGGGATTGTCCCAGTTTGTCTGGGACTGTCCCAGTTTGTCTGGGATTGTCCCGGTTTCAAGCTGGGTTTTCCGAGTCACGACATATATTTGTAAAAAACTTAAATGTCCCGGTTTTCAACATTCACTACCAGATGTTTTAGTTTTTTTTATTACTAAGAGTCTGACTGACTCTGAATCTGAATCTTCTAAAAGCTATTCAGGTATTGAATAAAGAAATGAAACGAAATGTTTCTGACTGTTGCTGCGCCTGTCAAGCTTTCACACTGGCATATTCAAACAGGACATTTACTAGGATACCAGTGAGAGAACCTGTCAGGCTGATTACAACCCGATCAAAAACACAGACCATGTACCATGCGTCTGAATTCAACACTGATTTGATACATGAGACAAGAGAGTGCTGATTTGAGTTGAGAGAGTGCTTTGGACATACTGTAGCCTAAATAGTATGAGTTTCAACAGAGTGAACCCGTCGTTCCTGCCTGTGTAACATAAACACTGAAATTATTTATTTTTATTATTATTAATAATAATAATTATTATTCTTTTTTAATTATTATTATTATTAATAATAATAATAATAATAATAATAATACATAATTTCAGTGTTTATGTTACACAGGCAGGAACGACGGGTTCACTCTGTTGAAACTCATACTATTTAGGCTACAGTATGTCCAAAGCACTCTCTCAACTCAAATCAGCACTCTCTTGTCTCATGTATCAAATCAGTGTTGAATTCAGATGCATTGGTGCAACGGCATTAATAATAATAATAATTCCTAATCAATAGAGAATGAAAAAACTGCGTACATGTGCGCGTGCCTGAACATGACGTACACTTGTTGCTAGGCTAATTAGCTAGCTAACAATGGTGCTAGTCTAGTTAGTCAGCTGGTGGTGGTGTTAGGCTAGTTACCTAGCTAGTGGTGGTGTTAGGCTGGTTAGTGTTGTTAGATTTTTCCTTTTCATTTCAAACCTTTATTAATACTCTGGAAGCACTGAGGTTTCCCTAATTTACAGTGATGACGAGTTTATTAAAATTTGCATCACTAAGTTGTTTAAATCAGACAAAAGATAGTGGCATTGCTAGGCTAGTTAGCTAACTAGTGGTGGTGCTAAGCTGGATAGCTAACTAGTGGTGGTGCTAGGCTGGATAGCCAACTAGTGGTGGTGCTAAGCTAGTTAGCTAACTAGTGGTGGTGCTAGGGTAGTTAGGCAGGTAGTGGTGGTGCTATCTAGGCTAGTTAGCTAACTAGTGGGGGTGCTACACTGGGTTAGGCAGTTAGCTTCTGTACCCTTTGTGTGTCAATGTCCTGTCTGATGTTGCCAATCTCCTTGCTGATCTTCTCCTTCTGCTTCTCAGCCTCATGGAGCTGGCTGCTGGTCTCCTGCAGTTCAGCCTCTTTTTGCTGCAACAACAACAACAACAACATTCATCACAACAAAACAACAACCTCTCAAAACAACACATACCTGTACAGTAGGTCTAGGAGGCCATTTCCACTGACACGTGTTGAAGACAAAGGGAAGCAACCCCTTGGATGAGTTAGGGATGAGTTAGAGGGATGAAGTTGTTACCTCCTTGTAGGTTTCTTTGCCCTCCTGGGTGTATCTGGTGACCTCTCTCTCCAGGGCTGTGATGCTCTTCATCTTCTCTCTGATGGAGTTGATCTGGGAGGGACAGGGGAAGATCACAGATAAAGTCGCACAGAAATGAAAAAAGCATTCTGTCCCATTTTGGTTCACATAATTGGTCATAGTGTTCACCTATTCAACGATGTATGCCCAAGAAAAAATCTAAATTCTACTTTTGTTGTAATTTTATATCAAAGTATATAATTTCTTACTTCCTGGAAAACGGTAGGTCACGTGCATTTACGACAACAGGTAACTTAGATTTATATAATCTGATCTGATATGATCTAAATAATCTCACGACATCCACCCGTCAATCAACGCTATCCTTCTATCGAATCTGTCTCAAGTTCTTAAAACCCATCCACTTGTCAATGTTCCAATCAAATTCCTCTAAACATTATGTCGGGCCCTCATAGCTTGTTTGCGTCGGAAATACGCCAAACTACGGAAGTTAGATGATCTCAAACGTCCGTTTCTGTGCGACTTTAAACTGGGAGTGGTGGATGGGGTCAGAGATTGAAGGAGAAAGGAGAGATGGGTCAGTTCTCTACCTTCTCCTGTCCCTCCTCCTGCTTCTGTCTCCTTCGCTCCGTCAGCTCCTGCTTCTCTTGCTGCAGCTTCTCCAGCGCCGAGGCCAGCGGAGACACCTGCTCCTTGGCCTCCTACACACACACACACACACACACACACACACACACACACACACACACACACACACACACACACACACACACACACACACACACACACACACACACACACACACACACACACACACACACACACACACACACACACACACACACACACACACACACACACACACACACACACACACACACACACACACACACACACACACACACACACACACACACACACACAGCGTTTCCGCTGGTAAGGTTTTGCCGTGGCGCACCGCCACGGCAAGATCCTTGCCGCCACACCAAACATTTGATACAAAAAACAATAATACAAATTAGGCTATATATATATAAAAGTCTTAAATTAAAAATCTTCAACTTTCTAAATATTTCTGCCTAAATGCGCTTTGAAAACCACTGTCGCGCCAACATTAGGACTATTTATTTTCAATAAGACTAAGAGCCTATAGGCCGCGCGCTCTGTGCCGCTCCATGCTGCTCCTTTCTGAGGTGATCGGCGCGTGAAGGGATTTTTTCTTCAGTGAGCGGCATGAGGTTACAACGAAAAATAGGTAGGCTATTGACGCTCAAATATTACCATAGTGTTAACCAGTGTTTGAAATGGGCCAAACACTGGTGCTGGCACCTAGGCCTACTCCTCAAAATGCCTAGCCTACTGTCTAAAATACATTTATGTTAGTAATCTAAGTGC
>NC_140234.1:24651561-24659061 GCF_949987555.1 Borostomias antarcticus
GAGGAGAGGTATATACCAGGTATCTGTTCATGAGGGCAGGTATATACCAGGTGAGGGGAGGTATATACCAGGTATCCGTTCATGAGGGCAGGTATATACCAGGTGAGGGGAGGTATATACCAGGTATCTGTCCATGAGGGGAGGTATATACCAGGTGGGGGGAGGTATATACCAGGTGAGGGGAGGTATATACCAGGTGGGGGGAGGTATATACCAGGTATCTGTTCATGAGGAGAGGTATATACCAGGTGAGGGGAGGTATATACCAAGTGAGGGGAGGTATATACCAGGTGAGGGGAGGTATATACCAGGTGAGGGGAGGTATATACCAGGTGGGGGGAGGTATATACCAGGTGAGGGGAGGTATATACCAGGTGAGGGGAGGTATATACCAGGTATCTGTTCATGAGGGCAGGTATATACCAGGTATCTGTTCATGAGGGCAGGTATATACCAGGTGGGGGGAGGTATATACCAGGTATCTGTTCATGAGGGCAGGTATATACCAGGTATCTGTTCATGAGGGGAGGTATATACCAGGTGGGGGGAGGTATATACCAGGTATCTGTTCATGAGGGCAGGTATATACCAGGTATCTGTTCATGAGGGGAGGTATATACCAGGTGAGGGGAGGTATATACCAGGTATCTGTTCATGAGGGGAGGTATATACCAGGTGGGGGGAGGTATATACCAGGTATCTGTTCATGAGGGGAGGTATATACCAGGTGGGGGGAGGTATATACCAGGTATCTGTTCATGAGGGGAGGTATATACCAGGTATCTGTCCATGAGGGAGATGTCTTGCAGGCAGGCCTTGGCCGTGTCCTCCTCTGACATCAGGGTGGACAGCAGCGTCTCCTGCTCCTCCACCTCGGCCTTCAGCCTCTCGATGTCCCGGTTCACGGCCTGCGTCCGGTTCCTCAGCTCGGGCAGCTCCTTCTCCTGCAGCTCGCTGATGGACACCCTGGAGGGGGGGGGCAGAGGTTCACAGAGAGTGGTCTTTCATTATGAATCTGGCTCCACCTTCTGGCGGAAACTACACGTGCAAAACAGACCCGTCCGACAGCTCTTGTGCTCTTGTTTGACAGCTAGTGAGCAGGAGCTAGGAGGCAGGAGCTAGGAGCTAGGCAGCAGGAGCTAGGGAGCAGGAGCTAGGGAGCAGGAGCTAGGAGCTAGGGAGCAGGAGCTAGGGAGTAGGAGCTAGGGAGCAGGAGCTAGGAGCTAGGGAGCAGGAGCTAGGAGCTAGGGAGAAGGAGCTAGGGAGCCAGAGCTAGGAGCTAGGGAGCAGGAGCTAGGAGCTAGAAGCTAGGAGCTAGGGAGCCGGAGCTAGGAGCTAGGGCGCGAGCGAGAGCAGACCTGACGGGTTTGAGGGCCATCATGTCGTCCCTCCTCCTCTCCTTCCTGCGCAGGTCCTGCTCCGTGTTCTTCAGCTTGTCGGGGACGAGGCGCAGCTTGGACTGCATGTCACTGACCACGTCCTGCAGCTCCGCCTCCGAGGGGAAGGTGCGCTGGCACACCGGGCAGCACGCCGCCTCCTCCGTCAGCTGGCTGATGAACTGGCTGTACACCGCCGTGGCACCAGCCAGCATGGCTGGGAGGGAGACACACGCGCACACACACGCACGCACGCACACACACACACACGTATGCACGCACGCACGCACACACACACAAACACACACAAACACACACACACGGTCAGGAGGTATTTGGAGATCGGTCCTCCTGTAGCTTGGTCAAGGTGATGGGTCAGAGGTCAGGGGCTAACCTCTTTGTTTGGACGTCTTGTCCAGGTCCTCCTGCAGCTTGCTGAGGTCTTGGTCCAGATCCTGGCTGCCGCACACGTTGAAGAGCTTCTCCTCATAGCCGGACAGCTGCTGCTCCTTCCTACGCAGCTCAACCGTGTAGTGGCTCTTATTCTGCTCCCCAGAGGCCAGCTCCTTACTGGACACACACACACACACACACACACACACACATACATACGTAATCCACAGGCAAAATAATCCCAACGTGGGATCAATAATCCAACACGGAATGGTATCCTAATCCACAAGACAAGACCGATGAATCCACCAGGTAACGATCCGACTGTGTACAATGGGGTTTAAGATGTCCGCAAATTAAACAAACAACGCCGGGCCAGACTACACCGCTTCTGCGTTCTTTTAAAACTCGCTCTCATTTCTCTCTCTCCCTACGGACAGGAAACCGTGGGTTTATCAAGGGAGGGGGGGGGGGGGGGGGTGTGTTGACAGATGACGCGAGGGAAGTGGATGGGATTTTGGTGACAGCGGGACAGCACAGCTGGGCAGATTGCCACAGCACGCACACACACACACACACAACGCACAAAATAGCATGTAGGTCCTAGTTTGGTCAGCTGCTCACATATGAACACATGAATGTATAGATGGAAGGATGAATGAATGAAGGAGTGAGTGTTCACCCTGACGCATGTGAGCCTACTTGAGTTTGGCCAGCCTGTCCCTGGTGGCGTTGATGTGGCGGGTCTTGTTGTGCAGCCAGTCCTCCAGCTCTCTCTTGTTGGGGAAGTGTCCCAGCAGAGACATCAGCTCCTCCTGGTGCCGCGCCTTGATCTTCCTTACCTGCTCCTCCTTGTCCGTCTGCAGGGGCACAGCACAGGGGTGCAAAACAAGCACACCTCAGTATCAGACTGCGTCTGCGGGGATGCGGTGTATGAGAATCAGTAGCTGCTGTAGAACTGGGACATTTGAGCTGCATATTACACTGTGCCTGACAGGTCTAAGCACACTACAAGACAGGACTAAGCACACTACCTGACAGGACTAAGCACACTATCTGACAGGACTAAGCACACTTTACCTGACAGGACTAAGCACACTTTACCTGACAGGACTAAGCACACTTTACCTGACAGGACTAAGCACACTTTACCTGACAGGACTAAGCACACTATCTGACAGGACTAAGCACACTTTACCTGATAGGACTAAGCACACTGCACCTGACAGGACTAAGCACACTACAAGACAGGACTAAGCACACTGCACCTGACAGGACTAAGCACACTACAAGACGGGACTAAGCACACTTTACCTGACAGGACTAAGCACACTGTACCTGATAGGACTAAGCACACTGTACCTGATAGGACTAAGCACACTGTAAAAGACAAGACTCAGCACACTACCTGACAGGACTAAGCACACTGCACCTGACAGGACAGAGTATAGCAGTAGAAAGTCGTTGAGGTGGGGGTATTTGATGTGTCCACAGTTGGCCCTGGGGTGGCTGACCCACTGGTTTCATTGCACTCTGTAAAGCAAATCAATTCCTGACCAGCGTGTGCCTGAGTGGAACCCACCTTGTCCTTCTTCAGCATGTCCATCTGCGTGCGTGCGGTGGTGTGGCTGTTCAGGGTCTCCATCTCCTGGTCCAGCCGTCGCTGGGCGCGGTCCAGCTCTGCCTTCTCCCTCTGCAGCTCTAGCACCTCCGCCTTCAGCCCCTCCACGTTGGAGCTCTGAACCGCCCGCGCCAGCTCGCGCTCCTGGGCACAGGGGGGGGGGGGATTAAGCAGTTAGGATGTTAGAATAAAGAAATGCATGACAAAGTGCTTAGAACTATCAAAAGAACAGCTGTATGTACGCCCATATGCAAGGCTCGACCTGGCCTGGTTTTTACTCAACTTGCTTCAGTGGAAGACAGTTACATTTCTGGGCAGTATGTGAACAACTTGGGTTTTTTCTCAACTTCCATCTGGAAGCTTTTTCAAACCGAATGTTCCGTTCAGCACATGGTGTTCTCAGCGAGTGTTTACTAGGCTGAATTAGCTACTGAAAGGCATGTGACATGCCCAGATAACTATCCACGTTTCACATCCTTTCAGTAATTCAGCCAGTTTGGAATTACAAGAGGAAGTTGGGTTTACATTTGGTAATATGATTAATTTGCGTTATTTTCTTGTAACGCTTAAAATGTCCAGATTAATTGTAAGAGTTAATGTTCACAGCCCTAATACTGTATATCACAATCATTTTGGCTCTGTACACCACCACAATGGATTTGAAATGAAATATGTGCAGACATTCAGCTTTAATTTGAGGGTATTTACATCCAAATCAGGTGAATGGTGTATGAATTACAAAACATTTAATATGAGGTACCTCCTTTTTAAGTGACTAAAATAAATTGGACAAGCTAACAAACATAAATCAAATTGTAATTTTAATATTTGGTTGCAAATCCTCTGCAGTCAATGACAGCCTGAAGTCTGGAATTCATAGACATCACTAGATGCCGGGTTTCATCCCTGGTGATGCTCTGCCAGGCCTCTACTGCAACTGTCTTCAGTTCCTGCTTGTTCTTTGGGCGGTTTCCCTTCAGGTGCGTCTTCAGCAGGTGAAATGCATGCTCAACTGGATTCAGGTCAGGTGATTGACTTGGCCATTGCAGAACATTCCAATTCTTTGCCTTGAAAAACTCTGGTTGCTTTTCAGGTCAATTGTCCATCTGCACTGAACAGCCATCCAATGAGTTCTGAAGCTTTTGGCTGAATATGAGCAGACATATTATTCATAGCATTCACATCAACAATAAATACAAGGGAACCAGTTCCATTAGCAGCCATACATGCCCACGCCATAACACTACTACCACCACCACGCTTCACTGATCATGAGCAGTTCCTTCCCTTCTCCATACTCGTCTCTTCCCATCATTCTGGTACAATATGATCTTTGTCTCATCTGTCCATAGGATGTTGTTCCAGAACTTGACAGGCTTTTTTTTGATGTTTTGGCAAACTATAATCTGGTCTTCTTGTTTTTGAGGCTCACCAATAGTTTCCATCTTGTGGTGAACCCTCTGTATTTACTCAGTTGAAGTCTTCTCTTCATTGTTGACTTTGACACAGATGCGCCTACCTGCTGGGGAGTGTTTTTTGATCTGGCCAACTGTTGTGAAAGGGTCTTTCTTCACCAGGGAAATAATTCTCCTGTCAACCACCACAGTTGTTTTCTGTGGTTCTGGGACTTTTGGTGTTGCTGAGCTCACCAGTGCGTTCTTTCTTTTTAAGAGTGTACCAAACAGTTGATTTGTCCAGACCTAATGTGTTTGCTGTCTCTCTGATGGGGTTGTTTTGATTTTTCAGCCTAATGATGGCTTGCCTCACTGATAGTGACAGCTCTTTTGATTTCATATTGAGAGTTGACAGCAACAGATTCCAAACAAATACCATAACTGAAATGAACTCTAGACCTTTTATCTGCTCCTTATAAATGAAATAACGAGGGAATAACACACACTTGGCCATAGAACAGCTGAGCAGACAATTGTCCAAATACTTTTGGTCCCTTAACAAGGAAGGGACCACATATGAAATGTGTTGTAATTCCTCCACCGTTCACCTGATTTGGATGTAAATACCCTCAAATTAAAGCTGAAAGTCTACACTTAAAGCACATATTGAATGTTTAATTTCAAATCCATTGTGGTGGTGTACAGAGACAAAATGATGAAAATTGTGTCAATGTCCAAATATTTATGGACCCAACTGTACGTACACACACACACACACACACATATATATATATATAATATAATATATATATATTATACATATAACCATCGCTCTGACTGGGCTTAGTGGGCCTTAGTGGGACAATAGGC
Organism: Borostomias antarcticus; assembly: GCF_949987555.1. Taxonomy (NCBI): domain Eukaryota; kingdom Metazoa; phylum Chordata; class Actinopteri; order Stomiiformes; family Stomiidae; genus Borostomias; species Borostomias antarcticus. Next base: position 24,657,216 of record NC_140234.1, read on the forward strand.
TCCACGGGGAGGTGGTGGAAATACAATAGGAGAAATGAGGTATCTTTCCACTGCGGCTTTTTCAAAACAGCGGGCTAACTTTAGTAGGATTTTTATTCTTGCTAGCCATGCCACTTGTGATGGCGTGCATAGAATTATCATTGCATCAATTTCCTCTTTTTCAAATGTTCTTACCTTTTGCCAACAGGAGAGGGCGCTATATGATTGGCTTTAGCTTGTGGGTGACTTTGGTCTACATGAACAGTATATCTGCCTCCACTCCCTCTTACCTTCATCCATGTTAAAAAGGCAAAACATCTACCTAACATTCCCTCTCACTAGCCCCTCCCCCCCCCCTCCCCCCTCTGATTCCTGCCCCACCCCCCCCTCTCTCTCTGATTCCTGCCCCCCCCTCTCTCTGGGTCCTGCCACCCCCCCCCCCTCTCTCTCTGATTCCTGCCCCCCCTCTCTCTGGGTCCTGCCCCCCCCCTCTCTCTCTTATTCCTGCCCCCCCCCCTCTCTCTCTCTCTGGGTCCTGCCCCCCTCCCCCCTCTATCTCTGGGTCCTGCCCCCTCCCCCCTCTCTCTCTGGGTACTGCCCCACACCCCCCCCCTCCCGGTTCCTGCCAACCACCCCCCCCCCCAGTATATCTGCCTCCACTCCCTCTTACCCTCATCCATGTTAAAAAGGCAAAACATCTACCTAACATTCCCTCTCACTAGCCCCCCCCTCTGATTCCTGCCCCACCCCCCCCTCTCTCTCTGATTCCTGCCCCCCCCTCTCTCTGGGTCCTGCCCCCCCCCCCCTCTCTCTCTGATTCCTGCCCCCCCTCTCTCTGGGTCCTGCCCCCCCCCTCTCTCTCTTATTCCTGCCCCCCCCCTCTCTCTGGGTCCTGCCCCCCTCCCCCCTCTCTCTCTGGGTCCTGCCCCCCTCCCCCCTCTCTCTCTGGGTACTGCCCCACACCCCCCCCCTCCCGGTTCCTGCCAACCACCCCCCCCCCCCCCCCCCCCCCCTCTCTCTGGTTCCTGCCCCCCTCCCCCCTCACTCACGGCCTTGGCCAGCTCGGTCTCCAGCTCCTGCAGCCTGCTGGACGCCCCCTCCAGGCTCTGCAGGTCGTCCCTGGCGCTCCGGAGCTCCGCCTGCTTCCTGTCCAGCAGGTCTCTCTTCAGCTCCACCGTTCTCTCCAGACCCGTCTTCTTATCCCGCAGCTCGTCCATGCTCTGCTGCTTCACACGCTCCCTCTCCGCCATGTCTCTCTGGGCACGCGCACACACAAGTTACACACACACACACACACGCCCCAAAACACACCCATACAGACACACACACACCCATACAGGCACGCACGCACGCACACACGCGCACGCAAACACGTGCGCAAACACACACACACACACACACACGTTAACACACACAAGCAGGCCCACAAAACACACCCATACAGGCACACACACACGCATGCACATACATACAAGTAATTAGACGCGTCTCACCATGGCCTGATTGGCCGCTGCCGTCTCCTGGTCCAGCCTCTCTTTGACCTGCCGCTGGAAGCTCTGCAGCTGGCGCTCGCTGAAGGGGGCGCGGTCATAACCGTCCATCTCCAGGTCTGAGGCCAGGGAACGCACCTGAGTCAGCACACACACACACGTTCAGGCGCGCACACACACACGCATGCGCGCATACACACGAACACACGCATGCGGTTTGGGAGAGCAGGAGATTGATTGTCTGTTGTGTGTGTGCTTGTGAAGACTGTCTGTTGTGTGTGTGCTTGTGAAGACCGTCTGTTGTGTGTGTGCTTGTGAAGACTGTCTGTTGTGTGTGTGCTTGTGAAGACTGTCTGTTGTGTGTGCGCTTGTGAAGG
>NC_140234.1:24664061-24801561 GCF_949987555.1 Borostomias antarcticus
TGCTGTCCTGACATCAGTGGGCAGTTCATTCCACTATTGCAGGGACAGGACAGAGAAGAGCCGTGACCGCGTCGATTGACCACAGGGGCCTCGGAGTGACAGGGCAACCAGTCGCCCCGAGGCCGCAGAGCATAGCGGTCGGGAGGGTGTATAGGGTTTGACCATGGCCTGGAGGGGGCTGTTCCTTTCATTGCCCTGTAGGCTAGCGCCAGAGTTTTAAACTGGATGTGAGCCGCTACAGGGAGCCAGTGTAGGGAACGGAGAAGGGAAGTTGTGTGGGAGACCTTCCCTCTCCGCAGGGCGCTGACCACTGGCCTGCCTGCCATCACAAGGCTACCTGGTGGCTGAGAAGATGTCGTCAAACTTCTGCTTGAGGGGCCGGCCCTCGCTGAGCGGCCAGTTGGACTCCTCCTGGTGGCAAAAGATGACGTGGTTGAGGACGGCCTTGGACACGCCCAGGGCTGAGACCATCTCCCGGTCCAGCTCCGCACACTTGGAGCTCAGGCTCACCTTCTCACCATGCCTAGAGAGGGAGAGAGGGAGGGAAAGTTAAGAGAGCAAGAGGGTCAGTGGCTATCACATCTGAGAATAAAGACAAACAGAATAAGAGAGAGAGAGAGATGGATAAAAAGGGAGAACGATGACAAATACAGATGGGGAGAGCGACAGAGAGCGAGAGTGAGGGAGCCAGACACAGAGAGAGATTGTGAGGGAGCCAGACACAGAGAGAGAGAGTGAGGGAGCCAGACACAGAGAGAGTGTGAGGGAGCCAGACACAGAGAGAGAGTGTGAGGGAGCCAGACACAGAGAGAGAGTGAGGGAGCCAGACACAGAGAGAGAGTGAGGGAGCCAGACACAGAGAGAGAGAGTGTGAGTGAGCCAGACACAGAGAGAGAGTGAGGGAGCCAGACACAGAGAGAGAGTGAGGGAGCCAGACACAGAGAGAGAGTGAGGGAGCCAGACACAGAGAGAGAGTGAGGGAGCCAGACACAGAGAGAGAGAGTGTGAGTGAGCCAGACACAGAGAGAGAGTGTGGGAGCCAGAGACAGAGAGAGAGTGAGGGAGCCAGACAGAGAGAGAGTGAGGGAGCCAGACACAGAGAGAGAGTGAGGGAGCCAGACACAGAGAGAGAGTGAGGGAGCCAGACACAGAGAGAGAGTGAGGGAGCCAGACACAGAGAGAGAGTGAGGGAGCCAGACACAGAGAGAGAGTGAGGGAGCCAGACACAGAGAGAGAGTGAGGGAGCCAGACACAGAGAGAGAGTGAGGGAGCCAGACACAGAGAGAGAGTGTGAGGGAGCCAGACACAGAGAGAGAGTGAGGGAGCCAGACACAGAGAGAGAGTGTGAGGGAGCCAGACACAGAGAGAGAGAGTGAGGGAGCCAGACACAGAGAGAGAGTGTGAGGGAGCCAGACACAGAGAGAGAGTGAGGGAGCCAGACACAGAGAGAGAGAGAGTGAGGGAGCCAGACACAGAGAGAGAGTGAGGGAGCCAGACACAGAGAGAGAGTGTGAGGGAGCCAGACACAGAGAGAGAGTGAGGGAGCCAGACACAGAGAGAGAGTGAGGGAGCCAGACACAGAGAGAGTGTGAGGGAGCCAGACACAGAGAGAGTGTGAGGGAGCCAGACACAGAGAGAGAGTGAGGGAGCCAGACACAGAGAGAGAGTGAGGGAGCCAGACACAGAGAGAGAGTGAGGGAGCCAGACACAGAGAGAGTGTGAGGGAGCCAGACACAGAGAGAGAGTGAGGGAGCCAGACACAGAGAGAGAGTGAGGGAGCCAGACACAGAGAGAGAGTGTGAGGGAGCCAGACACAGAGAGAGAGTGTGAGGGAGCCAGACACAGAGAGAGAGTGAGGGAGCCAGACACAGAGAGAGTGTGTGAGGGAGCCAGACACAGAGAGAGAGTGAGGGAGCCAGACACAGAGAGAGAGAGTGAGGGAGCCAGACACAGAGAGAGAGTGTGTGAGGGAGCCAGACACAGAGAGAGAGTGTGAGGGAGCCAGACACAGAGAGAGAGAGTGAGGGAGCCAGACACAGAGAGAGAGTGAGGGAGCCAGACACAGAGAGAGAGTGAGGGAGCCAGACACAGAGAGAGAGTGTGAGGGAGCCAGACACAGAGAGAGAGTGAGGGAGCCAGACACAGAGAGAGAGTGAGGGAGCCAGACACAGAGAGAGAGTGTGAGGGAGCCAGACACAGAGAGAGAGAGTGTGAGGGAGCCAGACACAGAGAGAGAGTGAGGGAGCCAGACACAGAGAGAGAGTGAGGGAGCCAGACACAGAGAGAGTGTGAGGGAGCCAGACACAGAGAGAGAGTGAGGGAGCCAGACACAGAGAGAGAGTGTGAGGGAGCCAGACACAGAGAGAGTGTGAGGGAGCCAGACACAGAGAGAGAGTGTGAGGGAGCCAGACACAGAGAGAGAGTGAGGGAGCCAGACACAGAGAGAGAGAGTGTGAGGGAGCCAGACACAGAGAGAGAGTGTGAGGGAGCCAGACACAGAGAGAGTGTGAGGGAGCCAGACACAGAGAGAGAGAGAGTGTGAGGGAGCCAGACACAGAGAGAGAGAGAGTGTGAGGGAGCCAGACACAGAGAGAGAGTGTGAGTGAGCCAGACACAGAGAGAGAGAGTGAGGGAGCCAGACACAGAGAGAGAGAGAGTGTGAGTTAGCCAGACACAAAGAGAGAGAGTGTGAGTGAGCCAGACACAGAGAGAGAGAGAGTGTGAGTTAGCCAGACACAAAGAGAGAGAGTGTGAGTGAGCCAGACACAGAGAGAGAGAGAGTGTGAGTTAGCCAGACACAAAGAGAGAGAGTGTGAGTGAGCCAGACACAGAGGAGCTGGACCCACTTGATCCTGGTGATGACCCCCTCCAGGGTTTTGAACTCCGTCTTCTTGCCCTTCTGGGTGCTCTGCATGGACCTCTGCACTGCCACCTTCTCCCCGTTCACATCGCTGAACTGCAGCCTGATTTGGGCCCGGACGTCTGTCTCGTGGGCGTCCTGGACGGCATGGAAACACACTATGGCTTTGTGTGTGTGTGTGTGTGTGTGTGTGCGTGTGTGTGAGTGATGTGTGTGTGTGTGATGTGTGTGTGATGTGTGTGTGATGTGTGTGTGATGTGTGTGTGATGTGTGTGTGTGTGATGTGCACCTTGGGGTCGTGGACGAATGTGTTGCCCTTGCTCCCTGGAGGGAAGTCCCCCGTGGTGATGTACCTCAGGCACTCAATGATGGTCTAGGACACAACAGGAAGATGACAATCACAACCTAACGTTACTGTAGCTATGTGTAACTGGGGATTTGAACCACTGGCCTGACACATGGGAACCCAAATATCTACCATAGACCAAAGAGCAATACCCTGGGGTCTCAGAGCTATGTTTTGGGTGTTGAAGTCACCGCCGGGCTACTCTGCTTCAGATGGGTAGTGCAGTGTGTGGGAACAACAGAACTCTCCAGGTGTGTGGCTGATGCCGACACACACAGTGAAAGCACCCACCGTTTTGCCAGCCCCGTTGGGTCCCACCAGCACGGTCAGCGGGCTGAAGAAGCTGATGACCTGCTTGTCCTTCTCCTCCACCCCGAAGCTCCTCACCCCCAGGATACTCATCTTCTCGATCTTCGACATCTCTTTGCATCTGATGACGCGCTGGCTAAAGGCAGGTGACCTAGATGACAAACACTGCAGGTTGATGAAAACATCCAGTACAATGTGCCTGCAGTCAAGTCGAGAGCCCACTGGCGAATTTACATTACAGTAACGCGCCAGTCAGCGGAGGGCTCTGTTATAATATAAACAGTAACGTTACTAACGTACTTTAAACGTAAGTTAGCCTGCTAGTTAGCTTTCTTGGATTCTGCAATCAGCACCTTGCTAGTTAGCCAGGATGTATACACGGAGCTAACGTTAAACTATGTCTAGTTGTCGAGCACTAAATGTTTTTAGCAACGTTCTCTGGACCTCACAATACAGTTGTTTGCTGCGGGGTGTTTCAGTTCGACACACGCACTTCAATCGAAATAGTAGATAAAGTGAAAGTTTGTAGACTTACCGCGCTGACAGGAGTGTGACGTTTGTATCCTGCGCAGAAGAAGAGCCTCCGCTCACATCATGCGACTGAGTATACAACATGTACAAGCAGGAATATCATGCCTCCCTCTGCTGTCCGTATAGTGTTAGTGCAGCCACAGGCTTCTTCTTCTTGGGGTTATTTATTGGCGGTTGGTAAACAACGTTTAGGTGCATTACCACCACCCACTGGTCTGTAGTATGGACTAAAACGACAGGCTAACCCTTCAACTCTGTCATAACACAATTGAAGAACAATATCACACCCTTGTCCTCTGATTCTATAGAGCAGCGTAGTTGATTTTAAATATCCCAAAAAGGGTTTCCAGCAAACATCTCCCAAACATTTGGACATCCCTGATGTTGTCCTCCCTCACCACAGTTAGAGCTTGCTATAAGACCCCCCTCTCTGAAACATACATATGGCAGTACAATAAAACATGATCAACTGTTTCCTCCTCACCACAGTGTGCACATCTTCCTGCATCATGCTTCCCTACCATGAACCAGGGGGCACGTGGTGGGGCAGTTACAGTAGATGTTACAAGGTTGAGGACCTCGTTGGCAGAGAGGGGAGGAAAGTGGAATAAGGTGGGACGTGGAGAGGAGGGGGGGGGGGGGGGGGGGCGGAGAGGGAAGAGAGGGTGGGGAGGTGAGGCTGGTGACCATTCCTTAACCTTGTTCTGACCTTCTCCTCTATCCTGTTCCGACCTACTGTCCACACGCTGCGGTCATAGTGGATAAGCTTTCCTGCGTTAGGTGATGTGTAATGATATAGCCTCTGACCTTGTGTCACTAACCAATGCACAATACTACATTACAGCAAATAATATTGTTCATATCATTTCATATTTTGTCTAATATGAAACCATGCAATATATTAACAATATCCATACAGGGTCTGTCTCCCCATCCATGCTGACGTTCTGCGCTGATCAGCTGTTCCTGGTGTTCACTGACATCTTCAACACCTCACTAGAGACATGCCCTGTAGGCTACCAGCCTGCTGTAAGACCTCCACCATCATCCCCGTCCCCAAGACAACAAGGATCACTGGCCTAAATGACTACAGGCCCGTCGCCCTGACCCCTGTAGTAATGAAGGTGTTTGACCCCTGTAGTAATGAAGGTGTTTGACCCCTGTAGTAATGAAGGTGTTTGACCCCTGTAGTAATGAAGGTGTTTGACCCCTGTAGTAATGAAGGTGTTTGACCCTTCCATCATGACCCTTCACTACCTGAATGGGGTTATTGACTTTCATTGACATTTTTAATAAACGTTAATCCAATCTTCAATTTCTGCTGTGTATTTAGACAAGAAATACCTACATTTTGTGATACACAATAGCCTGTTGACGATAGCGCCGGTGTTTTTACATGGCCATGTGTGGCCCTAGGGCTAGCTGAGGATTGTAATTGTAACCTTGCTATTATAACCATACTTCATGCTGTAGCCTAATCTCCCATGATTAGTTCACTGTCAGAATGAAAAATAGGCCAACTTGGCTGTTATGGCGTCATGACAGGATTGAAGAGCTTTATGAGAATGTAGTGGGTGTGTTGGGACAGTGTTGATGTTGTTGTTTTGTTGGTGTTGATATTGTTGTTCTGTTGTGCCAGCGGCCTCCGTGGTGCTTCCTTCAGAGAAGCATATGCAGCGGCTGACAGATGGCAGAAATATCAAAAAATGAACTGGTGAATGTAGCCCGAACCCTCTGGTAGTGTGTGTGTATGTGTGTGTGTGTGTGAAGGGGGGGCAGCTGCTTTAGAGCACAGCCGTAGGCAGAAACCACCCCCTACATCCCCCCCCCCCCCCACACCCCGGATATCTGCTGGTGGTTTTCGCTCCAGGGGGGATCAGCAGGGCTGGTCTGTCTCACACTGGCTGGACACGGAGGGAGAGAGGGAGGAGGAGAGACCGTCTCACAACATGCCACTGAGGAGAGAGAGAGAGAGAGAGGAGAGTGAGAGACCAACAAAGTATTTGAAAACAAACCGAATAGACAAACTCCTATATCTGTTAGGTGAAATATGGAAATGTGCAATCACAGCAGCTGTATCTGTTGAGATAAGAAAGGGCAACTGGTGGAACACACCCCACTGGAAATGCAACTCATATATCAGTCTTTTACTTCATAGGCTACTTCAACTACTATTAAACACTGAACCAACTATTAATGCATCTCTATTATCTTCTTTACCCACTTATCTTTACTCTTGCCCTGGACTTCAACTATTTGCACATAATGTATTTCTTTAAAATATTTGTGTAATTGTTTTTTGTATATATACATATATATGTGTGTATATATATATATATATTTTTGTATATATACATATATATGTGTGTATATATATATATATATAGAGAGAGAGAGAGAGATTTATTTATTATTTATTTATTTATTTATTTTACACAAATACAAAGAAAACAATCATTACATATAAAACTAATACATAATACATAATGTGTACAAAATATACATGCATACATATGAAATCTTCATAAGAAAACCAAAGATTTGTATCTTTTAATTTTTAAAAGGAAGAAAAGAAAAACAATACAAAATACAATATGCTCTATAGCAGCACAAAATAAGAATAAAGGCTAATTAAGCTTTTCATCCCAATTTCTTGATATTGCCAAAATGTTCCATCTATTTATATCTGCTATTTTTTTTTTTTTTTTACATTATCTTCATTAATAAATAATGATGTTTAAGAAACAATATGAAGGGCCTCATGTAAAGTTTTTTATTTGTATTTTTTTTTACAATAATATGAATGCTTTTCCAAGCAACACAATAGTATTCAACAACATATTTTGTTCTTCCTGAAAACCCCATATAATATTGATGGGGGATAATGGTAAGTTAAAGGAGTAGTAAAGGGAAAATGCATGTTTAGCCCTGTTTTAAGGTTACTTATGATCATATACAATGGTTCAGATCAAAATGTTGACAAAACTAGCACTTTTGAGAAAGTCTGATAATTCCTCTACCACCGTTTTGGTCATACAGCGGATGTGGGTGGGCACATCCATTGTATGACCAAAACGATGGTAGAGCACAGTGCTAGTTTAGTCAACGTTTTGATCATTGTATATGATCATAAGTAACCTTAAAACAGGGCTAAACATGCATTTTCCCTTTACTACTCCTTTAAGTCCCAGGTGGCACTCTGGTTATCTGAGCAGGGAGTTAACTTTTCAGTGTAATTGTTTCTGTTATTTTGTTTTGTTTTAATTTATAGTTGTTTTTTTCTTTGACAATGTAAACATTATGTTCCCATGTCAGTAAACCCTTTGAAGTGCATTCCATTTAATTGAAAGAGAGACAGAGGCAGAGATAGAGAGAAAATGAGAGAGAAATAGAGTGTGAGAAAGAGAGATAGTTACAGAGAGAGAGAGGGAGAGATGGAGAGAGAGAGTTACAGAGAGAGAGAGAGAGAGAGAGAAAGAGAGAGAGAGAGAGAGAGAGAGAATATCAGAGACAGAACTGGGTCAGTGGAATGGATGGCGTGGCGATGAGGAGCCATGTTGTGACTAGGGGGCCAAGCTCATTACACACAAAAGCCGAAGACAAATACCTTTATTTTCCTAATCGTGGTAAAGTGTGATGATAAATGAGTTAAAATCTAATGATGATGCAATGACTTCCTTAACTCCGCCCTCTCAGGGGTCTGGTCAGCAGTAGCATGGGCCAACCAAGAACCAGGTACACTTTGGAGCGGATCCAAATGAAAATAAAATGTATGAACATTAAATTGATTGATTTAATGGGAAATAATATCTCTTGTGAATTTCGTAATGGTGAATACATTTCACAATTGTGTCCGAGTAGCAGTGGTTGTATGACTCAGTCAGGAGTCAGGATCTTGCGCTTTCTGCAGAGTAGTTTCAGAGCAGTTCAGAACTAGAACAGCCCACGACGTGCATCATGGGTAATTTTGCCATGGAAAGTTTTCACCCATGCCTACTCCGGCTGGCCTTGGTGTGGGATTCTCCTGCAGTGGTAGTTGAACTTCAATAATCCCCACGGGAACCGAGTGAAATGTGGAGTAGTTGGTGAAATTCACTCCTCAAAGGAGCGCTGACAGTCCCTCCAAGAGGGACGTCCCTATTGGCTCAACTGACAGCGCGTCCACCTCCCACGAGGGAGACATGGGTTCTAATCCCGCCCTGGGTAAACTGAGATGTATGGGTCACACATGTGTTATGGGGGTGATATGCTCTCTCCTATGGGTCACACAGGTGTCATGGGGGTGATATGCTCTCTCCTATGGGTCACACAGGTGTCATGGGGGTGATATGCTCTCTCCTATGGGTCACACAGGTGTCATGGGGGTGATATGCTCTCTCCTATGGGTCACACAGGTGTCATGGAGGTGATATGATCTCTCCTATGGGTCACACAGGTGTCATGGGGGTGATATGCTCTCTCCTATGGGTCACACAGGTGTCATGGGGGTGATATGCTCTCTCCTATGGGTCACACAGGTGTCATGGGGGTGATATGCTCTCTCCTATGGGTCACACAGGTGTCATGGAGGTGATATGATCTCTCCTATGGGTCACACAGGTGTCATGGGGGTGATATGCTCTCTCCTATGGGTCACACAGGTGTCATGGGGGTGATATGCTCTCTCCTATGGGTCATACATGTGTCATGGGGGTGATATGCTCTCTCCTATGGGTCACACAGGTGTCATGGAGGTGATATGCTCTCTCCTATGGGTCACACAGGTGTCATGGAGGTGATATGCTCTCTCCTATGGGTCACACAGGTGTCATGGAGGTGATATGCTCTCTCCTATGGGTCACACAGGTGTCATGGAGGTGATATGCTCTCTCCTATGGGTCACACAGGTGTCATGTGGGTGATATGCTCTCTCCTATGGGTCACACAGGTGTCATGGAGGTGATATGCTCTCTCCTATGGGTCACACAGGTGTCATGTGGGTGATATGCTCTCTCCTATGGGTCACACAGGTGTCATGGGGGTGATATGCTCTCTCCTATGGGTCACACAGGTGTCATGGAGGTGATATGATCTCTCCTATGGGTCACACAGGTGTCATGGGGGTGATATGCTCTCTCCTATGGGTCACACAGGTGTCATGGGGGTGATATGCTCTCTCCTATGGGTCATACATGTGTCATGGGGGTGATATGCTCTCTCCTATGGGTCACACAGGTGTCATGGAGGTGATATGCTCTCTCCTATGGGTCACACAGGTGTCATGGAGGTGATATGCTCTCTCCTATGGGTCACACAGGTGTCATGGAGGTGATATGCTCTCTCCTATGGGTCACACAGGTGTCATGGAGGTGATATGCTCTCTCCTATGGGTCACACAGGTGTCATGTGGGTGATATGCTCTCTCCTATGGGTCACACAGGTGTCATGGAGGTGATATGCTCTCTCCTATGGGTCACACAGGTGTCATGGAGGTGATATGCTCTCTCCTATGGGTCACACAGGTGTCATGGAGGTGATATGCTCTCTCCCAGTGGCCTTTTCTAGTCGTTCTTATAAAAACCAGAGAACGAGGTATATCAAGTGTTGTGCTGTGGTTGAAGAAGGAATCATCAGAGACATAATTTTTGTTCGCATAAACATTAAAATAAGGCATCTTGGAGACTGTTGCTAACTTAAGTTGATGCTGGACAGTATTTACAGTGAGCTTTTCAAAGCGCCATGAACATGGTTTTAATTATAATTTATCACTCTAAATGTAATCACATTTTATGCCGGTTTATCATTATACTGGTTATTGTTACATCTGTGATTGGCTCCCATGTGCTGTCATGTTCTGTAGGAGTTCCTTGGTGATCTGTCTAGTATTATATAGATATATATATATCATATATATGGTGTGTATGTGTGTGTGTGTATGTGTGTGGGTGCGTGTGGTGTGTATGTGTCTGGTATGTATGTGTGTGTGCGGGTGTGTGGTGTGTATGTGTGTGTGTGATGTATGTGTCTGGTGTGTATGTGTGCGTGTGTGTGTGTGGTGACACAGAGACAGGGCTGGGGCAGAACCTTTCACAACAGGCTTGGTGCTACAGGGAGACGTGGTTGTAAAATCTGTCAGGGCCTAACAGACTTGTCTCCACACATTAGTCACACACACACACACACACGCACACACACACACACACACACACACACACACACACACACACACACACAAACACAAAGGCACACAAGTGGACATGGACAAGTGGGATCTATGTACACATGTGATGTGAAATTAAATTCATGTTGAAAATGGCTTAATAAATACACAAAATGACAATCACTAATTCGGCTGTTGACCAGCAGATGGCCTCATCGCACCTGTTTGAGGTTACAGTTCTCTACAGAAGACAAGTTCATTTGAAGGTCTAGATAATTGTATGTTTCACAATAATAAATCGACCACATTCGTGGTTTGAGAGGAATTATTTATGAGATGTATTCATGTGCAACAACCTAGGGCTTACGTATAAAACTACACCAATATGTCTGAATGTAACCTGGATAAAAGACTGAGTCTATTTTAACGAGTCTAAATTACACCCCCGACACACACACGCACGCACGCACGCACACACACACACACACACACACACACACACACACACACACACACACACACACACACACACACACACACACACACACACACACACACACACACAGCACCAATGCCCAATCTCTCTCGCGTTGTGCAGAAACGGCTGGACACAACCGAGACCCCCGCGCGCAGCTGAGTGTGTGGATAACAGCGCGCCTGGACATGATCAGAACCTGGTTCTCCCTCCATCCTACCTGTACCAGTGACGGCCAACAAGCCGCCAGGGCTCGGCGAGGCTGGGGTGGCATGGTACATCTATCCGGTGAAACTTTAGAAGGAAAACAGCGATAAAAGAGGCGACAGCTACGGCAGTAGAAGAGCGTGACTGAACGAGCGGGCGCGGAACGGGATCAACTATTTTAACGCATTTTCAAGCGTTTCGCATTTGTTGTTTTCTTTCGTTTTTTTCCTGAAAGGGTGAAGTGAAAAGAACTTAAGTTTCTAAATCTGAAAATAATAATCATAAAGAGTTCAGAGGCTGTTATCGCGCAGGCAAACGGATCAAAGCGAATACGCACGGCTGTGTGCCCAGCAGAGCTCGTGATCACGGGATATACGACCACAGACGGTCGTTGAATTTAAATGCATGGAGAAACATTTCAAATTTGGAAACTAGATGTGGGACCTGAACGGACAGAACCAACGGACCCAGGATTTTAATTTGGCTCCACAGTCAGCTGTAGCCTGGAATTGTATGTGCTACTTCTGTTTGGCAGACTTTCCCCTTTCAATAAAACTGATCTCAAAGAAAAGGCACGCCAGGACGACCTGTTTGTATGATGTCAAAACGCTCATGCACCACGGAGGGATGAAGATGATTTATGTAGCCTGTTCGTTTCCATCTCCGCCCAAAGAGGGCAAGCTGAGGGCACGTGGCAGCCGGTTCCACAGGCTGGTCCTGGGTAGGGGACGTCCACAAATATAATCACAAGGACACGCCTCGAGAGTCATTAAAGAAATCAGATAAACAAATCCAAATACGACCCTATCGATCAGTATAATAAGGCTAATGATTTGCCTTGCTTCTGTTTACTTTGCATGCCTGAGATAAAATGGAGGGAAAGTTTCTGAAGACCGCTGACAGCTGACGGGAGCAGTCAGATCAGAAAACAAGTTTTATGAAATGAAAGTCGGATTAGTAGGCTGACCTGAATTCTACTGTAATCTAGCTGCAGCAGATGGGATATCATTGCTCTGACTGCCTGATCAGACCGCCTTGTGGAATTTATGGACAAACTAAAATATTTTCCTGAAGAGTGTTTTTTTGGGACATATATAAAGGCATCCGTTGTGTCGTTGTGCAAGATGGCGGCGATGGGCTTGGTGACCCCGGGCGTGGACAAGCTGGTCCCCAGACAGGCCTCCCCCGCTGTGCTCTCTGTTTAACCCGCCCCACCCCACCCCCCCCTCCCGGCCCTTCAGGAGACGAGGGAACCATGGGGTGACCGTCTCCCCTCCTGCTCGCCCACGCACGCAAACAATGGATCTGAACGTCTCCGCCGTCTCCCATGGCGACGGGAAACGGCTGGCGGAGAGAGACTCGTCCAAACGCGTCCTGACCGGCTGCTTCCTCTTCCTCCTCATCCTCACCACGTTGCTGGGCAACACGCTGGTCTGCGCTGCCGTCACTAAGTTCCGCCACCTGCGCTCCAAAGTCACCAACTTCTTTGTGATCTCATTGGCCATCTCTGACCTGCTGGTGGCCGTCCTGGTGATGCCGTGGAAGGCCGCCACAGAGATCGTGGGCTTCTGGCCGTTCGGTGCCTTCTGCAATGTGTGGGTGGCGTTTGACATCATGTGCTCCACGGCGTCCATCTTGAATCTGTGCGTCATCAGTGTGGACCGCTACTGGGCCATCTCCTCCCCCTTCCGCTACGAGCGTAAGATGACGCCCAAGGTGGCGTTCATCATGATCAGCCTGGCGTGGACCCTGTCCATCCTCATCTCCTTCATCCCTGTCCAGCTCAACTGGCACAAAGCCCAGACCATCCAGCTCAACACCTCCTACGGTGGGACCCTGCCCCCGGACAACTGTGACTCCAGCCTGAACCGGACCTACGCCATCTCCTCCTCCCTCATCAGCTTCTATATCCCCGTGGCCATCATGGTGGTCACCTACACGCGCATCTACCGCATCGCCCAGAAGCAGATCCGCCGGATCTCCGCCCTGGAGCGCGCCGCTGAGAGCGCCAAGAACCGGCACAGCAGCATGGGAAACAACCCCTCCGGCATGGAGACGGAGAGCTCCTTCAAGATGTCCTTCAAACGGGAAACCAAAGTCCTGAAGACGCTGTCGGTGATCATGGGCGTGTTCGTCTGCTGCTGGCTGCCCTTCTTCGTCCTCAACTGTCTGGTGCCGTTCTGCGGTCAGAGCCTGCTGGCCGGCCGCGCCCCCTTCCCCTGCGTCAGCTCCACCACCTTCGACGTGTTCGTGTGGTTCGGCTGGGCCAACTCCTCCCTCAACCCCATCATCTACGCCTTCAACGCCGACTTCCGCCGCGCCTTCGCCCTCCTGCTGGGCTGCGACCGCCTCTGCCCCGGCAGCAGCAACGCCATCCAGATACTCGGCGTCGATGACAACAACGCCCCCCCCCAGTACCAGCCCCGGGGACACCTCCCCCAGGACGGGGACCCCGCTGGGCCGCCACCACCCCAGTACCACCCCCGGGGACACCTCCCCGGGGACGGGGACCACCACGCGGACGCCCGCGGCATCCCTCACAGCGTGCTGGGCCTGGAGGACGAGCTGGGGAAGAAGAAGGACGCGCAGGTGGAGGTCATCAGTAGCTGTGTCCTGGAGAAGCACTCTCCCACTCTGTCTGGGACACGGGACAGTTATGTGGACCTCTCCCTGGACAAGATCAACCCAGTCACACAGAACGGACAGCAGAAAGCTGTGACCTGCTAAGACGCCAGGAGGTGAGGGAGAGAGAGAGAGAGAGAGGGAGAGAGAGAGGGAGAGAGAGAGAGAGAGAGGGAGAGAGAGAAAGAGAGAGATGGAGAGATAGAGAGGGAGAGAGAAAGAGAGAGGGAGAGATAGATATAGAGAGGGAGGGAGAGAGGGAGAGAGAGAGAGAGGGAGACTTCCCAAAAACCTACCCTGGAGTAGTGTAGAATATACAAACTTACATAAAGGAAAAAGGGATGGGAGAGGAAGAAAGGGAGAGAGAGGGAGAGAGAGAGAGAGAGAGAGAGAGAGAGAGACTTCCAGATAACAGACCTCACCAGGATCCTGGAATATACAAACAAATGAAGCTTCACTACGAAGCTTAAGACCTCCTTAAATCACTATGGAAACCTACAGAATGTTTAAAAAATGAAGGCACTTTATCCTGGATAACTATCTGCAAAACACAGACAAGGTCGTTACTAAACGTTCCATAACTTGAATAAACGGGAAGTATACATGTATTGTATTTTTACAGAGATGTGTACTGCTGCCTAAGTATGCTATTGCTAGTGACTATATCTGGGAGGCAGAGGGGTCAGGAGAACAGAGTATTAGACTATTAGCAGATGTCATGTGGGCAGCATCTTCACAGCTTCAGGCACAGTGTGTGGCGTTCTCTTCAATAGAATTGGTTTGTTTGTTGTTGTTTTTTGCTGTCGATTTTGCAGTGTATTTTTCATTTCTAATTGTAATTTATTCTGACCAAGATGCAGATAAAATGGTGAACGGATAACCAGATTATAGTCATGTGATGATGGTGTAAATACAATGAAAAGCCATCCTGGCCTGACTGCTCCTCTGGCGTTGCTGAGACGCTTGAGTGGTGAGCCGCCGGCAGGCCGGTCAGAATAACACACTTGTGTTTGCTGGACACCAGGCAGTATTTCAGATACCACAACCTGGCTGCTCTGGGTTGGTTTCCCTGCTTCTCCCCACTCACTCAGAGAGGAGGCGGCGCAGCGCTGACTGGTCTGTTCTGTCACAGCGGATCCAGAAGCAGCAGACGGGTGTGTTTGGGAGGAGGAGGTTTGTCCTCTGAGCTGAGCTGCTCTCCCTGTGCTCCCGGAGAAGGGAGGCGTGTCATTCTGCTGCCGTGTGTGAGGCATCATTGAGCTTGAATAACACACAGACGCGTGCGCGCACACACACGGACGCATCCACGCACGCACACACGCACGCACGCACACACACACATAGGCACATACACACTCATGCATGCATGCACACATATGCACACACACACACACACACACACACACACACACACACACAGTACACAGTACACATCCTCTCTGCCGATAGCTCAGGGTCTGAAGATACCCTCCAGTAACACTCTAAAGGGTCCTGGCCCCTCCGGGCAGCACTGCTCCTGACAGACACTCCTCACAGCCAGGGCTAACAGTCTGTTAGCATGAACACAACACAGCCAGGGCTAACAGTCTGTTAGCATGAACACAACACAGCCAGGGCTAACAGTCTGTTAGCATGAACACAACACAGCCAGGGCTAACAGTCTGTTAGCATGGACACAACACAGCCAGGGCTAACAGTCTGTAAGCATGAACACAACACAGCCAGGGCTAACAGTCTGTTAGCATGAACACAACACAGCCAGGGATAACAGTCTGTTAGCATGAACACAACACAGCCAGGGCTAACAGTCTGTTAGCATGAACACAACACAGCCAGGGCTAACAGTCTGTTAGCATGAACACAACCCAGCCAGGGCTAAAAGTCTGTTAGCATGAACACAACCCAGCCAGGGCTAACAGTCTGTTAGCATGAACACAACCCAGCCAGGGCTAACAGTCTGTTAGCATGAACACAACAAGCTCAGTCAGCGTTAAAGTCTGGGAATGAAATATTGAAGGTGGAATCACAGAAGCCTGTCATCATGTTAGGAAAAGACAGAAGAGGAGAGAACAGGATGGGAGGAGAGAGGAGGAGAGCAGAGGAGAGGAGGGTGGAGGGGAGCAGAAAGGAGAGGAGAGCATGGAGGAGAGGAGGAGAGAGCAGAGGAGAGGAGGGTGACAGGGAGGGGAGCTGAAGGGAGGAGAGGAAGTCTGGGGCATGTCAGTTTCTGTCTGAGCGCACCGCAGCAAACTGCCTACTTTAACCATGAGCTGAATCATCCATTCCTTGTCTGTAGCCTCTGGCTGCTAGCGTTGGGGTATTTTTGCAGTTTGTAATTTGTGCACAAATACTGAAGACTGTAAGAGGCCTTCATGCCGTTCTTGCAGACAATGTGGGATTAGAGTTTGAGGTGAGGGTTTCCTCCTGGCTGTACCTGGCAACTCTGCCCAACCTTAACATCAGGGGACGTTGGACAAATCAACTAGCCTGACACTCAGACTGAATTTCTTTTCACTTCATTATTCAGTCTGAACAAGCTCTCATTGCGGATGTTTTCCGAGATGGGCGTCCTCAGCGAGTCCTTGGCGATGAGTTCATCCCTGGTTAGAATTCCAACCGAGAAATCACTCTGAACCAGAGTCTTTCCAGACTGGGAATCGCATATTGAAAATTAGTGGCCGTGAGATTCAGGGGTTGGAGCCAGGCTACAAATCAACAAGATAATCACACTAATAGAATTATGACTTTGATAAGAGGGCAATAGAGTGAGAGAAAGACAGCTAAAGAGAGGGGGAGAGAGAGGGTGTGTGACAGACAGAGAGGGAGAGAGAGAGAGGGTGTGTGACAGACAGGGAGAGAGAGAGAGAGAGAGAGAGAGAGAGAGGGTGTGTGACAGACAGAGAGAGGGAGAGAGAGGGTGGTGACAGACAGAGAGAGAGGGGGGGGGAGAGGGTGCGTGACAGACAGAGAGATAAAAAAGGCTGAGAGAGAGAGAGAGAGAAAGACAGAGAGAGGGAGTGAGAGAGAGAGAGAAAGAGAGAGAGAGGAAGACCTGTGTTGCTGGTATCAATTTGCGTGTTTGATTTTCCGGCTGGGGAAAATCCAATGTGGTTTAAATATAGAAGGGAAAAAGCTTTTGGCTCAATGCTTTGCTCTCTTCAGCCAGCTGTCCCTCCCATCCGCAATCAGCTCCCCTGGACTACCAGCCTCCTTCACTGTCTGTCTCTCCGCTGCTCTCTCTATTAGTCTCTCTCTTAGTGTCTCTCTAGCCACCACATGTCTCTCTCTCTCTCTCTCTCTCTCTCTCTCTCTCTCTCTCTCTCTTTCTCTTTCGCTCTCTGTCTCTCTCTCGCTCCTGGTCTCTCTCTCTCTCTCTCTCTCTCTCTCTCTCTCTCTCTGGCTCCCCCTGTCTCTCTCAACTTAGTTTCCTGGTCCCTGTTTGTATATCCAGACTATGTTCGTATTTATCCCAGTGGTCTATAGTCTGTTTGTATATCCAGACTATGTTCGTATTCATCCCAGTGGTCTATAGTCTGTTTGTATATCCAGACTATGTTTGTATTCATCCCAGTGGTCTATAGTCTGTTTGTATATCCAGACTATGTTTGTATTCATCCCAGTGGTCTATAGTCTGTTTGTATATCCAGACTATGTTTGTATTCATCCCAGTGGTCTATAGTCTGTTTGTATATTCAGACTATGTTCATATTCATCCCAGTGTGTCTATAGTCTGCAAGTACAAGTGCCAAACTATTGACTTCTCATTGGCTAAGACCCAAGTCTCCTCCTCCCTCATCCATATTAACTCCTCCCTCCCTCCCTCTCTCTACCAAGCTGGATGGTACCGGTCCAGCTATCTCCAAACACCAGTCTGCTAAGACTGAGAATCCCGAAACATCATTCTGATAAAGTCTGATCAAATCTACCAGTAATATTTAATTTACTTGTGAAGTTTTACACAAGATTGTTTTATTGACCAACTTGTCAGCCTAGAACATCTATTCCATGAGATATGCGACAGGAGGTTATCTGGTTGTGTCTTGTGGTGATTTAATGATTTCTATGATCATGCGAGGTCTATCTGTTGGTGAATGATATGATTATGTTTACTATGAGCGATCTGAACAATTCTACTACTGAACAAGGTGATGATGATGTTAAAAGGGGGATTTAAGGGTTGAAGAGGTGTCAATCATATCATACGGGTGAATAGACCTGTCTTCACCTATGATTTTACCAGAGTGGGTCAGCTCAGACAATAAGAATGGTGTGTTTTCGCTACCTTAAGCCTGCGGTAAAGCCTACTTGTTTTTAACGACGCGTACACATATAAAAGATGGCCACCACACGTCTCCTGTGTTCCGTTGGAGCATTGGCTGCGGTTGGCTGTGCAGGTCCTCAGAAATTAATGCGGCAGAAAATATGTGCTTGTCTACGCATAGTGGTTGTTAGCCTTTTATGAGCCCTTCATGAGCCCTTTATATGTGGCTATACGTATACGTTTGCCTCCAGGAAGGGAGAAATGAAGGTTGGGCGGTCCTCTCAAGGCCAGCCGGCTACTTGTGGTCAGGGAATAGAGACTCCCAGACGTGGACATGGAGAGACACCCAGACTTGGACATGGAGAGACACCCAGACGTGGACATGGAGAGACACCCAGACGTGGACATGGAGAGACACCCAGACGTGGACATGGAGAGACACCCAGACGTGGACATGGAGAGACACCCAGACGTGGACATGGAGAGACACCCAGACGTGGACATGTAGAGCTGCGGCAATTAGGCACTGAAGTCACCGCAGGTTTTGGACGTGATTGGATAGACCTACAGCCAACAAGAGCAACAAAACGTGGGTTAGTCATCTTATTGTGGACCCCAGGAAGATTAGTGGTTGTCCTGCAACCACTAATGGGGATCCTAATAAAAATATAAACTATAAACTATCAACCATATCATACCCGCCCCATATTAAATAAACGGTTGTGATTGGCCCGATCAAGGACCAATAAACGGTTGTGATTGGCCCAATCAAGGCCAGGCTGGGTGGAAATCTGTCTGATCAGGAGGAGGATCAGACGGATCTGTGGAGAGAAACAGAATGTGAGCTCATGTGATCAGGATGGCGACGCCAGGCTTATAGGTGTCCCGACCTCAGCGTTCAACACAGTGTACAGGTGGGAAAGTACTGTGTTCAAAATAGTGTTTTTTCTTCAGTGTGTAGCCAGCTGTATGTGTGTACTGTGTCCTCTGTTGGTTCACCAGGACCACGTGTCACTGCCTACTCACTAATACCTGCCTACTCACTAATACCTGCCTACTCACTAATACCTGGCTCCAAGTATCATCTGAAATCATTTCAGTACTTAGCTGCAGTTCTGCTATCAACTGTGGGTGCTCTGAAGGTGTGGAATATTAACCCTGCACTTTATTACCGTATCTAATTTACAGTCTGTACAAAAATGTGCTCTTACTACTACAAGAACTACTTCTACTACTACTACTGCTACTACTACTGCTGTACCAATACTTCAAAATAAAGCTGTATGTTAATTTTTCTATCTGTGCCCGTTGATTTGATGGCCATGTCAGAGAGTCTGTGTCTTTGTGGTGATGCCTCAGGATCCCGTCTCTGGAGCTGATCAATAGGTATTGATCTCTTAAAGGCGCGGTATGTGGTTTCTGATTTCCTGTTAGACTTAGGAACATTTTTGAAACATAAAAAAATGCAACTGACTAAATCCCTGCCCCTCTCTTCAGGCCTCCCTCCAAAGCCCCTCCTCCAAACTGGGGTAAACAAATGACCCTCGCTGGGCAGGCAGGCAGGTTGACAGGTAGGTAGGACATCCAATCATTTCACGTTGGCAACTCAAAATGATTGGATACACTTATTACAGTCCTGCGACTTCCACAGATTACAGATGTATTTTTTTTGAGTGTCAGAGCACTTTATTTATTGATTGGTGTCTGGTACACCAGTAATGAAAATGGCAAAACATGCTTCTGAGCTGAACAGAACCTTTGACATGGACACGTTGGTAGCATCTTTATATTTTTATTTTTTATTTGATTTGTTCAAGGGGGGCACTGTACATTAATGAACACTTACAGAAAATGAACACATTTCAGCAAATGTAAATACACCCAATTATAGCCATAGGCTAATTTCCATTGGTAGTCCCCCTGCCATAAGGAACAAGGCTACAAATGATCTTGATCATCAGTGAGTCATCAAAGTCACATAAACAAGAGGGTTGTGTATCTGCTGAGACTGGGATCAATATGTAGAGGTAGAGAGATACTGTAGATACTTTATTGATCTCCCCAGGGTGAGATCTGGCGTTACAGCAGTTGAAAATTACAGCAAGGTTGGAAAGAAGAGAAACACTGGAAAGCAACAACAGAAATACCACTTCACGGATGTACAGTATGCCTCCGCCAAAGGTCAAGCTGCTCTAAACATGTTTTGTGAACTTGACCTAAAGTCAAGTGATATTGACCTTTGACCACCAACATCTAATCAGTTAATCCATGAGGGCAACTGGACATTCTGGCCAAGAATGATTCCAGGGGCCCCGCACTGACAGGGGCCCCCAAAAATATTTGAACATTAGGTAAAAAATCTCTAAATTATTAACATCATACATTGATATATAATCTATAGTATAATAACAAATCAATAATACTAAGAGTTCCTTTTATTTTCTTGTTTTTGGCAAAAAGTAAACATCCAAAAAGCCCCCCCCCCCCTTTATTTACATGAAATGGTTTGGTCCTGACTCCAGCTTCTAAAGAAGCAAGGCACGTGAGGTGAGAACAGACTGAGAGTGAAGCTGATCACCCGGCGTTATGTCTCAGCGCAAATATAAATCAGGTGCTCAGAAAAGGAAGGAGCAGAAAAGTAAACATGATCTACAAAAACAAGGTCAACAGTATATCACAACGTTTTTCTCCAAAGAAGGTGGGTATAGTCTGTAAGTGGTGGTCTAGAAATGAAGCTGTTTAGCTAGGCTACTCCAAGCTAGCAATGATGCTAATATAGGCGTGCACGGCGCAGTGCAGAGCTCACTTCACAGAAAAAAGTGTTTAGCTACATTTTGCTCCTTCTTAAGCCAACATGAATCAATGCAGGCAACCCTTTAGCAAGCTATTTATACTGTATCAGTTGTTGTCCCTGCCCCTGCCTGTCAGGCCAAACAACAGATGTGGCAGCAGCCCTCTCTCAGTTTCTTGTCTTTGAAATTGAGAGTTTAACATGTTTTTTGAATGATTTTTCAAGGTGCCCAGAGCAATTATCAGACTTTCTCAAAAGTGCTAGTTTTGTCAACGTTTTGATCTGAACCATTGTATATGATCATAAGTAACCTTAAAACAGGGCTAAACATGCATTTTCCCTTTACTACTCCTTTAAAAGCATGCTGCAAATTCTCAATAGCCTGATTAGCAGAATCAGCAATACCGTATAAGACAGTATCGTCCGCATAGAGATGGGCATGGCACTCCGGTAGTGAACTAACAATATTGTTAATATAGATTGTAAACAGGACTGGGCCAAGGACTGAGCCTTGCGGAACCCCCTTGGTAACTGGTAGGAGTCCTGAGTGCAAGCTACCCGACTTCACCGATTGCGACCTTTCAGACAAATAATTTCTAAACCAATCACAAGCCAATTCATCAATTCCCATAGCAGCTAACTTAAGTAACAACAGTGTATGATCGACAGTGTCAAAAGCTTTTGCTAAATCCACAAATAGGGCGGCACAATGTTTTTTATTATTACTAACCAAGGTAACTGCAGTAGTGGTGCTGTGATTGGGTCTGAATCCAGACTGGTTAGAGCTCAGGGCTGAGTGACTGGTGAGTAAATGCTTGAGCTGACTGTTAACCAGTGATTTTAGGGTTTTAGCCAGGCAAGATAACTTTGAAATAGGCCTATAGTTGTTTACATTCATTTTGTCTCCACCTTTGTGTAATGGGAGTACATGTGCCATGTACCCTGGAAGGGAAAGTGCTTGTTGCAATAGATACATTAAATATATGAGTAATATGATGAAAGATAAGAGGGGCAGCCAATTCAAAAGGAATGGGATCAGTTTATCCTCCCCAGTGGAACACTTGGGGTCGATACCTAGCAGGGCATCTAGAACAGAGCTAGAGGAGAGGGGCTGTAGGGAGAACTGTGAGATCAGCCCATCGGAGGGTACAGGTTTAGCATATTTGAGGGGCGGTTTAGTATGGAGCTTATCAAATAGATGACCTACTTATCAAATAGATGACCTACATACATACATACATACATACATACATACATACATACATACATACATACATACATACATACATACATACATACATACAGGTTGTCTAGATACAGGTGCATCCCCAAAAATTAGAATATTGTGAAAAGTCCATTATTTTCCATAATTTAATTCAAAAAGTGAAACTTTCATGTATTCTAGATCCATTACACAAAGTGATATATTTCAAGCCTTTTTTAATCTTCATAATTGTACAGTATGTTCAGTATGGTCATTTATACACTCAATACTTAGTGGGGGCTCCTTTTGCACAAATTACTGCATCAATGTGGAGCAACATGGAGGCAATCAGCCTTGAAATATTTCACTGCATGTGTAGTGAATCTATAATATATGAACGTTTCACTTTTTGAATTAAATTAAATAATGAACTTTTCCACAATATTCAAATTTTTTAGATGCACCTGTTTACCTGTATATTTTTCAGGATTAAGAACTCCTTTTTCTGGAGGAGAATGAGAGGATGTGCTGGAGGGAGAGGAGCGGATCAGAGTTATATCTATCAGAGACCCAAAACCAATGTAGGTCTCTGATAGATATAACTGATCCGAGAAAAAAAGGAGAAAAATATACAGGTAAACAGGTGCATATCTCAATTAATTTTATCTGTTGCTCATGTGCAATGATTGCTTTAGCGCCTATCGAAGTGCTACATTGGTTGTGGGTCAGGTGGGTGCTCATTGGTTGTGGGTCAGGTGGGTGCTCATTGATTGTGGGTCAGGTGGGTGCTCATTGATTGTGGGTCAGGTGGGTGCTCATTGATTGTGGGTCAGGTGGGTGCTCATTGGTTGTGGGTCAGGTGGGTGCTCATTGATTGTGGGTGAGGTGGGTGCTCATTGATTGTGGGTCAGGTGGGTGCTCATTGATTGTGGGTCAGGTGGGTGCTCATTGATTGTGGGTCAGGTGGGTGCTCATTGGTTGTGGGTCAGGTGGGTGCTCATTGATTGTGGGTCAGGTGGGTGCTCATTGGTTGTGGGTCAGGTGGGTGCTACATTGGTTTTGGGAGTTTGGCAGGCTTCCATCCAAGGAGAAGAAACCGCTATTTGGAGGAAGGAGTTTCTTTTCTTCTCTTCTGTGGAGCGCTAGAGCGATGGGATGATGTGCGATGGGATGATGTGCGATGGGATGATGTGCATGCTGCAACACCTTCACACTTCAGGAGAGGAGGAAGCCTCTCTTAACACACACACACACACATACACACACACACAAACAAACAAACATACATGTACCAGAGCATGTGTGAGCGAGCCCGAAGGGTCCCAGGGGTTTGGGGTGTAATTAGGGGCAATGAGGCCATGGGACCTCCTAACAAAGAGAGAGAGAGGCTTGATGCCTTGTTATAAACTACACCATAGCATGAATAAGTCAGTCCCCCTCTCTCTTCCTCCCTCTCTCCCCCTTTCACTGTCCCTCTCTCTCCCTCTCTCATTCTCTCTCTTTCTCCCTCTCCCAGTCTCTCTCCCTCTCCCTGTGCGTGTACCCCATGCATGCCAGTGTGGACTATCAGACCATAACGTGACAGCGACATCGCAGCCTAACGTGACAGAGATCTTGTTACCCTAACAACCCTAGCAGGCTGCTGTATTGGAGCGGTCCTGTCAGAGAGGCTTAGCTGTGAAGGGCAGAGAGCAGACAGGGGGCCCTGCTGGTCTCTGTGTGGAGGCCTGGGGCCACGACGGGCCCCTGCTGGCCTCTGGAGGTGGTGAACTACACTACAGCATCAGCCAGGCTGATCAAGGTCACTTGGCAGGAGCATTCACACTCAGAATCTCCCGGTCTTCTAAGAAGGAGGATGCTAATTGCTAAATGGAGTGCAATTATATAGCGCTTTATCCAAAGCAGTTTAATGGCGTCTCGTTCACCTATTCACACACACATTCACACAGCAATTCAGTGTTTTGCCCAAGGACAATGCGGACAGGAGGAGCCGGGATTCAAACCACCCACGCTATGATCAACTCCACCTCCTGAGCCAGACGCACCCAGACCCTCATCAACCATTACCTGGGCCTAACTGCTTTATGTTCTGTCCAATACCAGCACCGCTACTCTGAGGAGTAATATGAGTCTGTTGGAGAGGTTTGAATCCTAAGAAACCAGCCAGTAATCAGTACATTGATTGAGGTACAGTAAACCAGCAATAGATTTTAAGAGCTTAGCATCCAGAATTTAAGACCAAAGGTCCCCCCCACCGTCAACAAAACGCCCGACAGTCAAAAAACCTGTCCGCACTCCCAACGCCCCTCCCCCAACCCCGGTAAACAAATATGATATGGTCCACTTTTGGAAAAAACCACCCCCCCCTACACAAGGCTGGCTACGGGCATGGCATATAACATATATGTGCATCCTACAGTAGTAGTTGTTTCTAAAGGGTAGTGGGACGCTGGTGGGGAGATCTGAGACATGTCCCTGCCTGCAGAGAGGAGATTCATTGATGGTTGAATATAGGGGGGGGGGGGGGGGGGTGCCCGAATATATAGCGGCGCCTACATCCTGGTGGTTTATAGATCCTACAGGGCCTCTCGCACTGTGAATAAAAGTAAGGGTCAGCCTATGCCCTTAAGCACCATTTATCAGAGCCTTAGCTGCTACCGATATGCAGGGAGAGATTTCATAAATAGGTGCAGAATACACACACACACACTCACACACGCATGCACACACACACACGCACACAAACACGCACACGCACACGCACACACACACACACACACACACACGCACACACACACACACACGGCCACTCTCATACTGAGCTGCAGACAGATTGTCGCCCACAAAGCTCAGCATTGATTAGTGAGCAGGCAGGTAGGTGGCAGCCTGGCTGTGCTTCTCCCTGGCCTCATCCCTAACCCTCCTAGGATGAGTACAGAGGGATGAGAACCCTCCTAGGATGAGTACAGAGGGATGAGAACCCTCCTAGGATGAGTACAGACAAAGGCAAGGCAAGGCAAGGCAATTTATTTTATTTTAATTTATTTATATAGCACATTTCAGCCACAGGGCAATTCAAGGTGCTTTACATGATACATTAAAAGCATTAAAACAAAAAGAAAGACATTATAGATATTTAAAACAAAAGGCAGGACAAATTAAAAGCATTAAAACAAAAAGCAAGTCATTATAGACATTTAAAACAAAAAGCAGGACAAATAGAATACAGGAATAAAAGTTACAGTGCAGTATACTGGTAAACATAACTCCTCTTAGAAAGCAGTGGCAAAAAGAAAAGCCTTCAGGCTTGTTTTAAAAGAACCAAGAGTTGCAGCAGTCCTGCAGTTTTCTGGAAGTTTGTTCCAGATATGTGGGGCATAAAAACTGAACGCTGCTTCTCCATGTTTTGTTTTAACTCTGGGGACAGAAAGCAGACCTGTGCCAGACGACCTGAGGGGTCTGGATGGTTCATAGCATATGAGCAGATCAGAAATATATTTTGGCCCTAGACCATTCAATGCTTTATAAACCAACAGCAGTATTTTAAAGTCAATTCTTTGACAGACAGGACTGGTGTGATATGCTCCACTTTCTTAGTCTTAGTGAGGACTCGAGCAGCAACGTTCTGAATCAGCTGCAGCTGTCTGATCGATTTTTTAGAGAGACCTGTATACATGCCGTTACAGTAGTCGAGTCTACTGAAGATAAACGCATGGACAAGTTTTTCCAAATCCTTCTGGGACATAAATCCTTTGATCCTTGATATATTCCTCAGGTGATAGTAGGCTGACTTGGTAAATGACTTAATGTGGCTGTTGAAATTCAGGTCTGAGTCCATGACTACACCAAGATTTCTGGCTTCGTTTGTGGTTTTTAGCATTACTGATTGAAGTTGAGCACTGACTTTTAATCGTTCTTCTTTGGCTCCAAAGACAATTACTTCAGTTTTATTTTTGTTTAGTTGGAGAAAGTTCTGGCACATCCAATCATTGATTTGTTGAATGCACTTACTCAGCGCTTGTATGGGATTATAGTCTCCTGGTGATATGGTGATATAAATTTGTGTGTCATCTGCATAGCTATGGTAACATATTTTGTTGTTTTCCATAATTTGAGTTAGTGGGAGCATGTTAATGTTGAACAGAAGAGGCCCGAGGATGGAGCCTTGGGGAAGGATTCAAACCAATCTAACACTGTACCAGAAATTCCCAGCCAATTTTCCAGTCGGCCTAGTAGTATGTTGTGGTCTACCGTGTCGAACGCAGCGCTGAGATCCAGTAATACTAAGACTGAGATTTTGCCATTATCTGTGTTTAAATGGATGTCATTAAATACACCTTAATTAGAGCAGTCTCGGTGCTGTGGTGTGGTCGAAATCCTGACTGGAAGACATCCAAGCCATTACTTAGTGCCAGGAAGTTATTCAGTTGTTGGAAAACAACCTTTTCAATTATTTTGCTTAGAAATGGGAGGTTTGATATGGGCCTATAATTGTTCATTTGTGAGGTGTCTAGATTATTCTTTTTTAAGAGTGGCTTGATGACTGCAGTTTTCAGGGTTTGCGGGAACACACCTGAAAGAAGAGATGTGTTTAGAATTTGTAATAATTTGCAGTTGGATACAGTTTTGAAGAAGTCTGTAGGTAGAACATCAAGGCAACAGGTGGAGGATTTCAGATATTGTATAGTGTCCCCCAGGGTTTTATGAGAGGGATGAGAACCCTCCTAGGATGAGTACAGAGGGATGAGAACCCTCCTAGGATGAGTACAGACAGAGGGATGAGAACCCTCCTAGGATGAGTACAGACAGAGGGATGAGGAGGAAGGTTGTTTGTGTGCATTATTAATCCCTCATCCCAGTTTCAGGAAGCGCATCCTGATATTCTGACCCTGGATTGGGTGGGTCTGTATGTGTGTGTGTGTGTATGTGTGTTCATGTGTGTGTGTGTGTGTATGTGTGTTCATGTGTGTGTGTGTGTGTGTGTGTTCGTGTGTGTGTGTGTGTGTGTGTGTGTATGTGTGTCAACGTGTGTGTGTGTGTGTGTGTGTGTGTGTGTGTGTACGTGTGTTCACGTGTGTGTGTGTGTGTGTACAGTATGTGTGTGTGTGTGTGTATGTGTGTCCACGTGTGTGTGTGTGTGTGAGGGCAGTCTGATCCAGCGAGGTGGATATAATCACTCCAAGCTCTGAGGCATTTGCACGAACTCAAACAGCTTTCACACACGCACACATTATACAGTATCTGTCATTTAGCTGATGCTTTTATCCAAAGCCTCTTATAATAATTGCATTTAGCCTCGGTAGTCAGTGTACTACTACTCACCACTTAAAACGCGCATGCACACGCACGCACGCACGCACACACACGGCCACTCTCATACTGACCTGCAAACAGATTGTCTCCCTCAAAGCTCAGCATTGATTAGTGAAAATGTCAGTAATGTCATCCTCATATTCTGACCAGGATACTACCCTTGGGTTGGGTTGGACTGTATGTGTGCGTGTGTGTGTGTACATGTACAGTACATACATGTGTGTGTGTGTGTGTGTGTGTGTATGTACATGTACAGTACATACATGTATGTGTGCGTGTGTGTCTGCCTCAGAGCTGTTATCCACTTCACTGGATCAGACTGCCCTCACACACACACACGCTCTCTCTCTCTCTCTCTCTCTCTCTCTCTCTCTCTCTCTCTCTCTCTCTCTCCCATTCCCTTATTGTTCAGTAGAGGTTGCCTGCTGGAATAGATCACCAGAGCATGAAAGAGAGAGAGAGAGAGAGAGAGAGAGAGAGAGAGAAAGACAGACAGATAGACAGATAGGATGACTTTCATGCATCATAAATACATGACACTAGGTTCCACTACGTTAGGCTGATGACTGGTCCCTTTTAAATCAGCTTCAGGACAGAGGCGTGTATTATTAGCAGCAGTGATGAGGAGGTCAAGTAACAGCAGGCCTCTGAAAATACTTTGAGTGTTTGCTTGAATCTGTCTTGAGTGTCAGATGGGTGGGGCTTAGGGCTAGCCCACTGGTTCCAATCAAGCAAAGATCGGCAGACAACACAAGACAAAATAGGTCTTTACGATGTAGCAGTAATGGTTGGATGTCTATGGTCCTGTAATCAGCATGAACTAGTCCAGCTTCAGCTCAGTGGACTAGCAAACAGAACATTGTTTGAACTGAACAAGAAAATTCCTATTCTACCACCATTCAAAATGAACCAAAACCAGGGCTGGACCAGACCAGAGCTGTTTGTCATGAAACACCCATTTCATCCATCCATCCACTCCTACATCCATCCACTACTACATCCATTCACTCCTACCATCCATCACATACTACATCCATCCACTAATACCATCCATCCACTAATACCATCCATCCACTACTACATCCATCCACTCCTACATCCATCCACTGCTACATCTATCCACTCCTACATCCATCCACTACTACATCCACGCATACGCACACGCACACACACACACACACACACACACACACACACACACACACACACACACACACACTGCGGATAGCTATTAGAGTCGTTTGCTACAGACCTGAGTCGGAGTATCAGCAAATACTGTCCAATATTGATTTATTTTCCCAGTAAACTACCACCAATGGAACCGTTCCAGAAGCATAAAGTGTGAGATGAATCAAATATACTCCAAACACAAGAGCAAATACGTTTTTGGCCCGTGATCTGAAAGGCATTGCTTGCTGAGCAGGAAGTGAGCTGTAACATCCTGCCCCGAAAGACCAATTCATGGTTGGTGTCATACAACACATCTTAGACCAAAATTAAGTCAATCAGATGCTTTTATTGTATTGGGGTGTCACAGACACATGTTCCTTACACCTCCTGAACTCTGTCAGGTTGCAGACTTGTCAACGATTCAATTTTTGTAAATCTGGTGCGACACTAGCATGTTTGCTTCTACTGTACCTCCTGCTGAAATATTAGCAGCCAGTCCATAGAAATGTAATGTGCCCGTGCATGTACATGTGCCTAAAATCTCACGCCAACCAGTTGGTTAAAGTTGGCAAGCCTGTATTTCACATATACTGTAGTTTACTATCACTGCTATGCTGATGACACCCAACTGGTTCTGTCATTTCCCCCTTCTGATACAAAAGTGGAGACACGCATAGCTGGGTGCTTGGCTGACATTTCGGAGTGGATGATGACACATCACCTCAAGCTCAATCTGGACAAGACTGAGCTGCTGTTCCTCCCGGGGAAGGGCTGTCCGCACCGGGACCTGGCCATCACCATTGAAGACACAGTGGTGACCCCGACTCGGACTGCGAGGAATCTGGGTGTGACCCTGGATGACCAACTGTCATTTTCCTCACATGTCACATCCGTCACACGTTCCTGCAGATTCATGCTCTACAACATCAGGAGGATTCGCCCTTTCCTCACTAATGAAACGGCGCAGGTACTCATCCAGGCCCTGGTCATCTCCCGCCTGGACTACTGCAACTCCCTCCTCGCGGGGGCACCGGCACACTTGTCCAGAAAGCTGCTGCTCGCCTGGTGTTCAACCACCTCAAATTCTCCCATACAACTTCCCTCCTCCGTTCCCTACACTGGCTCCTTGTAGCGGCTCGCATCCAGTTTAAAACTCTGGCGCTAACCTACAGGGCAATGAAAAGAACAGCCCCCTCCTACCTCCAGGCCATGGTCAAACCCTACACCCCCTCCCGACCGCTATGCTCTGCTACCTCAGGACGACTGGTTGCCCCGTCACTCCGAGGCTCCTGCGGTCGATCGACACGGTCACGGCTCTTCTCTGTCCTGGCCCCGCAGTGGTGGAATGAGCTGCCCACTGATGTCAGGACAGCAGAGTCGCTGCCCATCTTTCGTCGCAGGCTCAAAACTCATCTCTTCAAGAAGTACTACAACAATCCTCCCACCTAAGCACTTATTGTATTATATTATATTGCACTGTACTTTAGATTGTGATTCCTGCACTTTGCCTTCAGCACTAGATTATGCTCTTAGTCACTTGTTTTAGAAAGAAGATGCACTTGTGAGTTCTGGCAAGTAGTAGTACATTGGCTCTTCCTACGTTAAATGCAATTATTGTTAGTCGCTTTGGATAAAAGCGTCTGCTAAATGACTGTAATGTAATGTAATGTACCTTGCATACAGAGCTGGCACTGCACTGTTCTCTCATGGCTTTGATCTCCATGACACCCAGGCTGTCCAGCTGAACCAAGCATACTTTCAAGTACTTAAAAATATGAGAAACAGCTGCAGTATCGATTTCTGATCCACATTGTGTTATTTATCTGGGGGTGTTGTCATGTGCAGTGTGTGTGTGTGTGTGTGTGTGTGTGTGTGTGTGTCTGATTGAGGGGATGATACACTACTCTCCCCCACCTTGGACACAGTGATTTGGGGTGAGCTAATTTGATTTGTGACAGTGATTCTCTGCCAATTCAACCCGTATTGTAGCTGTGACTTGAGAAGTGGATGTAGCCAGCCAATGTCAGAGAGGAGTCACAGTGAGGATGGAGGAGTCACAGTGAGGAGAGAGGAGTCCCAGTGAGGAGAGAGGAGTCACAGTGAGGAGAGAGGAGTCACAGTGAGGAAAGAGGAGTCACAGTGAGGAGAGAGGAGTCACAGTGAGGAGAGAGGAGTCACAGTGAGGAGAGAGGAGTCACAGTGAGGAAAGAGGAGTCACAGTGAGGAGAGAGGAGTCACAGTGAGGAGAGAGGAGTCCCAGGGGCAGATGTACATTATGTTAGCAAGCATGTGCACTGTGCCTTCATTTTACATTGGATATACAGTACTAAAGCTGCAGCTCATTGCGCAATCAGCGCAGGTCATCACCCTCAAACCGTAATGTGCGAGGGGTAAATATAGCAACTTGCAGTACACAGTCTTGCTTTGTGCATAACATTAGGTTACCTCTGTGTCACTGATTTAAATTATATAATAACTGTTTTAAATGATGAGGACTGATGTGGTAGGCTGTCTTTAGGCTGGTCATATTTGCTGTTTGACGTGATGATCACATCAGACATACTGTATCGTATTTGCAATTATACAACGGTTAGTTCTGGTTCTTGATTCTGATTGGTTGGAAGCCGTGTTAAAATACTTTGTAACACACACCTGGGACCGCATATCATTCCATTTTCAGTATTAACAGGCCTCCCATTTGATCAGTTACATCAACATTAGTTGTTGTTGTTGCTTGGCAACCCTTTTGTTAGGGGAACTATTTTGCTTGGTGTAATTGAGGGAATGATGCTTCGTTTTGAATAAATGTTCATATTTTACATTGCTGTGTGTTTATTTTACACTAATAGCTGTAGTAACCGTTGTATAAAAGCAATAAACCACGAGAGGTCCTCTCCGCTTTGCGTCGTGCCTAACAACGCCCCCTAGCTGTTATAAAATCACTATAACACACAGCCTCTCGTGGTTTATTGCTTAAGTATAGTGTCATTGTGGGCAATCACTGGCATCTATTTATTTTCTAAGGCCCATTGTTTACAAAACCTTATAGCCCAGGTGCAGCCCAGGCCTAATACATCAGGACATATTCCATCTATCCGAGACCACTTTTGTTGGTATGCAACCTCAGTGCTGCCCCCCATGCATGCAGTTCATAAAACTGCCTTGCAGTGGTTCTACCTCACGTCTCCTTGGCCTGTGTCTTCGAGAAGAATGCTGCTTGGGAAAAATAGCCTAGCTGCTGTTGGACTGCCAGGTCAGTTTTGGGATCTGTAGATAGTACTACACTGACTGTAGTCACCAGCTAATCATGTGTGCACAACTAACGTTATCCAGCTGGCCAGCTAGTTAAACAGTTCTACCTAATATAAATTGTGTTTCACATCTACATTAATTAACAAAATACTATATATAGCAAGCAAGTCTTCATCTCTGTGTGTGTATGTCCATAATTGGGGATATGGTTGTGTGTAAGATGGTGGGCTACATGCTAACTGTCTGGATTATACTTGCTTTCCAAAGGTAGAAATTTCACGACAAAACAGATGTGCGCTTTACAGCACAGTTTTCTTACATACAATGGAATACTAATGTTAGGGTTGGGTGGTGGAGGCTGGACCCAAAATACAGACGGCAGGCAGCACTGGTTCAAAAGGGGGATTTATTTTTTAAAAAGGGGCCAAAGTATAAACAGAGGAGCCAGAGGGAGAAAACAAAGACAATGAACCAACAGAGAACAAAGGAAACTGGAGGGCATATTTACTCAGGGAGAACAAGGAACAACGTACAGTTGTGCAACAAGACATAACGAGACACAGGTGCAGACAATTACCCAGACAAGGACAAGGAGGGATTCCAAGCAAGACACCAAGGACAGAGGGAACTAGACACAACGGAAGGGAACAGTGCTGCATGTAGCATTCTGGTGTAGCATCCATCCAGCAACCTCTGCAGGGAGTGGCTCAGGGTCCAGCACTCACAGCCATACGAACGGCCTCCCCGGTGACAAGTGGAGCGTGGTTTTACGAGAGAGGTTGGATTTCCACACGTTGCTCATGCCATTTAGAGCTCTCCACGTGAGCGCCTTCCTCACTTTGAGGTCCTGCTCAAAGTGAGGAAGTCCTGCAACTTTGAGTTGACCCAAGAGCCCAGGGCTGAGTTTCCCAGAGGCATCGTAGCGCTACGATGAACGTAGCGCTACGATGCCTCTGGGAAACTCAGCCCAGGTATTTGAAGTCCTCAACCTTCAGAGCACTACCTTCAGCTGTCAGTAGGGGTAGATGTTCTGGGGTGTTATAGGTGCTGACCTCGGTTTTCTGGGCGTTCAGTCCAAGACCCACCTTGGCACATTCCTTTTCCACTCTGGTCAGGAGCTCTTGTGCTTGCCTCACATGGTTAGATATCAGGATGATATCTGAGAAAGTTTTCCAGTCATGCCGGGTCTTCAGGTTTAGCTTGGGGACCCTGAAGCTCATGGAAACCACTTGGTGGTCTGAGTCCACAGTGCTGAATGTGCTGTAAGGTTCTGCATTTGTGACTGTGTTCCTCCACTTGCGCCTTACCAGTATGTAGTCTAGCTGTCTAAACCGGAAGCCTGGTCCTGGAAGGTCCATCTCTTTCCTCTTCTTTTCTGGAACAGGATGTTAGCAGCCAGTAGCTCATGCTCCGTCAGAAGGGTCGCAAGAAGTTCGCCGTTTCGGTTTGTTGCATTGTGATACGTGAATTGTGCATCCTCTGGTCCGAGACTCGCGTGGAAATCTCCCAGAATTGAAAGGAAGTTGTGCGCTGGAACAGCAGAGATTGCTAGTCTAAGGTCCTTGTAGAACCTCTTCACTTCCTCAACTGTAGTCACCTTGGTGGGTGAGTACACGTCCATGATTGTAGTGACAGGGTGCTGTCAAATTCTGCTATAAGGATCCTTTCGGTGTGCTTTTCAACCCGAAGGAGATCCTTATGCACCCGGGAGCTCAGCATTAGTCCCACACCACCGGTCGCTGCCTGGGCCTCATTGCGCCATGCAGTCGAGATGATGAACAAGCTCCTTCCCACTCTGCTGTACATGATTAGGTCTGAGTTCCAGTGTACTCTCCGGTGCTCCTGGACACCCAGAATCTCCACTCCACACTCCTCGGCACAGTGTGCAAGTTCCGCCAACCTTGCATCCTTCCTCACTGTGTTAGCCTTGAAGCTTCTCATTGTGAGTGGTCTCCTACAATGCAATAGTGCTTGGGATCATGGGCTGTCATCAGACTGGACCCTTCCTTCCAGCCTCGAGGTCCCTTCCTCAGGGTTTGGGGTCCAGTCATCATACCGCCTCCCCAAAGGGAGACCAGCACCATGGTCCACCGTGACTCCCGGCGGTGAAAGTATAGGATTTGGAATGTTGTTTATCTCCATAATGTTCAGGAGGGGTTAACTGTAAGACTCCACAGGGGGTCTTACCAGGCTTAGTTGTACAGACTATGGGTTCGCCAAGCCTCATAGCCCTGGTTTTTGTTTGGAGTGACCTTCTCCTAGATGGGTTGCCTACCATGGCTGGGCCCACACGCCATCGAAAACATTACCTCTCGTCCTGCTCTGTCGTCATAATAGTAATAATAATATTAATTCATTTTATTTTATAAAGCACTTTTCATTGTGAGACAATGACTGATATATGCCATATCAAACATACTGATGAACCCATTGTATTCATTATTTGTGTGAGCCATCCTTTGGCTGCGGAGACATTGGTCAGTGAAATTAAAGCAGTGTTAGTCAGAGGCTCTTCAATCCTACGACCGTTTGCTATGACCATCTGAATCACTGTTAAAGTATCCTGTCTGCCTGCACATGGAGTGGAGCCAGCTGGTTGAGAGAGTGGATAAATGTGTGTGTAGGCTTGAGAGGGGCATCTTCACATCACGTGCACCGATAGAGCTCAGATCTGGGACCTCACTTCACCTGCAGCCCATCCATCTGCTATCTCCCACTCTTCACAGCAATCAGCAACCGCTTTCCTCTCAACTAATCAGCTGGAGAGCTCCCGACTGATATACGGTTCTGTTCTCGATCCCCTCTACTCACCATCTGACTCATCAATCCGCTCGATCTTGGTCACGGCCATGAGACCAAGCTGGGCCTTCACCTTTGCATTGAATGTATGAAATCACTTTTCCAATTTGTGCTGCTTCCTGATCCGTAGGCTAGACTGGTGAAAGTGATTGCTGTTTGACCCAGATAATGTGTGATAGCAACCACTCTATTTAATGTCCTAAATTAGCCTTCACCCTGTGGGTTTGAGGGTACGGACTAGTTTTGGTTTGAGGATACGGACTAGTTTTGTTTTGAGGATACAGACTAGTACTGATTTGAGGGTACAGCATAAGTATTGGTTCATTATCTAATTGATCAACACTTGATGATTGGTATTTTTGGTGTCTGACCTCAGGAGGGGTGTGTGCTCATTATCCTGTTCAGCCAATAATACATCTCATCAAGACCAACATCATCATCATCATCACCTTACCATCATGGGCTGGACTGTGCCGTGCTGGGCTCTGCTAGGCTGGCCTAGGTTACGCTGGACTGTGCTTCACTGTACTGGACTGGGCTACAGTATGCTGGGCTAGGCTGGACCAAGAGCACGAAACAACAAAATGTCTGCCAGTAGCCAGACTGTCCATTTATGGACCTATGGATCATTTCTGAGATGAAGAACATTTAGGGTTGAACAAATCCTTCATGGATATTTTATTTGGCAAACATGGAATCTCCCACACATGGAATCTCTATTTTAACAAATGCTGCGTTGAAGCTTCAAAACACCGCCACCACCACAGATGAAGACTACCTCGGAAAAATAATTTCACTCGAAATTATCAATGAGAGGCCATTGTAAAGCGCTTTGAGTGCCGCTAAGGTGGAAAAGCGCTACTGTATATAAGAGTCCATTTACCATTGGGGATGACTGGACCTGGTGTGGGGGGGCAATTCAAATAGCTTATAGTTTTGGAGCTGTTCAGTTGCAGTTTTGGAGCTATGCAGTTGACGTTTCATCCACGCCTTTATCTCCTCTAGGCAGGTGGTCAGTGTAGATAATGATGATGACAATGGCAAGGCTGCAGAGGGGGTTGGGTCAGTTTTTAGAGTTGTATCATCAGCATACTGTAGCAGTGGAATTAGCTTCCATGCTGGCCGATGACATGGCTGAGGGGGAGCATGTAGAGTGTGAACAGGGTGGGCCCGAGGACTGACCCTTGAGGGACACCCCAGATGACAGGGTGTGTCTGGGACTTCGCACCTCCCAAGGAGACGTATGATTGAAACCAGTTTAGGTAATCTGTCAATAAAGACGTAATCTGAATACGATGTATAGGAAAATGTGTGACAAAGTTGTGGCCGATGCCCTCTCACGTGTACCTTAGGATGGCACCAGCGTGGTCGTCATCTTAAGGGAGGGAGTGTTGCGTGCTATTGTTGTTATTGTTTGGCTTGTCTGTGTGTGTGTTCTGTCTTTGTGTTCCAGGTGCAGCTCGGCTCCTTGCTGACTAACTGAGGGAACCTGTGTGCAGATGTGGGATGGGTCTTTATTAGTCTCTGAGCCAGACTCTCTAAAAACGCATCACTTCCGGTCCGGACTGTCTACTACTCTCTACGGAATTTTGACGGGATATCCGCCTGTTTTTTCCCCAACTTCCTTCAACAAAATTTCAGCACCTGAATATCAGACGTAGTAGACAATCCGGACCGGAAGTCGACTCGTCTGGCCAACAAGACTAGGTCTTTATAGGTGGCTCCTTCCACTGCCCACACAACCTCTCAAAACTCCTTGAGACAAGACCCAGCTTTTCGTTTGTTCCCTTATTTAACCCTTTTCGTCTTTGTAAATAAATGTCATTCATTTTGCGTTTCATCTGGTGTCATGTCCCTCCTGTTGATTGGGTTTCAGTAGAGGCTGAGTTAGGGTTAGGGTAAGCCTGGGAGAGGAGGCTGTCTGCCACATTACTGAGGCCTATTCCTAGTTTTTAGGGTTAGAGTTAGGGTTAGGAGCTGCGTGGCTCAGGCAGAAGGCTGGAGACAGAAGACTGGTGAATATTCAAGCTGTATCTGCAGCCAGGGGCGGACTGGGGAAATAATTCAGGTCGGGCAACGTAGCCCCAGTCAGCCCACTGAACGGGCAATCTGTTGGGGGGGGGGGGTGCTGAGCGATGGGGTTCTGAGCGATTTGTTGAGCGCGGGGGGGGGGGAGGGTGCTGAGCGGGGGGGGGGGGGCAATTACGATTGTTGTGCTCGTGTGGGCATCCAAGCTGGCCCACACACAATACAATTTGTCTCACAATACCAGACAATCCGAGATCTTTGCCTACCAGTTGGATTGGTTCTGCACTGTTATTTATTTTTTTAAACTAATTATTTCCACCACCACCACCCAGTCTTCAGTCTCTATGTAGTTGAGGGAAGCGTTTAGAGACTGACTGAAACTGAATCTATAATCAATCAATATCAGGGAGGCAAACAGACAGGTAGGCAGGCATACAGACAGATATACCACAAACACACCACACACATACAGTACCATACAGTACATACACACACACACACACACACACACACACACACACACCTCAGTGACACACTAAAGAAATACCACAAACACACCACAAGAAATACCACAAACACACCAATGACATACTGTACCGTAGACACACCACAGAAACACCACAGACACACTGAACTGAGTCTATCTGTAAAAATAATACACTAGAGAATATTCCCTAATGATTGTCAATCATAATATCCCCTTTGATACACACACAAAGAGTATTAGTGATTCATGCTATCAGAGTTCCGAATTGGATATCAAAGCAGTGTAATGGTTTGATTGAAGAGGGACAGCAATTACTACTAATAGCTGGTCAGAGGGCAGGGAGGGGGATTATGCTGCTACATCCAAATCAACTGATTACATGGCCTGGATGGCTGCATAACATTAATTAAGACAATTTAACAAGAGAGAGAGAGAGAGAGAGAGAGAGAGAGGTGGCGGGGGTGGAGAGAGAAAAATAACAAATGGAGAGAGAGATGGAGGAAGAGAAGACAGGTTTGATAGGCTGATTTAATCCGAAGTTGTAGTTTGTTTCATGTGGCAGTGCTGCTGTTGGTTGTGCCTGCCAGCCACTTGGGGAAGGAGATTCTCACATTGACTGCTTGCTGCTCACAGGGTTTGAAAATAGAAGCTGTAGTGTTATCTATAAACACCAAGCCTCCAAGGCACAGGGGATGCGTCCCTCTCAATATAAGAATCAGAATTTGTTTTATACTGTAGGTATTGTCATTTTTCAACATACTAGGAATTTACTTTTGGTTGTGGTGCATAACATGGAGACAACTTTATACAGGCTGCAGGGACGAGACAGGACAGTGGAAAGAGCAAGTACAAAATGCCAGTGAAAAATGGGATAAGATAAAAAACAATATACAAAATGTAGTGCGGTTAGTGTAGTGAGTGTGCAGTGTAATGTGAGTGTATGTATGAGTGTGTGTGTGTGTGTGTATGTGTGTGCATATGGTGTGTGCGGTGTGATATGTGCGGTGCGTCCTATGTACAGTACATTCGGTGGTCATGTGCGAATGTGTTTAGCTGTGTCTAGTTCCATTTTGAGGTCCCGGGAAATGCCGGTGCCCAGGGAACGGGGAACGGAAGGAGTTCACAGTGGCGACCGAGGAGCCATTCAGAGTAATGGAGGGGGGGGTGGCTGATTTCTTCCTGAAGTCCACAACCAGGATCCTGGTGTAGGTGCCTGTGTATTCCACATGCTGTAGAATGTAGGGATGAGCCATGTTTACTGCATCATCCATAGACCTATTTGCCCTCTGGGCGAACTGCAGGGGGTCCAGGAGTGGGTCCGTGATGGATTTGAGGTGCAACAGAACAAGGCACTTACTACAGAGGACAGGGCAATGGGCTATGACAGTGTAGTCAGTTAGGCCTATGATGCTTGTTTTCTTGGGGACGGGGATGATAGTAGTGGTGGATTGTTTGATGTTTAATGGTGGATTGTTTGTCAAATCTGCAGTAGGACTCGTTCTGGTCGTTGGCAAAGCGTGGGTCACTGAGGGGTTTTCAGTTTGTAGTTGGTGGTCTATCTGAGGCCTTCCCAGACAGATAACATATTTCTTTCTGAGAACTGATGTAATAGTTTCTCAGAGAAGCATCTTTTAGCCTCCTTCACTGCCTTGATAAACCTGTACTTGGCCTCTTTAAACCGTTCCTTGTCTCCACTCTTCCTTACTTCCTCTTTCTCCAGCCTTAATTTCCTGAGTCTGGCTGTGAACCAGGGCACATGTGCACCCCCCCCAAATAAAAACATGAAAAAAGCTAATTACTTTAATTTTGAAAAAACGCTTTAGACAAATAAATAAAGTTGATATCTATTTGACCGTATTTACTGTGTTAGGATCTAGGCACTGCCAGGATGTGGGGACACAGGTTTGGAGCTCTCCCAGCCCTCTGCTAGTTAACGCTGTGTAGCTAGCTAGCTCCTCTAGGTGTGCAGTAGCTAACCTAGCTAAGAGATGCACAGCCTCAGTCTGAATAAACTCTCTTGATCACGGACCTCTTGCTCTCCACGGAGGTGGAGGGGAGAAGGGTATCCCTGGTCTCTCATTTGAAGCATTTCCATTTGGAGTCAGCAGAGTGACATCCTGCCAGACTCCTACTCCCAATACCTCCTAATCTCATTTGACTATACTTGATTATAATCCAGAAGCCTCTGGCCATCAGTTAGTCCTGAGGAAACCTACCCTTCTCATTCAGCTGTGTAACCTAGGCTATACTAGTTAGTGTATGAGCAGGAGTCTTCTTAGGCCAAAGCTGTGGTGAAAGTCTGATTCAATATCTCCCTTATATCGTATCCGCATGACACAAAACATGTTTATCAAGATAACAATCATTAGCTTCGGGTGCAGCACACCATATCCCATTGTTTTCTATAGTTGCCATAACAACAATGGGGCTTGTGTTCTCCCCTCCTGTCCTCTCCTCTCTCTCCTCTCCCCTTCCCTCCTGTCCTCTCCTCTCTCTCCTCTCCCCTCCTGTCCTCTCCTCTCTCCCCCCCTTCCCTCCTGTCCTCTCCTCTCTCTCCCCTCCTGTCCTCTCCTGTCCCCTCCTCTCCACTCCTTCACTTGTCTTGGTTGTAACCAGGGACATATAGATTAGGTAAAAGGCCTGTTTTATACACACACAATGTGTCTCAGAAAGGCATACAAATGTGTTGCATACTGTATGCAATATGTAATATAAGCAATGTGTTCCTTTCAGTTAATGGATTACTCTATAGCAAAAGCTTGTCAAAGGTACTTAATTAAAGATAATTGGCCAAGTGATCCGAGCGACCTGACCCCGGATAAGCGGATGAAGATGGATGGATGGATGGATGGCCGAGTGATTAGAGCTGAACCACAGCTCCATTCCGAGGTCAATCAGAGCAGAACTGACCCTCTCATTACCTCTGCATGCTGTGGTGTGAAGGACAGAATTAGCTTTAAGCCTTGTATCATTCACAAATGTGCAGTATTTTACAATGAATGTGTTTTTTCTTCTCTCAGTGTTTCCTGAGGCTATTTTTCTCACTTTCAAAAAAAAAAAAAACTCTACAAATGATGTCAAATGACGTGTTTGACGTCAATTGTAGAGATTTGGTCCTTTCTGCTCAGAACTACAATTTCTTGTTCTGCATTTTTCTGTACCACCCACACCTAAAATGTGGGACGGCACCCACGCTCCGGCAAGGAAGCCACAACACCCTGTGGACGAAAACAGACAGGATGCGCTTGTGACCATGGAAGAAGACAATTTTCCAGCTGATATGTATGAAGAGGATTTTGAAGAGAGTGTTTCCCGAACGTCTTCTTAGAGCCCTCTTAGCACCGCGCTAAAGAAGCTTCTTTACAGGAGCTGTCCACCACCTCGGTACTGAAAACAAAACAATTGATGCCAGGCTAATCGATTGTTCCACATAATTGCATACTCCAAAAGGAAATGTTGATGTAACAAGTGGTGTCCTACTCACCCCATCAATAAAATCATGCTAAAAATGAACACGTGGGGAAGCAAGGCACCCGAACGCGATTATAATACTAATTGCAAACTGAGTCCACACATCTCCCATTGCCCTGCTGTTCTGCCTACCTATTCTATGTAGGATAACGTTATGTCCCATTTATATGCAATGTGTATGTAATGTGCTAAACAAATTAAATAGCATTTCTCGCATTGCCCATTACAAATATGAAACACCAGTGACAGGCCTACTGTAGTTCCCCCACAAAAGTGCCGGTGGAACCACCGACCAGCTCTTCACTCTCGCAAGGATCTTGGAGGGGGCTTGGGAGTTTTCCCAACCTGTCTACATGTGTTTTGTAGACTTAGAGAAGGCTTACGACCGGGTCCCTCGAGAGGTCTTGTGGAGGGTTATACGGGAGTATGGGGTGAGGGGATCCCTACTTAGGGCCATCCAATCCCTGCACACCCAGAGCGAGAGCTGTGTCCATGTCCTCGGCAGTAAGTCGTCTTCCTTTCCGGTGGGGGTTGGCCTCCGTCAGGGCTGTGCTTTGTCACCAATCCTTTTTGTGATTTTCATGGACAGGATATTGAGGCGTAGCCGCGCGGAGGTGGGGTTGCAGTTCGGTGAGCTGGGGATCACGTCGCTGCTATTTGCAGATGATGTGGTCCTGATGGCATCATCTGCCTGTGACCTCCAGCACTCTCTGGATAGGTTTGCAACTGAGTGTGAAGCGGCTGGGATGAGAATCAGCACTTCTAAGTCTGAGGCCATGGTTCTCAGCAGGAAACCGGTGGTCTGTCCGCTCCGAGTAGGAAATGAGTCCTTACCCCAAGGGAAGGAGTTCAAGTATCTGGGGGTCTTGTTCACGAGTGAGGGAACCATGGAGAGGGAGCTTGGCCGGAGAATCGGAGCAGCTGGTGCGGTTCTGCAGTGGCTTTACCGCACTGTGCCAAAAGGCAAAGCTCTCGATCTACCGGTCTATCTTTGTCCCCACCCTCACCTATGGTCATGAAGGATGGGTCATGACCGAAAGAACGAGATCACGGATACAAGCGGCCGAAATGAGTTTTCTCCGGAGGGTGGCTGGGATCTCCCTGAGAGATCGGGTGAGAAGTTCAGTCATCCGGGAGAGACTCGGAGTAGAGCCGCTGCTCCTTTGCGTCGAAAGGAGCCAGCTGAGGTGGTTCGGGCATCTAGTGAGGATGCCTCCTGGGCGCCTCCCTAGAGAGGTGTTCTCTCTAAGTCTTGACCCAACTGTTCTCTCTAATTTTAGGCCCATCTCTAAACTGCCTTTTTTGTCCAAAGTACTGGAAAAGATTGTTTCCATTCAGTTGCACTCTTTTTTAGCGATGAATGATGTGTATGAGAAGTTCCAGTCTGGTTTTAGAATTGCTCATAGCACTGAAACGGCTCTCTTAAGGATTTTTAATGATTATTCTTACTGTCGACTCTGGGTGTGCTGCTATCCTGGTTACACTAGATCTGACCGCGACCTTTGACACTGTAGACCACAAGACCCTTCTTACCCGCCTTGAACAGTGTGCTGGCATTAAAGGTGCTGCTCTCATTTTCCTACAGTCTTACCTGACTGATAGGAGCTTCTCTGTCCAGCTGGGTGAGTTCTCCTCTAGTGTGGCCCCCCTCACCTGCGGTGTCCCCCAAGGATCCATCTTAGGCCCTTTTTTCTTTTCTTTATATATGCTGCCCCTGGGTTCCATTCTACGGAAACACAATTTGTCTTTCCACTGTTATGCTGACGATGTCCAACTGTACCTCCCCCTGAAATTGAACTGTAAGGATTCCTTTAAGCCTGTAACATCTGCGCTAAATGACATCAAGACCTGGATGGACTTAAACTTCCTTAGTCTGAATGATGGGAAGACTGAGGTTATTTTGTTTGGTCATAAAGACAGCCATGCTAGCAACCTAGGGCCCCTCGTTGCCAAGAATCGCTCTTTTATTAAA
Source organism: Borostomias antarcticus (assembly GCF_949987555.1). Classification (NCBI taxonomy): domain Eukaryota; kingdom Metazoa; phylum Chordata; class Actinopteri; order Stomiiformes; family Stomiidae; genus Borostomias; species Borostomias antarcticus. The sequence goes on from NC_140234.1 coordinate 24,706,299, forward strand.
AGTCTTGTGTCACTTTTGATACTGGTTTTAATTTTGAGCGACAAATGGGCTCTGTGGTTAAAGGCTCTTTTTTCCAGCTGAGGCTCTTATCCAAACTGAAACTGTACCTCTCTCTTAAGGACCTGGAGACAGTCATCCATGCTTTTATTACTTTTATTACTAGTAACAAGATTGGACTACTGTAATGCCTTGTATGTGGGCCTTGACCAGCGGTCACTGAGGCGCCTGCAATTGGTCCAGAATGCTGCTGCGCGCCTCCTGACTGGAACCAAGAAGCGGGACCACATCACACCGGTGCTGGCCTCCCTCCACTGGCTTCCTGTTCGCTTCAGGATTGATTTTAAAATCTTAATGTTTATTTTTAAGGCTCTACATGGTTTGGCCCCCCACTATCTGGCTGAACTGATTCAAGTTCGGGCGACATCTAGAACCCTGAGGTCCTCCTCCGAGACTCTTTTAATAGTCCCTAGATCGAGACTTAAAGGACTATGCTCGTTTTTGACAACCTGGACCTTATTTACGACATATTATAAGAAGTTTGACTCACCCAGATCACTTTTGTGTTGTTCGGAGGCAGGTAGAAGAAATTTAAAATCCAGCGCGAGCCAGTATATCCATGTAATGGCGGCGCACGGGGCAAAGGGAATGCAGCTTCTAAAAATCCATTTTCGGCCGCTAAACGGTTGTTTTCATCAATCACATTGCATGAATCGACAGTTGATATTCCTCTACGCGAGCCATTCTTTCGGTTTTCAAATACGTGGTCTGTAGCCACTGTAATATGATCTTTACACTGGCTATGCTCCCTCACATTCTCTGCGCTACGATCGGATTGTTGCTGACGAATGACGACGACAATATTCTCGGCACCAACTACGATCGTAGCGCAGAGAACGTGAGCCGGAGAATAGCAGGCTGCGCGCTGGCCTGTGCGCATGCGTGCTGGAGCAAGTGGGGGAGAGGCTTCTAAAGATCATATTACAGTGGCTACAGACCACGTATTTGAAAACCAACCGAAAGAATGGCTCGCGTAGAGGAATATCAACTGTCGATTCATGCAATGTGATTGATGAAAACAACCGTTTAGCGGCCGAAAATGGATTTTGAGAAACTGCATTCCCTATGCCCCGTGCGCCGCCATTACATGGATATACTGGCTCGCGCTGGATTTTAAATTTCTTCTACCTGCCTCCGAACAACACAAAAGTGATCTGGGTTAGTCAAACTTCTTATAATATGTCGTAAATAAGGTCCAGGTTGTCAAAAACGAGCATAGTCCTTTAAGACCAAAGGTGACCAAGCTTTTGCGGTGGCTGGCCCAAAGCTCTGGAACAGCCTCCCTCCACACATTAGACACGCACAGAACCTAGGGCTCTTTAAGTCTCAGCTTAAAACGCACTTGTTTTCACTGGCTTTTGAGGCCTGATAGCCTACATCCCTTGTCCTGTTTTGTGTCCTGTCCTTTTATTGTTCTGTGATTATGTGCACTTTATTCTGTTTTTTGTTTTATTTTATTTTATATATTGTACAGCACTTCGGTGCAACTTCAGTTGATCTTAAACGTGCTTTATAAATAAAGTTGACCTTGACCTTGACCTTGTAAAATTACTGGGTATAATTATTGATAGTCAACTGTCATGGGCTGAGCACATTGATGCAATAGTTAGGAAGATGGGCAATTGTATCTCCAGGGTGAGAAAATGTCTTCCTTATGTTCCTGCATATATTGTGGAGCAGGTAGTTAAATCTTTAGTCTTAGGCCACCTGGACTATTGCGCACCTGTATGGTCATCTGCATCAAAAAGTCTACTCAAAAAATTACAAATTGCCCAGAACAGAGCCGCCAGATTAGTCTTACATTGCCCCATAAGAACAAACACCAACTACATGCATTGTAAACTCTCATGGGTAATGGTAGAAAAAAAAGGTTTATCTTAAACACAGTCACATTCTTTAGCAACACTTTACTCCACCAAACCTGACTTCTTACATAAACAAATGATCAGATGCAGTCAAGTTCATTCCCACTTCACCAGATCAGCAGATAATGGCCAAATCATATTATCACAGCCAAAATCGAATGCTTTAAAGAAGACAGTAATTTATTGTGCCATCAATCATTGGAATACTTACCCACTTAATATACGTCAATCGAATAATAAGTTATCTGGTAACACTTTACAATAAGGATACATTAATAAGCATTAGTTAATGTATTATTAAGCATTAAGTAACAGTAACTAATGTCTCTATTAACCATTTACTAATGTTATCTATGTTAACTGAGGTTAACTCACCTAACCCTAACCCTAACCTTAACTAAGGTATTAATTAACATTAGTAACCTAACCCTAAATAAGCATTAGTTAATGCATTATTAAGCATTAAGTAACAGTTCACTAATGTCTCTATTAACCATTTACTAATGTTATTTATGTTAACTAAGGTTAACTCACCTAACCCTAACCCTAACCTTAACTAAGGTATTAATTAACATTAGTAACCTAACCTAACCCTAAATAAGCATTAGTTAACAGTTAACTAATGTTTTTTGTGACCCTTATTGTAAAGTTTGACCAATTATCTTTTAAGTACCATCTAAGTAAACATTACTTAAACAGCTGAGCAATATTCCGGTAAGGTTCATGTAAAGTCTAACCTAATGTATGCTACTTTTTAAATAACCTATAATGTATAATCTGCTAATGTAAATGTAATGTAAGTAGGCTAATCCATTAATGTATAGGCATTTATGTTAATATTGTATGTTATGTTTCGTTATTACATGTTTGGACTCCAGTATGAATATGTGGCCAAACCGTGGTGGCCTGCAACCCAATGCACCAATTCCCCATTGCTTGTGTGTGTGTGATTACAAACAACAGGTGTATCCAAGTGGCAATCACATCCATCTCATCATGAACAGCTATTGGTTAATGCAGACTACGGTGTATGATGATCCGGGGGTAGTTGCACAAATTTGATGGGGATGAACTACTGTACCTCATACTGTGTGTGCATGCAGATGTGGGATGGTTGCAGAATAATCATGATCATGATGTTAAACTTAATTAAACTTTATTTATTTCAGACATGGACTGCAGCTCAAATTGCTTGATATATAAAGCCTGGTAAAGTAGGAGGCAGGAGGCCTTCATCAAATAGCGAGAAAAACTACAGAGCAGCATCAAAATTTAAATTTAAGAGACCTAGGGTTCTATGAAAGGTGCTAGGCCTATATAAATCCACGTCATTCTTATTATAAAAGGAATCCATTCTGATTAGAGGGATATATAGCCTACGGTAAAACATTTAAAACACATGTAACCATATTACATAGAGGAGAGATTTTCAACTTTTCACCAATTTTAAACACTAAAGGGTGCATGAAAGAAAGGAAAAAAGGGGAAAACACAATAAGACGAACAGTGCGCATTGGATTAATATCTCCTTTTGCCTGATGCGGCTGGATCTGCGAGCGTTTGGTCACTAAGAAGGTGTTAAGAACGCCCCAGACCCTTCTTACAAAACCGTCTTAATGAAAGATCGTCTTTGGCTAAGAAGCATTTCGGGAAATGCGTTTGCTCCTTTTGGGAGCCTTAAGAAGACTCAAAGAAGCTTCCTAGCGCTAAGAAGGTTTCGGGAAACGTGGCCATTATGGCTCCCACACACAGTTTGAGGCATTGTTGGTGATCACATGTAGGCAGATGACCAATATCCAAGCGTCGTTGTTTTCATAATTTTATAATTATATATATTATATTATATACTTTCTTTTGTCACGACTACCACTCCCTGCCACAGTGATTTTGTCACAGGTGAATAAACGAAAAAATCGAAACTGTTTCGATTACACTTCGCATTTGAATGTGTAAGTCTTCATTCATGGGAGTTAATTCTATTATTTGCTAATTACCCATGTTAATAAATGGCGCTAGGTGTGTAAGGACCTTCTGCCCCACAGCTAAGCAAGTGAGCGTTTGTGGTGTGGGGTGAAATAGACGCTGTACTTCTGGATCAGGCCCATTGTTTCTACTTGGGGAAAAGATTGACGACAAACACTTGAGTTGCTGAACTACTGTCACAAAATATCAAATATGGTTTATGCCCGTATACTACCAATATATAAATGAAACCTAAAGTAGCCTACTTCAGGATATTTAGCATAATGTTGCCCAAAGTAAATTGAAAGTTCTTCTTGAACCATTTGGAGTAAATGCGTGGGGTTGGTTTGCCAGCAGATGACTATAGCTATAGACTACAGCATGTAGGCAAATGCGTTTTGCTTGAGGTTGTGCGCAAGCCAGCCGGCAGCCGGTTCCTCATCTGGGTCCACATTTAGCCTGTTTTCACGGCTTCGACGTGCCGCCCATTGGGTGTGGCCACGGAAGGCAATGAGCACAGTGCATTGTAGTAGTTGTAGGTTTGTTCCGTTTGAGCTTAAAATACATTTTCTGTATTTTCTCTGGCCATAAGGCACAAACAACTGCACATTTGTACTACATAGGTGACCCAATTCCAATTGACCTTTAGATTCCCAGTGGTGAAGTATTCCTTTAAGAGGGAGGATCCTGGTTGTACTTCTTGAAGAGGTGGAATTTGAGCCTGCGGTGAAAAATGGGCAGCAACTTTGCGGGGCCTAGGACAGAAAAGAGCTGTGTTGATCGACTGCAGGGACCACACACACACACACACACACACACACACACACACACACACACACACACACACACACACACACACACACACACACACACACACAACACACACACACACTGTACGCAGGTAGTAAATGTGTTGTAAATCATCACATTTATAAACCCAGAGGGAAGGTCAGGGTGCATCCCAATACGTATCTTCCTGTCCTTGTCTCAAGTTAAAGTAGGTCAGCTTGTCTCCTCACCTTCTCCTCTCCTGATGTTTATAAGACATTCCATTTCAGAAGCTTAGAATATATCATCTGTTATGACACGTTAGAGCAGTTCTCTATGTGTCTTTATAACTGGATAGATTTTTGGTAATTATAATGTTCTGTGTTGCATGGAGGTATAATACATTATATCTACCACTTACTGTACGGTATAATAATTTACACACTTTGCTTTATGATGTCATGCATGACTATAAACATTTTTAAAGCGTTTTATAAACTTGTAAAGCCTAAAAAAGCCTTATAAGTAGCATTATGTGTTATGAATGTGCTTATAATGCATTATAAACATGATGTTCATAAAAAGTGTTACTGGACTTCTTCTTTCTCCTGTATCTCTCTCTCTCTCTCTCTGATAAACCCCCTGTATTTGCTCTCTTTCTCTCTCTCTTTGATAAACCCCCTGTATTTGCTCTCTTTCTCTCTCTCTTTGATAAACCCCCTGTATTTGCTCTCTCTCTCTCTCTCTGATAAACCCCCTGTATTTGCTCTCTCTCTCTCTGATAAACCCCCTGTATTTGCTCCATCTCTCTCTCTGATATATTTGCTCTCTCTCTCTGATATGTTTGCTCTCTCTCTCTCTCTCTCTCTCTCTCTCTGATATATTTGCTCTCTCTCTCTCTCTCTCTCTCTCTGATATATTTGCTCTCTCTCTCTCTCTCGCTCTCTCTCTCTCTCTCTCTTTCCGTCCGACTCAAATTTCTTTACAATTTCTTTACAATGGCCAGGGCATGTTAAAGGGCAATGCTCGTTTTTGACAACCTGGACCTTATTTACGACATATTATAAGAAGTTTGACTCACCGAGATCACTTTGGTGTAGTTCGGAGGCCTGTAGAAGAAATTTAAAATCCAGCGCGAGCCAGTATATCCATGTAATGGCGGTGATCGGGGCAACGAGAATGCAGTCAGGGACCCGCCAGGGGTCCACTCGCTCCTCCATCAGGGGCCCGCCAGGGGTCCACCAGCTCCTCCATCAGGGGCCCACTAGGGGTCCACCAGCTCCTCCATCAGGGGCCCGCCAGGGGTCCGCCAGCTCCTCCATCAGGGGCCGCTGGGGGTCCACTAACTCCTCTATCAGGGGCCCGCCAGGGTTCCACTAGCCCTGTGCAGTTAACACAGTTAAATCAAATAAAGTCTGAAACGAAGACACAAAAATCATATTGGGATTATCGGAGAAAATGCCACTACAGCTAACCATTCAGTGAGTCAGCCAGTCAACTAATCAGTCAGTGTTGAGATGAGTCACCAGTCTGGTAGAACTGGGCTGAGGAGGACCTGGCTGAGACCACACTGGTCACTGGGCTGAGGAGGGCCAGGCTGAGACCAGGCTGGTCACTGGGCTGAGGAGGGCCAGGCTGAGACCAGGCTGGTCACTGGGCTGAGGAGGGCCAGGCTGAGACCAGGCTGGTCACTGGGCTGAGGAGGGCCAGGTTGAGACCATGCTGGTCACTGGGCTGAGGAGGGCCAGGCTGAGACCATGCTGGTCACTGGGCTGAGGAGGGCCAGGCTGAGACCATGCTGTCACTGTGCCAGGTGCTTCCACACGCCCTCCTCAGCCTCCAGCTCCTGATCTGATCTGGCACCAGGAGGGAGGGGGGGCGGGGGCGGAGGGGGTTATAGTAGCCTAAGGGTTTTATAGTAAGGGTGATGACATAGAAGCATGGATCTGGGAATGGAAGTAGTTGTTGCATGAAGGGGCATAACCAGGGTTTAGAAATTAATGATGTCCAGATTTTCTTATATTTTGGCTACCACAGATTTTTGAATGAGCAAAATTCATGCCAAAATGACACCTAGTAAGTAACGCAACCCAAGCTACTGTACCTAGTTAATTGTCCAGTGTTCAGGCTCAACTGTGGCCCATACTAGTGATTGGCAGGGCAGGATAGTGATTGGCAGGGCAGGATAGTGATTGGTAGGGCAGGATAGTGTTTGGCAGGGCAGGATAGTGTTTGGTAGGGCAGGATAGTGATTGGTAGGGCAGGATAGTGATTGGTAGGGCAGGATAGTGATTGGCAGGGCAGGATAGTGATTGGCAGGGCAGGATAGTGATTGGTAGGGCAGGATAGTGTTTGGTAGGGCAGGATAGTGATTGGCAGGGCAGGATAGTGATTGGCAGGGCAGGATAGTGATTGGTAGGGCAGGATAGTGATTGGTAGGGCAGAATAGTGATTGGTAGGGCAGGATAGTGATTGGCAGGGCAGGATAGTGATTGGTAGGGCAGGATAGTGATTGGTAGGGCAGGATAGTGATTGGCAGGGCAGGATAGTGATTGGCAGGGCAGGATAGGGATTGGTAGGGCAGGATAGTGTTTGGTAGGGCAGGATAGTGATTGGCAGGGCAGGATAGTGATTGGTAGGGCAGGATAGTGATTGGTAGGGCAGGATAGTGATTGGTAGGGCAGGATAGTGATTGGTAGGGCAGGATAGTGATTGGTAGGGCAGGATAGTGATTGGTAGGGCAGGATAGTGATTGGTAGGGCAGGATAGTGATTGGCAGGGCAGGATAGTGATTGGTAGGGCAGGGTAGTGATTGGCAGGGCAGGATAGTGATTGGTAGGGCAGGATAGTGATTGGCAGGGCAGGATAGTGATTGGCAGGGCAGGATAGTGATTGGTAGGGCAGGATAGTGATTTGCAGGGCAGGATAGTGATTAGCAGAGCAGGATAGTGATTGGTAGGGCAGGATAATGATTGGCAGAGCAGGATAGTGATTGGCAGGGCAGGATAGTGATTGGCAGGGCAGGATAGTGATTGGCAGATTGGCAGGTTGAATCCTGCCTCCTCCTCTTCACATGTCGAAGTGTCCTTGAGCAAGATACTGAACCCCAAATTGCCCCCAATGAGCAGGCTACCACCTTGCATGGCAGCTGCCACCATTGGTGTGTGAATGTGTGTGTGAATGTGTGTGTGAATGTGTGCATAATGCTTTGGATAAAAGCGCTGTATAAGTGCAGTCCATTTACCATTTCAGTACTCGTACAGCCTACTCCCAACATCCCAGCTGTATACTGTGAGTTACACACACACACACACACAGACACGTGTGCGCGCACACACACACTGGCTGCTCCAGTGTGTACCTTCACCCCCACCATTGACAAATATGTGCTGCTACAGCTAAGCTAGTGGGCGTCTGTGCTGTGAAATGATGGGTGGCTAATATGAAAACTCTATGCAGCCTGGTAGCTAATGGATCAAGGCCTGGTACTAGACCGTGGCCCAGTGTTTTAGGACCACTGGATTAGACTACCCACACACCCTCAAAAGCGATCGCAAATAACTTGCACATAATGATATGAATATCTAGCTGTCTAGCTAGCTAGCCAAGTATTTGTGATACATCAGAGAGCAGACCTGAAGAGCACCCATTGAGCTGGGAATAATTCATTCAGCTACTGTAGCTAGCTACCTATCTATTAAAGCTATTAAAATATGCATGAGACAGCAAGTCACAAGCATTTGCGTCTTGCTTTTTTCACACAAATTGTATTTTCTGTTGTGGAGCTTTTAGTGTTGGCATCATCCAGTTATGCCACTGTAGTGACTATGCTTCTTTGATTTGGTCTGCTGTTTGAGGTCTGTAGGCATGGCCTTGAAAACTCTGAGTCACATTCCTTTTCCAGTGCATTCAGCACAATCTCACCCCTCAGGCTTGCAGAGAAGCTCCCAGCCATGCAGGTAGACCACGACATGGTGGCCTGGATCACGGACTACCTCACCGGCAGGCCACAGTATGTCCGGCTACAGGGCTGCCTGTCCGATGTGGTGATAACCAACGCTGATGCCCCCAAGGAACTGTTCTGTCACCCTTCCTGTTCACCTTCTACACCTCAGACTTCAGCCACCACTCCGGATCGTGTGATCTCCAGAAGTTCTTGGATGACCCCTTTATCGTGGGGCTGCATCAGTGAGGATGAGGAGGAGGAGTACAGAGCTGTGGTCAGTAGATTCATTAGATGGTCTGAGGAGAACCAGCTCCAAGTCAAAATCAGCAAGACCCAGAAACTGGTGGCGGACTTCCAGCGGAACAGGAGGCCCCCAACCTCTGTTACCATCCAGGGGAGGAAATTGAGATGGTGGACTAAGTTGTTCGAAATGCAATTGAACAACAAATTAGATTGGATGGACAACACCTCCTCTCACCCCCTCCCCCTTCCTCTCCTCCGACCCCCTCCCCAACCCTCCCCTTTGCTCTCCTCCCACCCCCTCCCCAACCCTCCCCTCCAGTTGGTCAGCCTGGCATCCTGATGAGGTCACTTCCCCTGGGCATGCATGACACAGCACTGGGACATCAGCACTGTTGAGGCAGAGTGCATGTGTTTGTTTGTGTGTGTATATGTGTGCATGTGGATGTGCCAGTGTACAGTATCTCTGTGTATGTGTGCCATAGTACAGACCACCATTACAGACCACCACTACAGACCACCCCTAGAGACCACCACTATAGACTACAACTATATACCACCACTACAGACCACCACTACAGACCACCACTACAGACCACCACTATAGACCACCACTAAAGACCACCACTATAGACCACCACTATAGACCACCACTACAGACCACCACTAAAGACCACCACTAAAGACCACCACTACAGACCACCACTACAGACCACCGCTAGAGACCACCACTATAGACCACCACTACAGACCACCATTACAGACCACCGCTACAGACCACCACTACAGACCACAGCTACAGACCACCACTACAGACCACTACTACAGACCACCGCTACAGACCACCGCTAGAGACCACCACTACAGACCACCACTACAGACCACCACTACAGACCACCACTAAAGACCACCACTATAGACCACCACTATAGACCACCACTATAGACCACTACTAAAGACCACCACTACAGACCACCACTACAGACCACCACTACAGACCACCACTAAAGACCACCACTACAGACCACCACTACAGACCACCGCTAGAGACCACCACTATAGACCACCACTACAGACCACCATTACAGACCACCGCTACAGACCACCACTACAGACCACAGCTACAGACCACCACTACAGACCACTGCTACAGACCACCGCTACAGACCACCACTACAGACCACCGCTAGAGACCACCACTACAGACCACCGCTACAGACCCCCTCCCCAGCCAGACAGGCCAGACAGACAACGGACCCGTACGGTTCTGGTGCAGACCGGGCTGTGGACCAGGACCAGGCCAGGAGCAGGGTGTTGTGTGGCCATGGCAGCGCTGGGGCCTCAGGCTATGAGGATGAGGGGAAGTCAGCCAGAACTCTGCCTCAGTCACCTGAGCCTCCACAGGCTGCTATTTAAAGAAAACACATGCACACACACACACACACACACACACACACACACACACACACACACACACACACACAGATATGCACCTACACTCACACACACACACACACACACACACACACACACACACACATACTGTATGCTCACTCACACACACACACACACACACACACACACACACACACACACACACACACACACACACATGCACACAAAGATATGCACCTGAACTCTCTCTCTCTCTCTCTCTCTCTCTCTCTCTCACACACACACACACACACGCACGCACACACACACACACACACACACACACACACACACATACAATCATAGTAAACACACAAAAATATGCATGGATGCACACACGCTTAAACAAACAAACAAACACACACACACACACACACACACACACATACACACACACTGAACACACACACACACACACACACACACACTGAATCACACTGCCACTTAAATTTTCTAAATGCAATTCAGGGTCTGGAAAGACTCATCCAGAGTGATTTCTCGGTTGGAATTCCAACCAGGCCAATCAGCGTCCTGTGCTTGTTTTCGTTTTGTTGTTGTTGCGTGCTGTGATTGGTTAGGAGATGAACTAATCACTGCGGACACCCTCTTCAGCAAGGCCCATCCAAATGGCTAGCTCCTCTCCTCATCCTCTCTTTTTCTTCTTCTTCTCTCTTCGCCCCCCTCTCCTCTCCTCTTCTCCTCTCATATACAGTACATGTCCATAGTTCATATTAGTCTTGGCCTCTGGACTGTACAGAGCCTTGCTAGACCATAGGCTAATGCATTCCAGACAGTTATTTTTGGGCAGGGTTTTGCAACGCCCCTAGAAATGGCTTTTTCCGGTTATCCCTCCCTTACTCCCTTACTCTGTTACTCCACCCCTTGTTGGCCAGCATCTCTCTGTTGGCACCACAAGAGGCAGTAGTCCCTCCACAGATTAGTTCTGTCAAAGAGTATGGAATGCCAAGAGGGGACACTCCATTCTGCTATGGAACTAATACACCCAGCTGCTGAGCCAGGCTGATGCCATTTTGGACTGTCAAGTTGATTGCGCAAGCTGTGCTGCACTGTTAGCTATCATGCACTCACTTTTTCATGTTGAAACTTCTGTTTCCAAAATAATGAATTATCAGGAATTTCCACTTTTACGATCTCGCTCTTTTTATTTTATCTTCATGAAAATATACAATTAAATCTGCAAAAATACTATACAAGTTACTCATTGAATATAAACTGATACAGCTACATCCACACAGGCTTACAAAAGGTAGAACTTGACACAAAGCTTTCCCTTTTTTCACTGAATTTAATTTCCACAGAAATTCTTGTTTCATATTGAAATGTAGGCTATGTTCATATACATGTATTTACATAAGAATTACCTGTCCGTTTTCCATGATGTGGGCTACGGTTACCATACCGTAGGATATGATATCTATGTAGAAAATTGTAAGACCAATAATCAATATTTCCTGGCCGTGTCCCTGGTGTGTCCTGTAAACATGCTAATCTACTGAAACCATGGTGATGGGGCAAGGGGGAGGCCAGGTGACCTTGAATGAGGTCTGTGAATGTACAGGCACTTGCAGTAAATGCTCATTATTCTGGGCCATTCAGACCGGGAGTGAGAGAGACTCCTACAACAACAACAACAACAACAACAACAACAACAACAACAACAACAACAAGCATAATGACTCACTCAAAACCTAGCTGCCTGTGACTGTCCCCCCACGAAGCGAAGCAACTATTCTAAATAGCTTAAGTAATAATACTATAATACTATACTGTACAGAAGAAAAAAAGAAAGAAACATTAAACACATGATGGATGACTCATACAAAACACATATTGACCTAAACACATCACATTTCTCAGGTTCCATTTTGTCTAGTTTCTCAGGAGATAAAAAGATGCCCGTGTGACATTCTTAATATGGGCCTCAAAATTAAGATCAGAATCGTACATGACACCTACGCTTCTGACTTGACATTTGCTGGTGTACTTGCATTTAGCCAAGTTTCAGTTAAAAACATGCAGTCTTATTTACGTTCAGATATAAGATCATGTCAGATAAGATCAATGAGAAACGTTTTGCCAGCTAGGGACCTGATATTTAGCATTTTCATTGATATATTCTCTGGATAGAGGAACTGATTTGAATTACATCTTGTTAGAGGCACAGATATCAAATTGTCTGTCCGTACTCCATTTGGTCTGTGACTGGCTCTGTGGGATCTTAAAAGATAAATGCATTGTGCAATCGTACATTGCTCTGCAGAATATTCATGTCATTGACTTTTGAACACACACACACACACACACACATACATTATGACACACTCATGCATGCATGCATGCACAAAGGCACATGCGCCGAACATGCACACACACGCGCGCACGCACACACACTCTCACACGCACACACACGCACACACACACACACAGTGCTAGGGGAGGTGACTGTGCAGGGCCCTGCTGCTCTGTGACTGAGTTGGAGAGAGAGCTGTCTATAAATAGATCTCTCTGAAAGCTAAAAAACAACTATTGATTATCTGTCAGCATGTGTTGAACAGGGTGATCACACACTCCTGTGGTGATGGGGATATGAGTGTGTGTGAGTGTGTGCACACGCATGTATGTGTGTGTGTGCGTGTATGTGTGTGTGTGTGTGGAGGACATCTGTGGGCTCTATAACTTCATCAGATATAACCGCAGGCTGAAAACTCATCTCATCCAGAAGTCCTAGCCTGACCAGAAGTCCTACCCTGACCCTTCCTCCAAGCACTTAATGTACTTGTATTTCTGTTAGCCGCTGAGATGCACTTATCAGTTCTGGTGAGTAGTCGTTCATTTGACTACCTATGTTTAATGCTAAATGACTAATTTTATGTAACTACCAGGCTATGCCTTCACACTCACAACACACACACACACACAAACATACTGTACATACATACACATATACCTCCAACCCTCCACTGCTTCATTTCCCCCCATATATCTTTCTGTAACCACTCCCCCTATCTCTCTTTCTGCAACCACTCCCCCATCTCTCTTTCTGTAACCACTCCCCCTATCGCTTTCTGTAACCGCTCACCCTATCACTCTTTCTGTAACCACTCCCCCTTATCTCTCTTTCTGTAACCACTCCCCCTATCTCTTTCTGTAACCACTCCACCTTATCTCTCTTTCTGTAACCACTCCCCCTCATCTCTTTCTGTAACCACTCCTCTATCTTTCTTTCTGTAACCACTCCCCCTCATCTCTTTCTGTAACCACTCCTCTATCTTTCTTTCTGTAACCACCCCCCTTATCTCTCTTTCTGTAACCACTCCTCTCTCTTTCTGTAACCCCCCCGTCCCTTATCTCTCTTTCTGTAAACACTCCTTTCTCTTTCTGTAACCACTCCCCCTATCTCTCTTTCTGTAACCCCTCCTCTGTCTTTCTTTCTGTAACCACTCCTCTATCTCTCTTTCTGTAACCACCCCCCTTATCTCTCTTTCTGTAACCACTCCCCCTTATCTCTCTTTCTGTAACCACTCCTCTATCTCTCTTTCTGTAACCACTCCCCTTATCTCTCTTTCTGTAACCACTCCAACATCTCTCTTTCTGTAACCACTCTATCTCTCTTTCTGTAACCACTCTATCTCTATTTCTGTAACCACTCCCCCTTATCTCTCTTTCTTTAACCACTCCCCCTATCTCTCTTTCTGTAACCACTTCCCATATCTCTCTTTCTGTAACCACTCCCCTATCTCTCTTTCTGTAAGCACTCCTCTATCTCTTTTTCTGTAACCACTCCCCCTTATCTCACTTTCTGTAACCACTCCACATCTCTCTTTCTGTAACCACTCCCCCTTATCTCTCTTCCTGTAACCACTCCACTATCTCTCTTTCTATAACCACTCCCCCTATCTCTCTTTCTGTAACCACTCCCTCTGTCATCTGTCTTTCTGTAACCACTCCTCTATCTCTCTTTCTCCAACCACTCCCCCTTATCTCTCTTTCTGTAACCACTCCTCTATCTCTCTTTCTTTAACCACTCCCCCTTATCTCTCTTTCTGTAACCACTCCCCCTATCTCTCTTTCTGTAACCACTCCCCCTATCACTCTTTCTGTAACCACTCCCCCTTATCTCTCTTTCTGTAACCACTCCCCTATCTCTCTTTCTGTAACCACCCCCCCTATCTCTCTTTCTGTAACCACCCCCCTTATCTCTCTTTCTGTAACCACTACCCCTATCTCTCTTTTACTAACTACTCCCCCTTTCTCTCTTTTACTAACTACTCCCCCTTTCTCTCTTTTACTAACTACTCCCCCTTTCTCTCTTTTATTAACTACTCCCCCTATCTCTCTTTGTCGTGTTGAGACAGACAATGTCATGTCATGTCGCTCTAAACAAGCGTCCCTCTGATCTGGAATGATCTGGTGGCTTAGTCACAAGTCATCTGTTGTTGATCTGCAGGAAATTACTTGCACCACAGATGCCAGCCTGCCAGACAGCCAGACAAACAGCCACCCAGTCAAACAGATGGACAGCCAATCAGCCAGCCAGACAGTTAGCCATCCATCTAGCCAAATTGGGTCAAAGTCAAAGTTAAGGTAAGGTGAGGTTAAGGTACGGTAAGGTTTTCCACAAGAGGTTGAAGTAACATTGCTGTGTGCTCCGGCACTTGACGCTGAGCGATGGTGACAGGCCCGGGTTAGGCAAGCTGAGAGGAGACTCCAGTCAGGCTGTGCTCAGACGCAACACAGACCCATGGCTGCTCGCTCAGGGGAACCGCCCTGGTTTCAACACTCCTCTCCATTTATTTAGTCTTGACAAGTGAACACAAGCACAGACTTGTGCAGACACGGTATACATGTGCATGCACACACACACACACACGCACACACACACACACACACACACACACACACACACACACACACACACACACACACACTGCACTACGGTATCATGTATGCATTCACACACGCACGCGCACACACATAACCACAGTAGCTGAGAGATCAGTATGGCAATTTGAGTGTGTTACTGTGAGCTCCGTAGAGGCCTCTATTGTTCCAGTCTCAAGTCCAGTCCTCTTTGATGGAACAGCAGTGTGACATGAGGAGGATCAGGTCCTGGGGGGGCTCGGCTGGGTCATACTGCCCCTCACACACACACACACACACACACACACACACACACATGCACACACATCACGTTTGCAGCAGGCCATCACAGCAAAAGGGTGCTCTACTAAGTACTAAAGATGCTTGTCACAAAGGGGTTGAATAATTACCTCTGCCCCAGTGACAGCGCAGGTAATGTTTTCGGTGCCGTGTGTGCATGTGTTTGTCTGTTAGCAGGATTACACTACAAACTACTGGACCGATTTTCACGAAACATGGTGGAAGGGTGTAGCATGGTCCAACCCATTACATTTTGGAGCAGATCCGAAGCACGGGTCGGGTCCATGGGCCGCCTAAACACGGGCAGCCATAAACCTCCATTCTTTTTTTGGACTGGGATAACGCAAAAACTACCTGACTGATTTTCATGAAACTCAGTGGATGGGTGTAGCATGGGCCAACTTACAACCACATACATTTTGGAGCGGATCTGAATTATGGGTTGGGTCCACAGGCTGTTCAAACACAGCTGGACTGCCCATTCACTTCCATTCCTTTTTTGAACTATGATTACGCAAAAACTACCAAACGAAACTCGGTGAAGGGGTGTATCATGGGCCACCTTAGAACCCATTAACTTTTGGAACACATCCGAATCACGGGCCTGATCCACTAATGAAACAAAACATATAACAAAGCCAGCTCCCTGTGTGGGGGTGCTAGAGACACAAGGTTTGGACTGGGGTGTGTGGAGGGAGAGCCCGGAGTGCATCGCACTGCCCCCTGCTGGCTGTGAAATGCAGCCCCCCATTCACCTCCAGTCATATTTATCTCTGCCCCAGTGAATTATGGGGCAGGTCCACGAGCCGCCCAAACACGGCCCGGACGGCCATCTACCTTCAATTCATTTTTTGGACTAGGATTACACAAGAACTACCAGACTGCTTTTCATCAAACGAGAGGGGTGTAGCATGGGCCAATTTAGTACCCATTCAATTTAGGCATGCACAGGGCCATGAAATGCATTCAAGGGTTGTCTGTGCTCTCTTAGCACTATTTCTAGTTTTGAGACTGCAGTAATCATTAAAAGGCATTTGGCAGACCATCATGGCATCAAAGCATACTTTTTGCCAGAACACCATTGACCACTCGGTGAGTTTCCTGTCTTTGAAAACGAGAGTTTATGGTGTTTTTGATGGATTTTGTCTATGCACCTACAGTATGGATCCATTGAGTGTGTTAATGGCGACGGGCTATATCTTGAGAGTGCACCGTTTGACGGAACTTTGATATTGGCCGTTGTATATGATCGTAAATAACCTTAAAACATGGCTTATAATGCTCAATTCTGAACCTGTCCTTTAAATGAGCAACATGTATTGATCTATCAACCTATTCCATGTAGTCTTGCGGTGCCAGACTTTCGAGATCTCCGCCTCTCTGCCACCGAATGTCTGGAGACATCTCTACTGAGAATGGCTAGAACGAGAGCCTGCTACCAACACTACCAATCAGAATCACTCCCTATCCATATCCCCAATCATAACCATAATTGTAACCCAAGTCCTAAACTCTAAACTTTGACCATAAAAGTAGCCCTAAACTTGTGCATGAGAATATCCAATGTCCCCACAAAAGTCTTTTTTTTCTTGTTTAGCTATTGTAATGGATTTTAACTGATCTAGTCAAAAAGGATTTACCAAGATTTGCTCAAACAGTTTAAGTCTGGTTTATTGAGAAAACATACGAGCGCAAGGACCTCCGGAAAAAAAACATGAGTGGTATCCCAAAGAAGTGGCGCCTCTTGGTCAGCGCGGCCTTTATTCTCAAGCAAAACACAGTTATGGCGCTTTGAGGATGTGATTGGCTAACCCATTGTACGTCATATGAAATGGCAGGCGTGGTCGAGAATACAGACACGTGACATGAGAAAAGGCGGCAATTTCTTGGAGACAAAGGGACAAAGGATGGTTATTCTGGAGTAGACAGATTTCTAGGTGTGTGGACCTCCTGGAGGTCATCTTGTCTATGTGAACGGTTGAGGAAGGTGGTGAATTACAAAAGGAGAGAGAGGACAAAGGTTTAAGGTGTTTGGAATAGCAAAAGGCAGGGGACTGGATCAATAGATTTTAAGAACAAAAGCTGAGATCTGAAAGGTCTTGAGGCCAGTTGTAAATTCTATAACACTATACTTGTGGGTACAATGACCCTCATTTACTAAGCATACGTATGATGTAAAACTGGACATACGGTCATTTTCAAGCCAAGTTCGGCATTTATCAATTTGGACGTGAGCGGAGACTGCGACCAAATCTCATGTGGAGTCTCAGACCGTGTAGCAACATTGAGAATCATGAGACTGAATCTGACTGGCATCTAAGCACAGCCACATAGGCCTATTCATCACTTCAAAATATGAAGACTATCCTATGGAAAAATAGCATATTTTGTAAAGGCCTCTTCTTTGTGTCATATACCCTGAACATAAATGGGTATTTTCCAATTGTTTTCAAGTAACAAGGTAAACAGATGTTTAGTGTAAGAGTAATTTCGCTTCCATTTTGAGAGAGCCTTATACTTGTTAGACCACAAAATATTACATATTCTAAAGGCCTCGACCATATGTCATATATCATACTGTAACATAAATAGGTATTTCCAAATTGTTTGCAATCTACGCCATTTGTTGGTGTGGGCCTAAAATCAGCTTTGTTTACATTTTAAAATAGCTTTCTTGTTAGGCCAGGCTACTGGTGACATAAGCAATTAAAATCAACCAATGAAAAGTTATGGGTAGGCTAATTGATTGGCAATGTGACAATTAGATGACGTTCACTGAGCCTCACCCAGGCTCGGGGTGGTAAAAGGATAGCCCCTCACCCAGGCTCGGGGTGATGAAAGGATAGCCCCTCACCCAGGCTCGGGGTAGTAAAAGGATAGCCCCTCGCCCAGGCTCGGGGTAGTAAAAGGATAGCCCCTCGCCCAGGCTCGGGATGGTAAAAGGATAGCCCCTCACCCAGGCTCGGGGTGGTAAAAGGATAGCCCCTCACCCAGGCTCGAGGTAGTAAAAGGATAGCCCCTCGCCCAGGCTCGGGGTGGTAAAAGGATAGCCCCTCACCCAGGCTCGGGGTGGTGAAAGGATAGCCCCTCACCCAGGCTCGGGGTAGTAAAAGGATAGCCCCTCGTCCAGGCTCGGGGTGGTAAAAGGATAGCCCCTCACCCAGGCTCGGGGTTGTAAAAGGATAGCCCCTCACCCAGGCTCGGGGTGGTAAAAGGATAGCCCCTCACCCAGGCTCGGGGTAGTAAAAGGATAGCCCCTCGCCCAGGCTCAGGGTGGTAAAAGGATAGCCCCTCACCCAGGCTCGGGGTGGTAAAAGGATAGCCCCTCACCCAGGCTCGAGGTAGTAAAAGGATAGCCCCTCGCCCAGGCTCGGGGTGGTAAAAGGATAGATGGGGGGAGAGGACAGCAACAACTGACCCAAACCACAAAGTCAACAAGAGTGATAATCATTAAATCTCAGTAATGGCAGATCTGGCACTGTTAGAGGAGCTTTACATGCCCCTAGGACGCAAAAGGGTTTTTAGGGACCGCAGGGATCTTTTCATGCGCTGTTCAACAACGCTGTTCACCACAGCTGATTTCTTTCCATAGTGCGTTTTTTCAGGTTCCTTTTATGCCACCTTTCAGGCTGCCAAATAAAACCAACTGATTACACTAGACTTCAGAGGTTAGAAGTTTCTGTTTTTGGCCATATTGCGCCTCTCCATGTAGTGAACTGTAGGGGCGAGGCCTCTACAAAATGACATCATCACCTCCCCACTCCACAGAGGTGAGGGGTCACCACTCCATAGAGACCAGGGGTGCATCTCTCCTGCACAGAGACATTTTCCACCGGAAAAAAAAAAAAAGATTCTTCCCACAGAAATAAGAAATTGGTTTAAACCTCCTTCACCACGGAACTGGCTATGATGTCTGAAGAAGATTCACGACACGATTCTGCACTTTACCAGCGCCTCAGGACAAGCAGCCCTCAGTAGAGTGGACTACATGTCCCTGCTGGCCCAGCCCCATGCAGTCTGCTCAACCCTGGTAACCCTCCCAGAAGGTACTGGCCTGGATAGAGTGTTGATCTGCTGAAAGGGACCATGGAGGACCTGGTGTGTGTGTATGTGTGTGTGTGGTAGTCCCATTTAGCGGTCTGTTTATGATGGATGTTCTGTCCCCAGGTAGTCTGACAACGTTGTGCAGACCAAACCAAGGCACCATGGCTCCACAGTCACAGTACTGAATGTTTCTCTCTCTCTCTCTCCCTCTCCTCTCTTGCACTACCCCACACAGAAGACCGTCCAGTATTCTACAAATGTACCAAACCTCTACTCCATCACCCTCCCACACACATCTGCTCTATTCTTTAATCTATTGTTTATTTCAAAAAAGTACACAAGAAAACATACACTTACAATATCAACAAAATAACAGTGCCTGTCCTAACCTTTATCTTACCCCCCACCCCACTAGAAACACCCAGGTACCCCCACCCAGGAAAGACAGCAGCCATTGTTTACGAGTAAGAGCATGAGGAGTAACACTAACATCTTTTTGGCTGCAGTAAGACCAGCAAATAAGATATGAGACAAGGAGGTTGACAAATCAAAAGATGAAGTAGCATTCAAAATCCACAATCTCGGACAACAGGGTTAGATAAAGTAGAAGAAACTAGAGGGGCTTGCACTCAGAGAGGGGGGGTGAAGGCAGCAAAAAAAGTTCTCTCGTCGTGACTCGTGACCTGAGCTTGCTTCCTTGTCAACACAAGGAAAACCAGAAGGACCAGAAAAAGTAGCTAGATTTGTCGCTTTTCATGAAATAAGTCGCCAGGGGGGTCTGGAAAGTCGCTAAATCTAGCGACAAAGTCGCTAAGTTGGCATCACTGGATGTTTACAGGCTAGCTTGGCTAGCCTGTTCAACAGCTGAATCAGTGAAACAGTGAATATTTGAAAAATAACTCTATTTCAGCCAATCAAACGTGAGTATGCCTAAATTAAAAAATAAATAAATACTGGATGGACAAATTACATTTTATCAGTAGGTGTCGTCTGGGTTCTGGTCCAGCTCATGTCCAGGTAGGGTCTGGTGGACTGGGTCACATCTGGGTTCTGATCCAACTCGTCTAAGAGATATAATTTCTTACTTCCTGGAAAACGGTAGGTCACGTGCAATTACGACACCAGTTACCTTCGATTTTAGGCCAATAATCTCACAACATCCACCCTGTCATCAAAACGTCAACTACTCTGCAGCCTCAAGTGTTGAATATCCCGCCCGCTCGATAACTTTCCAATGAAATTCATCTAAACGTATCTTTGAGATTCAAATCTAAGACCTGCTACTGCTATGCGGCTAACAGCATTCATGGGATTGGTTGTGGCCATGTTCACAGATGTTCATGTCTCCTGCTTGAACAGTTACTGTATATTGTCAGAAGTCAGTTTCAAACATTCCCAATGAAAGTGTGTTTTATAATAAAACAACAGCCACAATAAATTAAGCAGAAATACTTTTAATAAATACAATAAATGATAAATGAAAGGAAAGAAAAAAACAATTGGAAAAAAAAATTGATAAGGAGAACTACAGTAAGGGCAGGGAATGTAATTTTGTGCCAAAAATCTAAACTAGAAAGTACATTTCGGTAACACTTTATAATAATGATCAATTATAAGGCATTTATAAAACATTTGTTAATAATGAACTAATCATTAACATATCATTTATAAACATGTGTAAATTATCCATAAATGATTTGTAAATATACTAGTTAAACATTCACAAATGATCTGTACTGTAGATGATTTATAAAACATTTAATTATAATTAACTAATAATTAACAGATCATTTATAAACATGTGTAAATGATTCATAAATGATTTGTAAATATACGAGTTAAACATTCACAAATGATCTGTAGATGGTTTATAAAACATTTAATAATAATGAACCAATCATTAACAGATAATTTATAAACATGTGTAAATGATTCATAAATCATTTGTAAATATACTAGTTAAAGATTCACAAATGACCTGTAGATGATTTGTAACACATTATCAACATTACTTGTAAATGATGTGTTCAACATTTAATTTAATCAATTAATGTTAGTTAATATGTAGTAAAACATTGGTAAATTATTTTAAGAATGCCTTACTTATTTGTTTTTCATGTTTATCAAATGATTTGTTAAACATTTACTAAAAGTCTACAAATCATTTGGAGACATTATTGCAGCCCCAAAGACCGTTATAAACTACTAGTTTATAATGAACTAACCATTAACAAATCATTTATACATGTTTATAAATGAGTCATATATAATTTATAAATACACTAGTTTAACATTCAAAAATGATCTGTAGATGATTTATAACACATTATCAACAGTACTTGTAAATGATTTGTTCAACATTAAATAACATTAGTTCATGTGTAGTAACTCATTTTTAATTGCTTTTAAGAATAACATTTTACACCAATTACTAGACGTTTTTCTTTTTCATATTTAACAAATGATTTGTAAAGGTTTTTGCATGCGCTAATCTAAAGTGTAAATTATTGTCTAATGATTAGTTCATTATTAACAAATGTTTTATAAATGCCTTATAACTGATCATTATTATAAAGTGTTACGTACATTTCTTGCAGAAAGTGAGGTGGGCTAGCTGACCGCAGTCAGACTTACAAATTACTGCAAGTAGTACTACTGTATAACTACTAAGTACTATAAATATCAAAACTACTATAAATACTACTGCTACTAACTAACTACTTAATACAACTAACTACTTAATACAACTTCTGATAGTACTACTATAATTACTGACTACTATATAAAAATGACTACTTTAAATACTACTGCTAGTACTACTATAGCTACTAATACAACTATTGCTAGCACTACTATAACAACTATTAATATAAAAACTTGTATAAACTACTATAAATACTGCTAGTACTATTATAACTACGAATACAACTACTGATAGTACTACTATAAATAGAAACTACTCCAAACTACTAATGCTTGTACTAATACTAATACTACTTCTGATGGTACTAACTACTATAAATATAAAAACTACTATAAATACTACTGCTCGTATAACTACTACTACTCCACTGGATACTGAATATATATATATATATATATATATATATATATATATATATATATATATATATTAAACTCAGCTATTATGTTAAAATCAAATGTTGGGTTGGGTTGTTTTAATTAAATGGGTAGTGTGCTATTTTGGATATTTAGCCTTATTTGTGGTCTGTCTACCATGAACCCAAAACATAGAGACCATAATTTCACTGATCGTTACAGTATTGAGCTAGCTGCAGTTTCTATGCAGGCTCTCAATGAGCTACAATATCAGTCAATGGGGCATACATGAATGCATTGAAAAACTATGATGAGTGTGTTTTTGTTGAGACGGGAAGCACAGGGTGTAGTCTTACTGACCTCAGTATGCTCTCCTGTGAAATGTTTTGCAATCCGAATATTTTTAGGCGTGGCATGACTTGCACATAGTCCTCTGTGGGCAGAGTGAAAACAAGCCCCAGGGGAGTTTTTATGTCCAAGCCATGCCAAACATGTACAAATATTCGGATTGCAGTACATTTCACAGGAGAGCATATTGAGGTCAGTAAGATTACACCTTGTGCTTCCCATCTCAGAAAACCACTTCATCATAGTTTCTCCAACATAGTTTCCCCATTGCCTTCCATTGTAGCCCAGTGTGAGCCTACATAAAAACTCCAGCTAGCTCAATACTAGAAAGATCTGTGAAATGATGGTCTCTATGTTTCAGGGTCATGGTAGAGAGACCACAATTAGGGCTAAATGTCTAAAGAAGCACACTAACCCATTAAGTAAAGAAAACTCTTCTCTACTTAATCAAAACAGCCCAACTGCAATTTCATTGATATTTGATATTGATATTTGATTTTTAAAATGATTTATCAAAATGTATCAAAACGCGCACATCTGTTTTTCCAATATACTCTTTTACACGTACAGTATGTGTGTGTGTGTGTGTGTGTGTATGTTTGTGTGTGTGTGTGCGTGTGTGTAGCACATGCACATGTTTATTTTAACATAATAGCTGGGTTAATTTTGATTTTACATACGCAATACAGATGTTCACACAAAAATGACAAGAAGAAGACCAGCTTCCGCTGCTGAGGTCACATGATGTCCTGTCAAAAGTGGCAAAAACAAAAGATTGTTTTTTCCTATAACCCCAATGTTCAATTGTTTGTACTACGTTCGGAGTGTGGGTTCAGTTGTCAGACTCACAGCCTTTCTCCTTATGTCAACATTGTCTCCATTCCTCAATAAATCCATCCATTAATCCATTGATCCAGAGATGAGTCGACTGTTGCTCTTTGGTCACGTTTATTCACAAAAATAAATATAACAAATATAAACTCTTAAATGTTCGGCATGAGGCCGTGCCTGCTACTAAGGCTGAGGTCAATAACGGTATCTGCTGTATCCGCCTTCTGGCTGCTGCGCGTTGCATGCACCCCTATATGCGGGAGCGCTCACCACCTACAGGGGGGGCACACTGACACGCAAATAAGCCTCAAGTCTGGACATAAACATAAACCCAAACGCGGCTCCTACACACCGGCCCCTAATTGTTCTCTACGGAATCAATTACATAAATATCTACATGAAAAGGAGCCATGGAATTAAACAGAAGGTTAATATGTTTAGGCAAATAAAGTATATACATTACATCCCTTATAGATGTCTTTCGGTCTGGCCTCTAAATAGCCAGTCAATCTTCAGCCTCCAGGATGCGGCACAGCTTGGTTATGGGCCTTTCAATGACTGAAGTTTTAGTCTGGAGCTTGACGGAACGGACCAGACCTCCTCCATCAGGCTTGGTCTCCAGTACCCTGCCTAATGGCCATGAGCCCCGTGGGGCAGTTTGGTCAACCACCAGGACCACATCTCCTGTCTTCAAGTTGTCCTTCACTTGAGTCCATTTCTGCCTTTCCTGGAGCAGTACAAGGTATTCCTTTGTCCATCTGTGCCAGAAGAGGTCAGCCATGTACTGGACCTGTTTCCAGCGGCGCCTGGCATAAAGGTCCGATTTCTGAAAGGTGCCAGGGGGAAGGATGGGTTGGGTTTTTAGCAGGAGGATGTGGTTTGGGGTCAGTGGCTCTAGATCGTGTGGATCTTAGGAGACCGTGGAGAGGGGGCGGTTGTTGAGTATTGCCTCTGCCTCACAGAAGATTGTGTGCAGGCCCTCATCGTCGATGGTTTGCTGATGGAGAGTGGAGTTTAGGACTTGCCGGACAGACCTAATGAGTCTTTCCCAGACTCCACCGTGGTGGGAGGCCGCTGGCGGATTGAAAGACCACTGGATTCCATCGGAAAGAAGTGCACCTTGAATTCTCCCCTCGTCCAGCGACCTCAGGGCTTTCTTGAGCTCGGCCTGAGCACCCACCAGGTTGGTACCGTTGTCTGATCTGAGGGTCTTAACCTGCCCTCTCCTGCAGATAAACCTCCTCAAGGCATGAATGCATGAGTCAGTATCTAACGAGTAGGCTACTTCTAAGTGCACAGCTCTACTGCTCATACAGGTAAACAGGACTCCATACCTTTTGACCATACTCCTTCCTCTTTTCACTGTAATCGTGCCAAAATAGTCCAATCCAACATTGGTGAAGGGAGGGAGGTCAGGGAGGATTCTTTCTCATGGCAAATCTGCCATTTTCTGTTCCTCTGTTTTGCCTCTCATACATCGACACACTTTGAGACTACGCTTCTGGCTGCTGAGTTTCCTTTCACAACCCAGTATCTCCTCCGGAGCTCAGAAAGCATGTGGTTCCTACCACTGTGTCCAGAACGTTCGTGGATGTGTCTGAGCAGGAGAGCTGAAATGTGAGCATCTTTGGGAAGTATACAGGGGTGTTTGGTCTCATATGGCATTGCGGATCTATGTAGCCTGCCGCCTACTCTCAGGATGCCCTCATCTAGCATAGGATCTAGCCTGCTGATCTTACTGCTCTTCTGTACACTAGACGGGGCTGTTTCCAATGTGGCCATTTCAAGAGAGAATGATTGTCTCTGAACATAAATGATGATGGACCTTTCTGCCTGTGAAATGTCTTTCACTGTGAGGCGCTGTCCACCAAGGGTGGTCCTGAAGGTTTTGAGTTCAGCGCTCACCTTTTGGCTGTGTGAGCGGGTAGCAGCGTGACCCAAGGAAAGTTCCTTTTTCCTTTTGGTAAGCAACATCAGAGTGTTCTTTAGCTTAAGGTACCATGCCACTGCTCTAAGGAGCCTTGTCCAGACCGAGAAGTAGGAAAGAAGCTGGTCGGTGGGGGTTTCAGTGTTCTTCACCATTGTGGTGAACACGATAGTGTTTCTTCTGACCTCTGGATCATCCTGTGACACTGACTTAGAGCCCAATACTTCCTCCACGGGCCAACTTTCTTCTGCTTTCCTCAAGAAGTCAGGGGCATGTATCCATCTCCTTTGTTGCATGAACTTGCTAGCACTTAGCCCTCTTGAGGCATCGTCGGCAGGGTTGTCCTTGCTGCCCACATATCTCCACTGAGACAGGTCTGTGTTGTCACGGATGAGTGAGACTCTGTTGGCTACATAGGTTTTAAACCTTGTTTGGTCATTCCGGATGTATTTCAAAACTGTTTGGCTGTCTGTCCAGAAGACTGAGGGCTGCAGGTCGAGGTGTAACTCCTTTCTGAGCATTCTGTCCACCTTCACAGAGAGAGCTGCTGCTGCCAGCTCTAGTCGTGGGATTGTGATCTTCTTTATTGGGAGGACTCTGGACTTTCCTATGAGAAAGGTAACATGCACAACTCCCTCAGAGGTGACCTGCCTGATGTAGCTCACTGTCCCATAGCCACCTTCGCTGGCGTCTGCAAAGTGATGCAGTTGGGTACATTTTGTGGCTCCATAGCCCTCAGGCTTCAAGCAACGTGCAACACTGAAATGCTCGAGGCTTGCAAGACTGTTTGTCCAGTCCGTCCACTGGCCCAAGAGACCTTGGGGTAAGGGCTCATCCCACCCGAAACTTCTTTGGCAGAGCTCCTGTAGCAGCTGCTTGGCTGGGAGGATTAGAGGGGCCAGAAAGCCAAGTGGGTCAAAGATCGAGCTCACAACAGCAAGGATGCCTCTGCGGGTGTGTGGCTTCTGCATGAGCTTGATGTTGAACTGGAAGGAGTCAGAGTCGACACACCACTGTAGCCCCAAAGCTCTTTCAATGGGGAGGCTATCCTTGTCAAGATCTAAAGTTTTAACTCCCTTTGCCTTCTGCTCTTGCGGGATGGAGGCTAGAACAGCCCGGATATTGCTAACCCACTGAGTGAGCTGAAAACCTCCTTTACTGCATAGGGCACGGAGGTCTTTCACTAGCTGGCTAGCTTCTAGTTCTGTGGCCACTGACGTTACACAGTCATCTACATAGAAGTTGTGTCTGATTGTCTGAGCTAGGTGAGGGAGGAAACTACATTGATGGTCGTCGGCGGTTTTTCTTAAGGCGTAGCTTGCACAACTTGGGGAGGACACTGCACCAAATATGTGCACTAGCATACGATACTCCCTTGGGCGCTGACTGATATCTCCTTGTGGCCACCACAAGAAGCGCAAATAGTCTACCTGGGACCTGTCTACCCTGACCTGGTAGAACATTGACATGATGTCCGCCATGAGCCCAATGGGTTCTTTCCTAAACCTCAAAAGGACACCTATTAGAGAGTTCGTCAGGTCAGGACCCTGCAGTAGCTCCGTGTTGAGGGACACACCTTTGTAGGAAGCGGCACAGTCAAAGACCACCCTGAGCTTCTTCTTTTTGGGGTGGTACACCCCGTGGTGTGGTACATACCAAACCTTTGGCTGGCTCAGTTCCTTCTCTGGGACCTCCTCAGCATAGTTGTTCTCCAGGATGTCATTGAGGAAGGCAACATACTCCTGTTTGAACTGCTCGTTCTTTTCCATTTTCCTTTTTTGGCTTTGGAGGCGCTGTTCTGCCATTGGGCGGTTGTTGGGCATGTTGACTGTGGTTTTCCTGAAGGGTAATTTCAGACTGTAGTGTCCGTCCTGTAGGACTGCCTCATTGGCTATCCCTATAAACCGCTTGTCTTCTACTGACATCTCTGTCTTTTCCTCTGATGCTAGCTCACTGAAATCCTGGTTGTACTGCAAAACCAGAAGCTCTTCCAGATTAGCAACCGAAATTCTGTTCACTGTTGCACTCATTGCGCTGCCATCCCCCCCTCTAAGTGGCCCATTTACAACCCACCCCAATAGTGTTCGGACTGCGTAGGGGCCCTCACCTCGGCTATTGATCACCTCCCATGGCTCTAACAATTTTGGAGCATTCGTGCCTATCAACAACTCCACCTTAGAATTGATGCTGGGAAGTTTGACCTTACCTAGGTACGGCCATTGTGCCACATCTTCCTGTCTGGGGATGCTGCTTGTGGTAACTGGCATTTCTTTCTGAGTGAAGACATCAGGAAGTGGTAGGAAGTTCTCGCTGTCCAGTGCTGAAACTTCCAGTCCAGTTATGACATGAGTTGGAACAGATTTTTCCTGGTTCATTGTGCGAAGTAGGATTTTCTTCCTTTTAGATTGAGCTGGGACATGAGATCTTCAGAGCAGAAGGTGGCAGAGGACCCAGGATCCAGGAGAGCATACACAGACAAGACCTCACTGCCCTTTCCTGCCTTAACATTGACTGGAACAATGGACAGCACACTGTTTTGGTCTCCGGCCCCTATATGGCCGCATAGCCCCGCTGCTGTATGGCCTACAACACTAGAGGGTCCCTCTGCCTCCCTAAACACTTTATCTTTCCTATCTTTCCCGTCAATATGTAGGAGACTTGGGTGAGCTTGCTTACATAGACTACAGGTGAGACGCCTTGTGCAATCTGAACTCATGTGGCCTACGGTGAGACAACCAAAACACATACCCTTGCTCTTTATGAAGCTGAGCTTGTCTCTGTGTGTTTTCCTGGTGAATTGTTCACACATCTCTAAAGCGTCCCTACCTCTACAAAAGGGACAAGATAGCCCAAACCTGGACTCTTTAGGGGCAATGGCAACACTTGTGGCAAAACTGCTGCCTGCTGACTTTGAGACCTGTGACTTTACAGGGGGTCTAGCCTTTCCTTTGCTGGCTGAATAGTCCTGAAGGTCTCCAAAGACTGGATGGGCTGCCATGTGAGCTTGCTTTTCTATAAAGCTGACCAGGTCTAAAACCCTCACCCTGCGGTTGTGCTCTTCCTGCTGCACATAGGCTCTGTTGCGCCATTTCTCCCTGAGTTTAAATGGTAACTTAAGCACGATGCTTCTCATGTTGGACACTGTGTCCAGTTCCTCCAGGTACTCCATCTCCTCCATCGCATTGCAGCAGCTCCGGAGGAATATAGCATAATCCTGCAGCGACTTTGAATCCTCTGCTCTAATATGGGGCCAGGACAGTGCCTTGTCCAGGTATGCACACGAGATCTGGTAATCATGGCCAAAGTTGTCCTTCAGTAACTTTTTTGCTTTCTGGTACCCCCTACCTGGTGACATGTATTCACAGCTTTTGACTAGCTTTTGAGCTTGGCCCCTTGTATACTGGATGAGAAATTGCAACCTGTCTCTGTCATTGTCCGTTTTACACTCAATCATGTGCTCAAAGGAGTGGATGAATGACTTGTACTCCAGGATTTGTCCATCAAAGAGTGGAATGCTTCCTTGTGGTAGAGTAGACAGAAGTTGCTGTTTCACAAGAATCCTTGTCAAGTCGTTTTGAGTCTCCAGAATTTTGGTCAGGTGATTGTCCTGTGTTGAGCTGGGTGTGGATGGAACTTGCCATTGTGACTGTGCTCCAGGTGATTGGGAGCTGATTGGGGGAGCAGTCTGAGGTGAGGTCTGCTGAGGTTGAAACTGGGAAGCAACAGGGAGAGCATGGTGAACAGAGGTTTGTTGAGGTTGCAGCTGGCGAATGGCAGGCGAACTGTGAGCTGAGGCCCGCCAAAGTTGAGGTTGGAAGGTAGCAGGCAGACTGTGAGCTGTGGCCTGATGAGGCTGGGGTTGGGGTTGAGGCTGGAGGATGGCTGGTGGAGCACTGCGAGCTGTGGCCTGCTGAGATTGAGGCTGAGCTGCACTGGTGGGTGTAGGATGGGCAGCCAACTGACTTTGACTCATAGCTGTACCTAGACCAGTAGTGGGAAACTGTATCTGAACACCTGCCTTGGGCCTAACGACTAGGCCTCCTACTACTGGATCAAAAAGTGAACTTTCCACCCTATCCTGCTGTGATGCCCCAGCCGCTGCCTCTGCACCTAACACCGGTCCCTGCTCTGAGTCTGCACCAGCCTGTACAAGACTATACACCAAACCTTCCTGCTCCTTCAGGTAGTTGATTTTTGCATTCGCTGCTTCTAGCTCTGTGCTTACTTCTAAAGCTTCTCTTCTTTTTCTAAATAGCTGTTCCTGCTCTTCTAAAGCATGTTTTTCTTGCAGCCTAGCTGCCTTGGCAATCAAAGCTGCCTTCTCTGCCTCTGCACTAATGCGCAAAGATGAAGAGGTTGATTTGACTGACGACCGTCTGGTACTGACTGATTTGATTGAGGACCGTCTGCTACGGGTTGATTCTGAATCAGTGTCAATGTGACCAGTTTGTTGGAATAAACTTGCTTCTCTTAAATCCTCTTGCTGAGGAACAGTGACAGGGGTGTCAGGGGTTTTCTGAAGTGGTGGACCAGAGGCGGAAGCCTCTGGGCTTTCAACAAGTGATATCCATCGTGACACATTGGAGAGAAAGCGTCCACTTGCGTGAGTTTGGGCCGATACCATTTTTCATCGTCATCCATTCGTGCTTCTTCGTCTATATATTCAACATATGAGTCATGCAAAACTTTAAATTCATCGTAAAAAGCAGTAAACTTTGTCATGTTTCCTTTCACTTCCTCTAGAAAGTCTTTATCGACCATCAAGTTATTCACAATGTTCATTCTCCGTGTTAAGTGGGACATCTTCCCTGCCCGGGCGGAGCGCAAACCCACAGCCTCCTCTGCCATGCCTTTCGGAGTAAATGCCTCTTCGTCTGAACTCTTCAAATCCTTTTCCGAGGTCATGCTCGTTACATATTCTCACAAAAATAAACTTAACCAAACACTTATACGATTCTCTACTTTTGATCAAGCACAAAAGGTTTCCAAAACAATCCTTAACGTGTACGTTATTTCACATTCCGTTTTGGTCCAAGTTCAATGCCATGCATTCAATACGCGCGCGCTTTCATTTCCTTGAACACGTCGTATAAAAGTTGCAAAATAAACGATCGTGGACCAATAACACAAAAGTTTGCGATACTATTATCTTCAGAAAACTTCAAATTACATTATCATGGACCATTTGTCCAACAAATGTTTTATTTAAAGGCACGAACCTAATCCAAAATCAACAGTCTTTGTTCTCCGCGCACCAGGCGCTCCTATGGCGTTTCTTTTCCCCCAGCGTTTTGGTGCGCAAAGTTGCAAATATCATTCCAAAGCGACTCCTCAGCACGTCATTGACTATGTGAAGTGGCAAAAACAAAAGATTGGTTTTTCCTATAACCCCAATGTTCAATTGTTTGTACTAGCCTACGTTCGGAGTGCGGGTTCAGTTGTCAGACTCACAGCCTTTCTCCTTATGTCAACATTGTCTCCATTCCTCAATAAATCCATCCATTAATCCATTGATCCAGAGATGAGTCGACTGTTGCTCTTTGGTCACGTTTATTCACAAAAATAAATATAACAAATATAAACTCTTAAATGTTCGGCATGAGGCCGTGCCTGCTACTAAGGCTGAGGTCAATGAATGTATCTGCTGTATCCGCCTTCTGGCTGCTGCGCGTTGCATGCACCCCTATATGCGGGAGCGCTCACCACCTACAGGGGGGGCACACTGACACGCAAATAAGCCTCAAGTCTGGACATAAACATAAACCTAAACGCGGCTCCTACAATACGCAATACAGATGTTCACACAAAAATGACAAGAAGAAGACCAGCTTCCGCTGCTGAGGTCACATGATGTCCTGTCAACTGCGGAGGTGCCTCTTGTGGAGGTCAGCCATGTTTTCTGCAGCTCGGTCCCTCTCGCTAGCATAGGCCAAGCTTTGAGACGCACCGTGGAACATGCAGAACAAAAATGTGTGGAGCCAGCAGGTCAGGCACCATGCATTCAAAAATATCCCTTCATTTTGGCACAATAATAAGACCATAAAAGAGAAGATGGAGAGATGTGGAGTGGAGGGTAAGACTGAGATATACAGTAGAGCAGATGAAGTGTGTGTTGCTGTCTGTCTGCTCCGTTATCCGCCATGCCTCAACAAAACTCCCAGCTTCGCCTGGCCAAGCTCCAGTCTGGGAGACGCACACACACGCATGCACAAACACACACACACAGACACATGCACACACAGAGACACATGCACACATACATGTGCGCACACACACACACACACACACACACACACACACACACACACACACACACACACACACACACACACACACACACACACACACACACACAGATATTACCAAATGTAACACACAGTGATGTAGCCTACACACCTCTACCATTCCTATCTATATTACCTTGACAGTATTGTACCTAAATCTATGGGCTTGACACATCTGAGAGCCAGTCATGTAGGAGTATCTGCTCCAAGTCTGGCCTCCTGACTGGGTTTGGAGCCAGGCACCACCTAATCAGTTCCTTGCAAGCTATAGGATCAGACATTAGAGAGATGATGTTTGGAACCAACATGGGATTGCCCGGTTTTCAGTTCTATGATATACTATCTGTAGCTTGGCATTTGCTTAGTTTACGCTGTTCCATACTGTTCAAAAAGATACATCTAAGCTCTCCTTCAAGCAACTCTTACATTTGGACACCCTTTTCTGGAAGCTCAGGCGTCCAACCAGAATCTCATACTGTGACTTGAATGGCCGATCCCCAAATACCAGGTTAAAAAGCAGGACTCCCAGGGACCAGACAGTGGCTTCGCGGCCGTGGTATTTTCCAATCACAACCCACTCAGGTGGGCAGAAGTCCTCAGTGCCTGAAAGAGAGAGACAGAGAGAGAGAGAGTGATTATGCCATATCTCTATGTCCATGGTGCATCAGTCCAACACCGTTCAGTCTCCTGCTTCCCTCACCCCAAAACTTTCGGTAGACTCCATCCTTCAGTCGATCCCCGCAGCCAAAGTCGATGAGCTTGACCTTCATGGTGTCGATGTTAATGAGGAGGTTCTCGAACTTAACGTCCCGGTGGAGGACACGGCGGTCACAGCAGTGACGCACCGCCAGCACCACCTGCTTCATGATGGTCTTGGCGAGGTGTTCGTCCACCCGGCCCCCTGTCTGCTTGGTGTACTCAGACAGGTCCATGCATGGGATCGGCCTCTCCAGGACCAGGATGAACATCTCGGGCTGCTCGAACCACTCGATGAGCTCCAGCACGTTCTCACAGCTGGGAGGCTCGCTCACGATCTGCATGAGGGCCACCTCGAGGGGCAGTCTGCGTGATGCTCCAGGCTATGGGGGTTGGGGGGGGGGGGGGGGGGAGAGCGGGAGCGGGGGAAGGGGGGGGGTGACAGGTGAGGGGGGAGGTGGGGGTGACAGTTGAAGGGGGAGGTGGGGGTCTACTTATGGATTGATCCCTTAGAAGCTACAGTGTGCATTTGAAGATGTATGGGTGGAACTTACTTCTGTAGGTGGCATATATATGCTTGGAGAAGAATTTAAATTGGCAACTGGTACCTGTTATGGTGCTGTACGCAAGAATATACTGTACAGTGACCATACTTACGATTCTGATGTAGCGCTCCGATATCTGCTTCCGGACGTACTTAATGGCCACCTGGTCGAGGTGAGGAGGGGCACATATTTGAATATTCAGCCCAATTGTAATGAGCCATACTGACCAGTTACCCAGAAGGGCCTCTTTTAAATTTCTGCAGACTTCTTTATTCAGGACAGGACATACTATATGTAAGGTATTTCCAGGCATGTTAACTCATGAAACAACTTCTTTGCAAAGGGACTAAATATGTTGTTATTTAGCCAATGTATTTGACACTTGGAGGCCTGGTTTAAACACAAAAGCCGTGGTGTGATGTGTATGAGGCAGGGGAGTGAGCAGAAATGCAGAGGAGGAGGAGAGGGTGAACCTGTTTGCCGTCTGCCGTGCGCGTTCCTGCGTAGACGGATCCAAACCCGCCTTCGCCCAGCAGCTTCCCCACAGAGTAGCGGGAGGTGAACCCGTCTGCAAGACACACCTCCCAGGTTCACTCAATCTCCCCTTCAACCACTGTCATGTAACCTCACATTGATCATCTACTCATGGATAGACCAGGATGGATGAGTCTCTCAACATGTGAGGGTGATGGATGGTTGAGGTCCTACCTGTGCATGGTGGGTTGCGCTGGGCCTGGGATGGCTGGTCTGAGGAGCTGGGATCTGAGCTCTGGTTTGTGGGGGCAGGGCCTCTCTTTCTCTTTTTAGAACATTTGAGGGGTTTGTTCTCCTCCTCCCTGGCCCTTTTTTTACCTCTCTTGGCCTGGTTCTCCCTGAGGGGAGGCAAGATGGTCTGGTTCTCCATGAGGGGAGGCAGGATGGTCTGGTTCTCCCTGAGGGGAGGCAGGGTGGTCTGGTTCTCCCTGAGGGGAGGCAGGGTGGTCTGGTTCTCCCTGAGGGGACACTGTGGAATCCTGCGCTGGATCATGGCCCTTGCTCTGGTCTGCACAGGTATATTTTAATGTTTGTTTTAATTAAAACAAAAATAAATATACACGTTAGTGTTGATACTTCAGTTTTATATTTGTTCAGTTTTATATTTGTTAGTCATGTAATTAGCGTAGCATATTACACATTTTAATTTCCTTTTCAATACTATTAAACAAATTAACTCCTCTGACTGATAATACATATTTGCTTTACATTTGTTTTAATCTAAACATGCAAGTTCTTCTTCGTTCAGACTCACTTTAATCAAGCTCCGCTTCCTAGCTACGGGCCAGTCAGGGTGAGCCTCTGTCTTTGTTATCCGAGGCTTTTTAGATGGACCTTCGCCATCGTCCTTTAATTGAGCTCTGCGCTTTCTCTTCATCCTGAACTATTCTACATTCATTAAAACAGACATGATTTTGACTAGAACATTCTGATGCCATGTTAGATCTGTCATTTGCCATTTCACACTAAGGCTGATCAAACATTAATTCAAGGTAGACTAAATGAGTCTACAGTTAAGTATTTCTGCAATTTCATATTTTCTTTAGTAGTCTGTTATTATTCATCCCAGACATTTACTCATATAGTATGATATCAATAGTATGTTTTTCTTTCTGATTTACTGATGTCTTATTCAAATACATACAGAACCTACCATGAGCTGTAGATCTGGGAGGTAATATGATCATAATGTGTGCATGTCAAGTTAGACCATGATCATGGAATATCCACTATTATGACATCATAATACCCACGCAGTAACATTATCATAATGTGTGCATGTTAAGTTAGAGTAGTAGACCATGATCATGGAATGTCCACTATTATGACGTCATAATAGCCATGCAGTTTGCATCACCAGTGTCAATCAATAGGCCTACCTGATGTTGTTAACGGTTTGGCTTAGCCTAGTCTGTAAATCTGTATGCACTATTAATTTAATTCAATTGAAATAACGGGGAACACTAAAAAAAACGTCACTCTATGTTGAAACATTTCAAGCCTATTACCCCGCAGAATTGCTACCAAAAAAATAAATAAATGTATTTGATGCAAGTTAGCTAATCTCGCATTACCTTATCACAGATCTCCGACCAAGCATCTGAAACTCTTTATGGACGGCTATGCTCTTCTCAACTCTTTGCTATGCTAGTGTCAAATTACCCAGTCATGGAAGAAAGCATAGGCTGTGTCTATGGTGACATGTAGATCATTTCATGAATGTCCTAAAACATCTTAAACATCACAATACAGACATGTGCAAAGGCCCCATCTATGCATCGATGAGCGGAAGCGTCCGACACCGGTCGGAGGCGATTAAGCCTCACCCACACCGGTCTGGGTAAGTCCATCCCGGGAGGGGAAGGACCGGCGGCCGGGATGAAATCACAGAGTCTGCAGGTGTTCTCCTCCCACTCCACACGTCAGATGTGGTCCGCCCATCCTGCCTCACTGATGTTAAGATCTCTTCATTGCTGCAGGAGATCCCGTGCGGCACAAAAGGGTGTCTCGACTTGAGACGCTGGGGAGGCTCCGCTGTTGCAGTGAGCCTGTCGTGGAGCAGGAGGTTCGGCAGGCGAGACGTGCTGTGGTTCCTGTGCGGCGGAGGCCAGCGGGCTGGATGCCTGCGAGGATGGGAAGGTTCTTCTGCTTCTACTTCTGTTGTGTTCCTCCACTCTCTCTATGCTGCTGCTGCGTTCCTCCACTCTCTCTAGGGTGCTGCTGTGTTCCTCTACTCTCTCTAGGGTGCTGCTGTGTTCCTCTACTCTCTCTAGGGTGCTGCTGTGTTCCTCCACTCTCTCTAGGGCATGGGTTCCCAAACTCCATCAATGTGGGCCTCCCCTCTGAAAACAGTGACACACCCGCGCCCCCCCAACCCCCAGACAAATTTGTCCATTTTGCAAGGCTGCATTAGCTAGCTCATAACATTACACAGCTAAGTTAGCTCGGTAGCACCTGTTGCTAGTTAACGTTATGACGTTTTCGCACAATACATTCAGACCTGCGGGGGGAGGCTCTCTCTGCACTATCCACAAATTTAGTATACATCTCTCCCATTATTTATTTAGATCTTCTGGCCTTTAAAATCACGTTTCATTCATAAAAACCAGACATTTAAAAAAATAAAAAACATGTTTTTCCTTCTTCTTTTTTTTCTGACCATCCCTCCGCGCCTCCCCTGAATTTCTTTGGGGCCCCCCAGGGGAGGCCCGCCTCACAGTTTGGGAATGCCTGCTCTAGGGTGTTGTGCTTCTTCACTCTCTCCAGACTACTGCTGTTTTTCCTACATAACAATGATTTAAGTAAAATTATGATTTCATGGGATTTTTAGACTGACATTCAACTATTAATTGAAATATCTGTCTATTAGGGATGTCACAATACCAGACATTGGTTGTGAATACCAGCAGTGAAATTCCACGATCCTCGCTAACCAATTCGATACCAAAGTTGAAAAAATATATCCCATGTAGGCTACTTCAACATACACTACTTTTTTTCTTCTTCTTTTTTAAACACCCTCCAGCCGATACTGTGAAAGGAAATTTATGAGATTTCAGTTGGCAAATATAGCTAATAACTGTAAAAAAAAAAACTAGACAGGGAGGCTTTCATCAATATAAACAGACCTGAGTAGGCCTACCTAATGCTCCATGAGATGGACAAGCCATCAGCGGTGTAGCCTATAGGTGCAGTAACGTTACCTACAACGGCTTTCACGGGCTGGCTAGATATGAATATTCAATGTCTCTCCTAAAATGGGAGAGACGCAACAACCCCCGTCAGGCCAAAAATAAATATTAGTTTTATTGTCCAAAGTGGAAGACTTTAATGTCGCTAACGTTTTAGCATAAGTTAATGGAGTTTAATATGGCGGAAATTAGCATCAGGCTAGTGCGGACAATTTCTAGTTGTAGCCCATCGGCTAGTATTCATTGCCAAGTAGTGAGGACGTTGTGATGTCTCATTCAAATCTCGTGAAGGCAGCAAAATAAGTTCTACATCGTGGAGCTACGCCCCATAGGGGGGCGCTAGCGCTCCTATTGGTAACCCATGTTGGCATGCCAACAACCAATCTGAAGATAAACATGTACTCTTATCGTCTTAACCAATCACAGACCCCCCACCTACTATAAAGGTGGCTAAACCCCAGCAATCTTCTCTCCCATTTTCAGACGAGCTATCAAGCACCTGAAGGAAGCCTTCTGAAGAATATGAAGAGAACGAAGAAGAGCGAGAAGAACGGCGGCGACCTACCTCTGAGGGACTCCGGCGCTGCTGGATCCCCTATGGACGGCCCCGCCCCTCCTCTTCTGGAAGATGCCCCGCGGGTCGAGGACTGCGGCTGTGGTGCCTTGGACCCGGACGACCGCCACGACCGGTGTGTGGCGTGCCTGGGGAAGAGCCACGCTGAAGAGGGAGTCTCTCCCAACCCGCCGTGCTCCCAGTGCGCGCTGCTGCCCTCTGAATTCAGGCGTGCCCGCCTGGACTTCTGGCGCGCACGGAGTACCGTCCCCTGTCCTCTCCCCTCCTGCGAGTCCGAGCCTTCCGACGACGACTCTGGGGATAGAAGTGACTCGGAGGACAGTGGGGAGTTGCCCGCCTCCCAGGGCCCCTCCCCACGCACGGGCTCATCTGTGTCTGGTTCTGAGCCCCCCGCCGGCGGCGAGGGCGGCCCCCCAGACGATGAGCCCCGGGATTCCGGTGGGGCCAAGCCGCGCGTATTCCGGAGGGTGTTCCCCGGTATACTTGAGCGCGCGGCGGTCTCCATCGGAATCCCCCTCCCGTCAGAGCCTGAGGCGAGTTGCACCAACCTCTGGGGCATTTCTTGCTTCGAGCTCTCGACGCGGAGAATCAAGCGGCCCCTCCCTGTCATGGAACATATCGACAAGTTTGTCGAGAGTACCTGGGTGGCGCCTCTCGAGCAGGCTAAGGCCCCGGTTCGCGCCTGGACTGACGCCACGCGTGTGTCCGGCTATGAGCGCGACATCTCCGGTGGCATTCCGGCGCTCGAGCCCTCCTTTGCCGCCCACTTCGCTCCTGGCGCGGCTGCGTGGAGCAATACCAAGAAGCCTCAGCTTCCCGGGGCGCGAGACCGACAGGCGGCTACCCTCTCCGACCGCATGTATGTCCTCGCTGCCCAGGCCACGGCCGCCGTTTCCTCCATCTCCATCCTAGTCACTACCCTGGCATCGGAGTTGAGCAGCGGCGCCTCGCCATCGCCCGAACGGGTTCCCGACCTCCAAGCTGCGGCTGGAGCGGCCATGCAGCTCTGCCAGGCTGCCGCGATCTGCACTGGCCGCGTCATGGCTAACGCTGTGGTGCACCATCGCCTGCTGTGGCTGGGCGTCTCCTCTGTAAACGACACAGCTCGCACGGCTCTGCTGAACGCTCCCATCTACCGGTCCGGGCTGTTCGGCTCTGCCGCCGGCGAAACCCTGGAACTCCTCGGCAAAGTTGAGGAGCAGTCCAAGCTGGTGGCCAGGCATCTCGGGGTCAAGAGGACCCAGTCTGCTGCCTCCCGTGCCCCCGTAAAGAGGAGGAAGAGGAAGGCGAGGTCCGCCCCTCCGAGGGCTGCCCCCGGTCCCCCTCCCGCGAACCAGCGATCCGCTCAGGCTCCCCATGCTCCTTCCACCGCTCGCCAAGGTCCTGCTCCGCAGTGGAAGAGAAAGAAGCCCGGCACTAATGCGTGACAATTAACGTCTGCTCAGGCTGCTATTGTTCCCTATGGCCCTCCCCTCACGTTAGAGGATGGTTGTGGTCCCTGTATTAGGGGTTCTCACAATAAAGAGCATGTTCATGTGTACACCGGTGGTCACTTGTGTCATTTCCATGCTCGACAGTCTGATGCTATGATTAATGTGTCTCTGGGTTCTGGTTCTGAGATGGTTGCGCCTGCTCCTCCGCTCTCTGCCGAGAGAATTAAGTCTGTGGAGGGTAGCGCTGTTCTGCCCCGTTATCATGTCTCAAGTAAACTACGGGCCAGTTCATCCACTCAGTTAGCTAGCGCTAGCCTGGCTACTCTTCCTACCCCGGCGGGGATATCAAGGAAGTTTGTCGGGCAGCCTTCCCCCTCCACGGGTCAGCTTTCTGCAGCTAAACTTTCCGTTTCCAAGAGAAAGGCTCGCCATAGAGTTAATCCTGTGTCTCGCTTGGTGTGTAATACTGGGAAGGCGTTCTCTGCTACTTCTACGGTGAGCGCAGGTATTCGTGTCCCGCACCATCGTGAACGGCTGGGAAATGAAGCCCCTGTGTCTCGTTCGACTAAGCTACTCTCGCACACAGCCCGAGAGACGGTTGATGTCGTTAGGACCGTTAAGCGAACTTCATTTGAAATTGAGCGCTCGCTCGGCTATACTTCAAATTTGAATGATCGTACGTCATTGGTTCCCTCCGTTGCGCTGCATCGGTATGGGTCGTCTGCCTCATTTGCATATGGGAGCAAGATTCCCCGACTTTTCGCGGCAAGTTCAAAGGCGTCTGCCTCCACACAGACTGAGTCTATGTCGGCTCATTTGCATACAATGACTGGGCTCCGCTACTTCAGCCATCTGCCTCATTTGCATATGAGAGCGATGCTCCTTTTCCTTGCGTTGTGAGCGATACAAGGGCTACCGCTACACAGGTTAAGTCGGTGGCCTCTTCATGTGCATACACTAACGCGGCCCCACTGTCTGCAGACATGTTAGTTGATTTTCACAACAGCTCTCGGGCTACTTACGAGCTTACGTCTCCAGGCTCTGGAGGACGTTTACACTGTTCTGACATTGATGTTGCCCCCACTTCAAGTAAGTCGGTGTGTGATGACAGTGTCTGCGGTTCGCCTCCCTTTCATATGCGGCCCCCCTTGGACTGCTGCAGCCCCCACGGGTGGGGAGGTGCCAGCGGTGGCGGTCGGGGCCGTTCTAGAATACGATCACTTTCTGGCGAACGTCCCGCGCACGGCGGCGGGCCCTCTCTCGCGATGCAGAGTGGCGTGGATGCGGTTGCCATGCCTCCCTCGCTGGCTGTTTCGCATCCTGACATCTGGGTATGCGATTCAGTTTATCGCCCACCCTCCGTCCTTCACCGGGGTGGTGGAGACTGTGGTCTCGGTTCCGCGGCAGGAGAACGCTCTCCAGTCGGAGATAGCGGAGCTCCTATCCAAGGAGGCGATAGCGGTGGTTCCACCGAGCCGCTCGGGGGCGGGATTTTACTCTCGTTACTTCCTCGTCCCGAAGCGAACAGGGAGGATGCGTCCCATCCTCGACCTGCGCCTTCTGAACAAATGCCTAGCCAAACGGCATTTTCGTATGCTCACAGTGAGGCACCTGTTGGACTCCGTTCTCCAGGGAGACTTCTTCACAAGCATAGATCTAAAGGACGCATACTTTCATGTTCCCATCAGAGAGGGTCACAGAAGGTTTCTGCGTTTTGCCGTCCAGGGTGTGGCTTACGAGTACACCAGGCTCCCGTTCGGTTATGCGCTGGCGCCTCTGGTGTTTTCCAAGTGCCTAGAAACCGCGATTCTACCGCTGAGGCGCGAGGGCATCAGAGTGCTCGCCTACCTGGACGACCTTCTGATCCTCGCCTCGTCAGCCGCTCAGGCCAGGTCGCACACCTCCCAGCTTGTGACTCATCTCACAGGCTTGGGATTCGCCATCAACTGGGAAAAGAGCACGCCGCGCCCGTCTCAGTCTGTCATTTATCTGGGTCTCAACTTGGACTCTGTCTCTATGCGCGCGTCCCTGGCGGCTCCGAGGCGCGATGCTCTGGCCCAGGCACTCTCTATCTGCCTGCCAGGGAGGGTGGCCACGGCTCTGACGGTGATGCGTTTGCTGGGCTTAATGTCATCGGCCCACGCGGTGGTTCCACTGGGCCTCCTGCACATGCGTGGCTTACAACGTTGGTTCGCACGTCTTCGTCTGAATGTCATCAGGGACAAATTCAAGATGGTGACGTTGCCCGGGTCCCTGGCTGCGGACTTGGCTTTCTGGAGGAACCCGCGCATCATCGCGCGTGGTGTCCCTCTAGGCAGGGTGTCGTTCCGCATACCGATTTTCACCGCGGCAGGTCGCCCTTTGCCTGGCCGGGTGCGCGCGCACTCCACTAGAGGAGTTGCCGCTTCGGTTGCGCTCTTTCAAGGGGTGTGTGTGGAGGATATCTGTGCTGCGGCGTCCTGGGCGTCGCCGTCGCCTTTTATCCGCTTCTATCTACTGGATGTGCCCTCTAGCTCCCTGGCAGACTCTGTCCTGAGTGTCGCTGCTGGGGCCACGCCCTGAGATGGCGTGGCTGTGTTGGTCGGTAACTTCCCGGCCAATTTTACTTGCATGTTTATGCAGCTTGACCATTGTTCCGCCCCCTGTGCGGGGTGCGCGGCCTTTGGTTTTTAGCTCCTGGTGGACACCAGGGGACCCTTGCGTTCCGTTTGCGGTCCTTTGCCTCGTCCGCCCGTCTTATTGCCTGACCGGCCCTCCGTTGGGGTTCGGGTGGAGGGAGTTGCAGTTTACTACTGTGTGGTGCTTGTGTACTCCCTTGCCTCCAGGCCTCCAGTGGGTTGATGTTTTTATGTCGGCCTGGCCCGCGTACATTGTGGGCATCGCTGGAGCTCCGCCTATTACCAATAGGAGCGCTAGCGCCCCCCTATGGGGCGTAGCTCCACGATGTAGAACGAAGGTTACGTATTGTAACCCCAGTTCTACGAGTGGAGCGGAGCCCCATAGGGTTTTTTCCGGGCCCTGCCTCTAGCTTTCTAGCTCGTCTGACTTAGTGTGGGAGAGCAGATTGCTGGGGTTTAGCCACCTTTATAGTAGGTGGGGGGTCTGTGATTGGTTAGGACGATAAGAGTACATGTTTATCTTCAGATTGGTTGTTGGCATGCCAACATGGGTTACCAATAGGAGCGCTAGCGCCCCCCTATGGGGCTCCGCTCCACTCATAGAACTGGGGTTACAATACGTAACCTTCGTTCTCTCGTCGTGACTCGTGAGCTGAGCTCACTTCCTTGTCAACACAATAATTCCCCAAATGACCAGAAAAAGTAGCTAGATTTGTCGCTTTTCATGAAATAAGTCGCCAGGGGGGTCTGGAAAGTCGCTAAGTTGGCATCACTGGATCATGGATGTATTATAAAAAGTGGATAAGGCATGCAAAGACGGCGGCCCATTCAATCCAATGAAAGTTGCTCAGTGGCGCATGAAGCAGGCCCCCATGGCCAGGAACAGACAGTTTTTGGCGTAGAGGCCAAGCTCGGTATTGCAAGTGGCGCCAAGAACCTGAAACCTATGAGGAAACTGAATCTGAACTGAAACTGAAAAACCTAAATCCCCCACTACACTGAAGTTACAGTAATATGGGTACTGTAGAGCCACCTATGAATGAATCATGGTCCAAATTTAATGGTGAGTTCCATGGCCCATGCTGCACCCCTCCACCGAGTTTCATGCATATTGGGCCAGTAGTTTTTGTTTAATCCGACAGACACACACACACACACACACACACACACAGACAGACAGGGGCAAAAACATTACCTTCCGCCCTGCTGGGTTTTGCCCCTGGGGCGGAGGTAACTAGTATCCAGAAAGCCGCCACCCCAGGACAATCCCAGTCAAAACAGCCCACATGGCTGAGCGCACATAGATCACACATTGGGGAGGGTAGATCCATGAGGTAGCGTATTCTTGGAGAGAGTATAGTCTGTAATGAGTTAAGGTGAATAAGCTTATGGTTGGGATTTTTAGACGTGTTAAGCAAGTTATCCGACACAGTCATCCAATACATTTCTCCTTTGGAACAATCAAGGTCTCTCTCTCATACCTGGTGGACAGCAAGAGGTTTCCAAGAAGATTCTATTTAGTCGAGTGGATAAGTTCAAGACTAAACCCCTTGTCTGCGCTCCCACATCTAACAGTGTGAAGCTCATGGGTGTATAGATATGGGGGGGGGGGGGGGGGGGCAGGGGGCAGGGGTCACCACATCACAGTAGGGGACAGGGGTCACCACATCACAGTAGGGGGCAGGGGTCACCACATCACAGTAGGGGACAGGGGTCACCACATCACAGTAGGGGGCAGGGGTCACCACATCACAGTAAGGGACAGGGGTCACCACATCACAGTAGGGGACAGGGGTCACCACATCACAGTAGGGGGCAGGAGTCACTACATCACAGTAGAGGACAGAAGTCACCACATCACAGTAGAGGGCAGGGGTCACCGCATCACAGTAAGGGGCAGGGATCACCACATCACAGTAGGGGGCAGGGATCACCACATCACAGTAGGGGGCAGGGGTCACCACATCACAGTAGGGGGCAGGGGTCACCACATCACAGTAGGGGACAGGGGTAACTACATCACAGTAGGGGGCAGGAGTCACTACATCACAGTAGGGGACAGGGGTAACTACATCACAGTAGGGGGCAGGGGTCACCACATCACAGTAGGGGGCATGGGTAACTACATCACAGTAGGGGGCAGGGTTCACTACATCACAGTAGGGGTCACAACATCACAGTAGGGGGCAGGGGTCACCACATCACAGTAGGGGGCAGGGGTAACCACATCACAGTAGGGGGCAGGGGTCACCACATCACAGTAGGGGGCAGGGTTCACTACATCACAGTAGGGGTCACAACATCACAGTAGGGGGCAGGGGTCACCACATCACAGTAGGGGGCAGGGGTCACCACATCACAGTAGGGGACAGGGGTCACCACATCACAGTAGGGGGCAGGGGTCACCACATCACAGTAAGGGACAGGGGTCACCACATCACAGTAGGGGACAGGGGTCACCACATCACAGTAAGGGACAGGGGTCACCACATCACAGTAGGGGACAGGGGTCACCACATCACAGTAGGGGGCAGGAGTCACTACATCACAGTAGAGGGCAGAAGTCACCACATCACAGTAGAGGACAGGGGTCACCGCATCACAGTAAGGGGCAGGGATCACCACATCACAGTAGGGGGCAGGGGTCACCACATCACAGTAGGGGGCAGGGGTCACCACATCACAGTAGGGGACAGGGGTAACTACATCACAGTAGGGGGCAGGAGTCACTACATCACAGTAGGGGACAGGGGTAACTACATCACAGTAGGGGGCAGGGGTCACCACATCACAGTAGGGGGCATGGGTAACTACATCACAGTAGGGGGCAGGGTTCACTACATAACAGTAGAGGGCAGGGGTCACCACATCACAGTAGGGGGCATGGGTAACTACATCACAGTAGGGGGCAGGGTTCACTACATCACAGTAGGGGTCACAACATCACAGTAGGGGGCAGGGGTCACCACATCACAGTAGGGGGCAGGGGTAACCACATCACAGTAGGGGGCAGGGGTCACCACATCACAGTAGGGGGCAGGGTTCACTACATCACAGTAGGGGTCACAACATCACAGTAGGGGGCAGGGGTCACCACATCACAGTAGGGGACAGGGGTCACCACATCACAGTAAGGGACAGGGGTCACCACATCACAGTAGGGGGCAGGAGTCACCACATCACAGTAGAGGGCAGGGGTCACCACATCACAGTAAGGGGCAGGGGTCACCACATCACA
Source organism: Borostomias antarcticus (assembly GCF_949987555.1). NCBI lineage: Eukaryota > Metazoa > Chordata > Actinopteri > Stomiiformes > Stomiidae > Borostomias > Borostomias antarcticus. The sequence continues at coordinate 24,751,075 of NC_140234.1, forward strand.
GTAGGGGGCAGGGGTCACCATATCACAGTAGGGGGCAGGGGTCATCACATCACAGTAGGGGACAGGGGTCACCACATCACAGTAGGGGACAGGGGTCACCACATCACAGTAGGGGGCAGGGGTAACCACATCACAGTAGGGGGCAGGGGTCACCACATCACAGTAGGGGGCAGGGGTCACTACATCACAGTAGGGGGCAGGGGTCGCCACATCACAGTAGGGGGCAGGGGTCACCACATCACGGCCAGGGAGGGAGGGAGTAGAAGTGTACTGAAAGATAATAACCGTCCCAAGATCTCTGCGCTAAGGTAGATGGATGGCCTTGGACGACTAGGAGAACCAGGGATGCCTTGACTTTGGTCTCCTTCTGAAGCTCATTATGTGGATGTCTCATCCCATAGTGAGGAGACTGCATGTTTAGCCGCTATTGAATAGATTCCCTGCAGGTTTAAGTGCTGTTGAATCTATTATCTGCTATTACTTGGTGAGTGTGTGGCTAGTGGGTAGAACACATGCTGGGAGGATCTCATAAGGGAACGTGTTCCACCTACAGAACAGACACCCACAGAGGATTTCATTAAGGAACATCATGAATTCCACCTAGGGAAATAACAATCTCAGATCATGGATAATTACTGTGCCTCTTCCTCAAGCCTAAAGCACATCTAGCGTTCGTCAGAGCGCTGGAACTGGAAAAAAGACTTTATGTTTATTTTAGGGCTGTCAATTGATTAAATCATATTAAGTGGATTGATTCATACAAAATACTACTACTACTTCTACTACTACTACTACTACTAATAATAATAATAATAATAACACAAATAATAATACTAATAATAATAATAATAATACAAATAAAAATAACACTACTACTACTACTAATAATAATAATAATAATACTTCTTCTTATTTTATTATTATTATTATTATTATTATTAATATTATTTAGAGCAATTTGTGTATTTTGTGTATATTGTGTATTGTGTGTATTTTATTCAGCATAATTAAGTGCACTAATTAACGTGTTAAATAGCCCTTCTATATGTGTGCTTTACATAATTCAAAACAATGAGATTCAAATTCACTTTTGCAGAACGTTAATTTGATGCTTGGCTTCAGGATTACATGCTTCCCACAGTGGTAAGATGCTTCAGAAAATTTGTGCCCACGACTGATTGTACTGTACAACAAACAGGCACTGCTGTTTGCTGCTTGTCTGTACATGTCTGTGCATTTCTGAATGTAACTAAACCTTGTACTGTAACATACAGCAGCAGCATGAAGAGTTGCTATGTTACAGAACTGGCAGTGCCCCATTTACACCTTGCATTAAAATGTGTGTTGGGTGATCAGATTGTAATCTGATAGTTAAAACAACATGAAAGTACAGGTGTAAATGCACCCAAAATGTTTTGAAGATGGATTGTGATCTGATCAGCCAGACCTCCTCTGGAGGTAGTCAGGGACTCATTGCAACAGCACTGAACACAAGTGTAAACACAAATGTGTTTTCAATCCACATAAAGCAGTATTAAACCAATGCTGCTTTTGGTTGTTTGAGCTAGATTAAGCAATCTGATCTCAATCGGATCTCACTGGAGACACATATGAATGCCAGGTGTAAATGTAATCAGGTAAATCACATCTAGATACAATCTACTGAAGATATGAGACACATTTTAATGCCAGTTGTAAATGGGGTCAGTGTGTAGTGTACTAATGGAGTCTTAGGATCTATAGCACAGAAAAACAAAATCCCTCCAAATGTTATATGGATCAGGAGAGGTCATGCAAAAAATAACATCTACAGTAAGAACAGCATCAGTTTTGCTGGATATTCTATTGGACTCAACGTGGTGGGCAACTGAGTCTTGACACAATTCCATTAACTAGCCTACTGATGAGGTCAAACATAACAGATGTCAAAACTGTGCTGTTCAAAAATTACACACACACACACACACCCACACACACTTTATGAAGCTGTAATGAACCATTATAAGATGCACCTCGTCTAAAGCAGGACTGGGAATAAGATGGGCCAAATTACCTTTCAACATGTGAGAGAATACAGGGCACATCAGGATTTGTTTAACATTGTTAGACAATACAATCTCCTTCCATCTGGTGAGTCCTATCTACACACACATACATGTGCATACACACACACACGTGCATACACACACACACACACGCGCGCGCACACACAAACACAAACATGTTAAACAGGATCATACAGGGTGCCCTACTTTACTCAGATCGGCCCTATTTCCCTCCAGTCCGTTCTGTCTGTGTGAGAAAGCATTGCTTTGTGCCTCTCTGTCTCAGGTAATTGCCTCTGATGGTCAGAGAGAGCTGGTTGATGCTGCCAGGGAAAGGGATGTCTGGGGCCCCCTGCTGGAACTGCTGCCTCCGCGACCCGACCCCGGATAAGCGGATGAAGATGGATGGATGGGTCAGAGAGAAGCCGTAGCTCCTTTATTTTATTAAACCTTTATTTTACCAGGGAAGTCCTATTGAGACAGAGGTCTCTTTTACAAAGGAGCCCTGGGCTGCGTTTCCCAGAGTCATCATAGTGCTACGTTCACCGTAAGCTACGGCGTTCCCTCTGGGAAATGCAGCCCAGACCAAGACAGCCACAAAGGGTTTCAATACAGACAAATCAGTACAAATACATTACACAGCCCCATGATGCTCCTTCATGATTTACACTTAAGCCCTGATATCCTGATATTTTATAAAATTATTGAGCCCATACCGAGTCTTCTAGTCTTTGCTGCGATTTGTTGTCTCAGAAAAAAGAGACGTTGACATCAGATGCACTTTGACAAAAGTTGAAGTATTTTCAACAAAAAAAGGTGCTTGCATTTTTTGCTGTTCATTGAAAAAAGGCGGAGTGGATTGGGGGAAAAAAGGCGATGAGTACCCTCCCTGTTGAGAGGGATCCTGTGTGAGCTCACACCATGTCTCCTCATTCCAGAGCTGAATAGATGATAGATGATAGATGAGATTTGTGGTTTCACCCAGGGGCATCCTCAGTCAGCATGTGGGACTAGTCTTGGACACAGAAAAAGGAGGATGAGGAGGAAGAGAGGTAGATTAAAAGACCCAGCTACCATTGTTGATCAGTAGCATGTTGTGATGCTCAAGATGAAGGTTTGAAAAGAAGCTGCAATCCATGGACACAAAGCTGGGTTTTCCTGGTGAAGGGAGTAGTTATTGACTGCATAGCCCCTGATTTTCCAGGCAGTCACAGTGGGCCTCATATATCAAAGGAGTGCAGATCTGAGCTAGGGCTGCACGATTATGAATGTGAATGAATTATGAAAAAAATAATAATTGCGATTATTTGCTTCAAAATGGTAATTGCGATTAATAATTGTGATTCATATTTAATATATAATATTAATATATAATAACCAAAATGCTCCCAAATCACGGACGTTGATCCCTTTCTTGCTACTAACTCACTGACCTTGTTTTCGCTCATTTTTTCACTACTCACGGCTGCTGGTACTCTTGTGACACTGGTCTTGACCTACTGCTATCTGTCTTCTCAGTGAAATTGCTGCGCACATCGCACTCAGCGGGAACGCATGTGATTGGTCAGACAGCATAAGCGCCTGTGATTCGTCCGTGTAGTCCTAGCACACTCAATTCAAAGAAAAAATATTTATAACATTAATCGCGGCCTTTTGTGATTAGTTAATTGCGGAGGTCAAAATCGCGATTTCGATTAATTCACGATTAATTGTGCAGCCCTAATCTGAGCGCAGATCCGATCGCAGAAATGATGGCACGACGGTGTCCATGTGATTTATCAAACATTCGTATGCTGCCAATCCCATCATACAAATGATCGGGCGTTGATCAATTTGGCGGATGAAAACAATTGTCATTTAAATATCAACGCCCCTACATATTTGGCCCTTAAATATCACACCCCTACATATTTGCCCCTGTAGTTTACGGCATGGAGATACAAATTACGGCCAGAACTAGAAGATTCTCTGACTCTTGTCCAATGACAACTCTTCACTCTCCATGGAAAGATTCTGTAAAACCATCTTGCATCAGACAGCGAGCGAGCTGGGCAGCTTCCTTGTTTAATTGTAGCCTATGCAAAAACCACTGCACATTGCTGTCAATTTGAGGATTTATAATAATAATGTGGGAAGCCCACTGGCCCAGTAAATCAGGGCACATGTGTGGCACAACTAATAGACTGCATTAATCACTGCTGCTCCTCCCTGGCTAATAATTCCTGTCCTGTACACTCCACTGGGACCTCATATCCAGTCCAGTCTTTTGTCCTGGTCCAGTCCTCTTTTTTTCTGGTCCTGGTTTTGTCTGGTCTGGTTTGGTTTGGTCTGGTTTAGTTTGGTCTGGTTTAGTTTGGTCTAGTCCTGGTTTGGTATGGTTTGGTTTGATCTGGTCATGGTCTGTTCCTGGTCCTAGTCCTTGTCTGATTTGGTTTGGTTTGGTCTGGCCTGGTTTGGCCTGGACTGGCTTGGTCTATTCTGTTTGGTCTATTCTAGTCTAGTCTGGTCCTGGTCCATTCTGGAACTTCCATACACCTTCGCTGGATATGCAAAAAACAAGATGTCCCCGTCCTCTCGTCATGGTGTTGATCCCTCTGTCCTCCCCCCCACCAGCGCTACCAGGGGCTCTGCTAGGATGACGGGTTCCCCCTGTGCCGGGAGATGACACATAACAAATGGAGAACCCGTGCCTCTGCTCAGAATAGCCCAGGTACACGGAACACTAATGAACTGAACAGATCCCAGTGGATCCTGTCATCATACTGCCCCATCTGATGTTCAGAATATAGGCCAATCACATGCAGCAATGTGGATTTTATTTTTACCGTTTGTCAGTGAGACTAGCTGGAGGAGGTCCTCTCAGAGGAGGACTGCTGCTGTTTGTTTGTTTTAAGAATTTTAGACTGGCCTGTGAACTAAAATCGTCTGGACATAACACATATTTGTAGACTCACTTTAGCTCCCGACTTCTAGCCTGGCTCCAGCCCCTGTAACTGAATCAGAATTTTCAAAATGTGATTTAGGATCTGGAAAGGCTCATGTCCAGAGTGATTTTTCAGTTGGAAAATCTGCATCCTTTGAATGTGATGATGCAATGAAACTGCTTCAAACTACTATGATGATGATTATGATGATGATGGGCTATTCAACCTAGAGCAGTGTTTCCCAAACTTTTTTTCTGGAGACCCACTTTTTAAAAATGACAAATCATCGCGACCCAATTCACAAGGCCTTATCTATAAATCGTGAGAAGAGTGAGTTTGCGCATAAATGAATGTCCCCGACCATTTTTACTGACTTCTCTGCATCACCATATTATCTTTAACAGGTAAACCAGCCATTTCAAAGAGATATACGTTTGATAAATCACAACTTTTTCTTATGCATGTGTTATTGAAAACATATGGCCTACACATGTTACTTTATAAATGAAATAAAATAAATGCATTTAGGCAGAGTTACAGTACCTGGCTCTCATTTTTATTTCCTCAGTGAAACAAACAGATTAAATTGTATACAATTATCATTACGAACATTCTACTATAAAAACATGCTTGAAAGTTTTTTTTTTGAGTAGGCTATGTTATCCAGCCTGACCTGTTAGAGGTCCAGTCTGACCTGTTAGAGGTCCAGTCTAACTAAGACTAAGTTCCACTGATTGTCACACACCTGAGTGTGTGAAATTTGTTCTCAGCATTTGACCCATCCCCTGGGGGAGCGGTGAGCAGCGGTGCCGCGCTCGGGAATCATTTGGTGATCTAACCCCCCAATTCCAACCCTTGATGCTAAGTGCCAAGCAGGGAGGCAATGGGTCCCATTTGTATAGTCTTTGGTATGACTCGGCCGGGGATCGAACCCACAACCTCCCAGTCTCTGGGCGGACACTCTACCTCTAGGCCACAGAGCTGGTAGACAGTCTGACCTGTTAGAGGTCCAGTCTGTCCTGTTAGAGGTCCAGTCTGACCTGTTAGAGGTCCAGTCTGACCTGTTAGAGGTCCAGTCTGACCTGTTAGAGGTCCAGTCTGTCCTGTTAGAGGTCCAGTCTGACCTGTTAGAGGTCCAGTCTGACCTGTTAGAGGTCCAGTCTGTCCTGTTAGAGGTCCAGTATGACCCCCTCTATCCTAGAGATGTTTCAGTGTTTGAATTGTGCCTAGGGAGACAGCAATGATTCTGTTGCCAAGTCCAGATCGCTCCTGTAGGCAGCTGAATCTCACACACACACACACACACACACACACACACACACACACACACACACACACACACACACACACACACACACACACACACACACACACACACACACACATATTCTTCTGGCTGTGTGTGTATGTTGGAGGGGTGGACAGGTTGGTTAGTGAGTGAGTAGGAGCTCCTACATCCAACCTGAGTAGATGCTGCACAATGTCCACTCCAAAATGTGCCCACGACGTCTGGGGGAGAGAGAGAGAGGGAGAGAGAGGGAGACGGAGAGGGAGAGAGAGAGGGAGAGAGAGGGAGAGAGAGAGGGAGAGAGAGAGAGAGGGAGAGAGAGAGGGAGAGAGAGTAAAGCAGTAAAGCAGAAACAGTAGTTTAGTGGTTGTGTGAATGTTCAAGGAGGTGGGGTGGGAGGGAGGTGAGGAAGTGGGGCAGGCGTGAAGAAAAATAGGGTAGAGATTATAGGGAGGTGGAGATGATAGAGAGGTAGAGATGATAGGGAGGTGGAGATCATAGGAAGGTAGAGATGATAGGGAGGTAGAGATGATATGGAGGTGGAGATGATAGGGAGGTGGAGATGATAGGGAGGTAGAGATGATAGGGAGGTAGAGGTGATAGGGAGGTAGAGATGATAGGGAGGTGGAGATGATAGGGAGGTGGAGATGATAGGGAGGTAGAGATGATAGGGAGGTAGAGGTGATAGGGAGGTAGAGATGATAGGGAGGTGGAGATGATAGGGAGGTGGAGATGATAGGGAGGTAGAGATGATAGGGAGGTAGAGGTGATAGGGAGGTAGAGATGATAGGGAGGTGGAGATGATAGGGAGGTAGAGATGATAGGGAGGTAGAGGTGATAGGGAGGTAGAGATGATAGGGAGGTGGAGACGATAGGGAGATTTTCATACTTCCTCCCTGTAGAGAACACATACTAATGTTCTCCCCTCTATCTACTGAACACCTTCATCATCTACTGGTGTAGAAACACACACAGCTGGGCCAGTCTGACACCAATCCCCTCCAGTCCGACTGGATACTGGTCCAACACAGTCCAGAAACTTATTCAAATCAATGCATAATAATGACCTGGTATATTTGCCACACTTAGTCAATAATGAAATACCTGTACATATTTTAAGACTGTACATTGTCCCTGCTTAATCATTTATATGAATGAGAGGGATAGGGAGACTCAGAACTAGGATACAATGAGAGAAGAGAGAGAGAGAGAAGAGAGAGAGAGAGAGAGAGAGAGAGAGAGAGAGAGAGAGAGGAGCAGGGAGTGTGAGATCCAGAGGAACTGTTAGAGGAGCAGACAGAGAATGTCAGGCCAGGGAGAAGGTTCCTTCAGCCCATAGTATTCTGTGTTTCCACAGCGGTCTAAAGTCTTGAGAAGATTAAGCGAATTAGTCTTAGAAAATGTCAAAATGTCTCATTCCCATTTCTCATAATAGTATATGTAAAACAGTTTATAGATTTGGACAATTTCCAATAGCTGAATTGATAAACTATTTTCTAGTGGATGTAATAGTCGTTTTGTATGTATGGGTTTGTAATAAATGGTGGTACATTTATTTTTGTCCTTCATTCTGTTGGGATTTAATAAATATTTCAGCAGAAGATGCCTTAAGATGTGAGTAACATTCTGTCAAACCCGTGTAGGCCGGTCAGCTCCCATCTGGAAGAAATACCGGCACACCATCTATAGTTGTTTTCAGATTTACAAGTCCAGTCACTACACACACATTTGGTTCCACAACTATTTATTTATCAGCAAAATATGTGCCAATGTGTCACACATACACACGCACGCACGCACACACACACACACACACACGCACACACACACACACACACACACACACACACACACACACACACACACACACACACACACACTCTACGTTCTCTCTCTCACACACACATTACGCTCTCTCTCTCTCTCTCTCTCTCACACACACATACACACAAATTTCTCTCTCTCTCTCTCTCTCTCTCTCTCGCTCTCTCTCACACACACACACCCACCCACATACTACACATTCTCTCACAAACTGAAGGCACACACATTATTCTCACACATGCATATTATGCTCTCTCTCAAACACACACACACACACACACACATACATATTATGTCCTCACACACTCACACACCCACACAATGCATACACTACCATGCACACTCACTCACACTCATATACTCACACACTGTATCCTTACCTACTGCACCCTTGTATAATACACAGGTGCACACTACACGCTCACACCCGTACACAACACATCATTACACTCTTTACACACACACACACACTACTGTGTCTACCCCAAACCCAGACTCGGCCAACTCCTCCACCGGCGCCAGCCAACGAGCCACAAGCCGCACCAGCCCCACATCAGGCACCACAGTTTGGAGCCCCACATCGGGCACCACAGGGGGGATTCAGGGGCACCCGCGGAGGCAGGAGGAGGAAAAGACCACTGGCCTGTTGGACGGAGGCCTGTACTACATGAACATGTGCCCCCAGAATGAACTGGGAGCAAATTACTCCCCCCAGCGGCCCTACTCACAGACCCAAAACACTGGCCCATCCGGTCCCACAAATACATTCAAGGGACCGAACATGGGTTTCTGAAGCAGCCTGGAGAATCCAGAGGAGTGTCAGCTACCAATGATCTCAAACGAAGCTGATGAGGAACCGATGCTGTAGGTTCAGGAGGAAGGCAAAACCACACCCATGCTAGCAGATTCAGGAGCTACTTTTACATGTGTAACCCCAAAATATGCCTTGCACCTCCCTCGGTCTGGACAAGTTTGAAAAGACCATTGGATTCTGAGGAATGACACAGCTTGTATACCTACCACTACCCCGGTTGCCATACAACTTAACAAAAAGTCAATCAAGATACTCATCCTAATCTCTGACGAAGCTCCAATCAACCGCGTGATGCCCTGTGTAAGCTGGGTTGCAGACTCCTATGCACTCCCGATGGAGTCTACCTAGATCAGGGTTTCCCAATCTGGGGTCCGGGCCCCCCTTAGGGGGGCACCAGGCCCCAGACAATTTGAGGCCTTAATATTAGTGATGGGAATTGATTCAGTTCCAGACAGATGGTCAAGAAGCCGTCAATGACGTGGACATTTATTAAAACAATAAGCATATAGGGTTACAGACAGTAGCCTAGCTTTAGGCTAGGCAGAGTACAATCATATGACATTGTTATGTGGTAGCAATCATTACCGTTACAGGGTTGTCGTAGCACCGAGTGGGAGACAAAAGCAAAGCTAACAAGCTAGGAAGCTAACAATGCTAAAGCTAAAGGCTAGCCAGCTAAGAAAGCTAAGTGAAGATACAGACACTTGTCTTTAAGTAGGTCTTAACTGGGTCAGAAGACAGATCATGTCACGGTGTCGAATGCAATCGTGCTCAATATAGTCATTTGTCAATCAGCCAGGTGAAGATTAACCCTGTTGTCAGGACGACCGGACCCTTCTAGCGTGTCCGATGTCTGGCTTGGGCAATCCTGCACCTGTTGGATTGTGCAACTGGTCAGCTAAGTTCTTCATAAGTGAAGAAATCAGAACACAGGTGGATCCATGGGAGCCTTTCATAAGAGCCCAACTACCCCTGGCCAGAATGCCTGAACTGCCATACCATTGCACGCTACAATACTTCAAACACAACGACGAAGAGATAAATCAAAAGTGGCTTTCAGAACAGCCACAAAAGACACAGATCTCAGCCGCTGCTATTATCAGTGGAAGACAAGGGGCAGCACTAAAAGTGGAAGACAGCAGGTACCTCCAAGAACAGTTCAAAGCACTAGCGGCGCAAGGATTTTGATTGTGGGTGGGCCTCCAGAAAACTGGATGGGTCAATTAAAAGAGAAGAATAAAAAGATTATTCAGCAGTCGCTTCATAAAGGGGGAGGAGGAGATGCGAGGCGACGGATAGGCTACACACATTACATTTGGTGTCACAGCGCATAGTGGACTGCAATAGGCTAGAGGTCTAGTTCGGCTCTTCTGAAGTGAAACCCGGCGAGAAAAAATTGTTGCGACATTCGATTTTATTTCATGTCGTCATGCATTTCGCGTTGCCTAAAATTAGGCCTAGATTAGTTTGGCTCAACAGATGTAGGTTTTGGCAATAAACCTTGTCATTCGTTGTCACACTGCCCAATCAGTGGCGAGTCTGGCAATGCAAATTAATCTGATTCGGGCAAAGAGATTCTCTTGGCACCAATCAGATTCGATCCAGACTATTTTGCAAGAGCACAGTCGCTGCGTCCGGGGCTGGCTCCGCCCAAGACGACTGTGATTGATTTTAAGAAATACTGCGTTTTCCCCCCCCTCCTGTGCTGGCACAGTGTAACCGAAGTGTGGAGATAGGTCTGGCTATGTGAGACTAGGCCTAGATAAACCGCTTCATACTGAACGTGAGTAAAATTAATTCAAGAAATTTTTAATACCATCTTTTAGAAAAACTCCTAGCTTTCCCTGATATGTGTGTGGCTGGGAAGGAACAGAGTTTCGGCTGGCTTGTAGGCTCATCTATCGATGACAGGTCTAGCGGATGTTGTGACAGCTCTTGGGGAACGACGTTTGTGCTAGCCTACTGCTGTACCCTGCCTCCTATAACACAAAACGCTATCATAAGTTACCTATCTGTCTACTGCCAATATTATCTTTCCCTCCAGAAAATGTGCAAACAGAGACAGACAGACACTAACGTTAACGTTACTTGCCTTGCTGGTGTGAGGAGGGAACTATGGGAGGACTTGATGGAGAGAGGGCGGCTGAGCTGGATGGTAAACCAACACTTGTAACGTTACTTAAAATGGACGCAGGAGTTTCCTCCTCCTGCTCCTCACAGCGTTTCTTTGTGAATTAAAATGTAAACAAGCTGCTTTGCTTCGCCATGTTGACTTTTCATATTAGCTTCTGTCCGTCTCCTTGAACTTACTGCTTGAATTTGACAGCTTGCACGCCAACTAACTCATTCATTTCATTGGATCACATGCTGGTGACGATGCAGCCTGTGGGGAGGCTTAAGAGTCCACACACTTGGGGTAGAAGCCGCTGATTGGCTGGGAAGCTTTCACTCAAAGCTGCCTATTGGATGAAAAGCTAGAATGAAAACTAAGTCTTCTGATAGGGTGGGCCTGGGTCAAAGTGCCAAAGGCGGCACATCATGTCACCCTGTTGGTAAACTGTGAGTACGAGTCCAAACACGTGGGGTACATGGTAAAGGAAGCCCAGGCAGCGGTCTGGGAGAAGACATGTCATCCACACATCTGGCACAGCCAAGACAAAAACTTTATAGTCCCATAAAGTCATTCCCACTGGGGCCTTGAATCCCCATCTCCCGGGTGGGAGTCCTATGCTCTCACCACTACTCTACTTGTGCAGTGGAGATCAGCAGGTTGATTTTGGTGTCCTTCTTTATTTTGTGTGCTGGGACTACTGCCTCTTGTGGTGCCAACAGAGAAATGCAGGTCAACGTTGACCGGAGGGATGGAGGGAGTGATAACCGGACAAACGGTATTCTAGGTGCGCTGGCTTACAGCCATGCACAAAAAAACACTGCCTCTTGTCTGGGTGCGCTGGCTTATTTGCTGTTCATTCATACCAAACCACACAGCTCCTGCAGGAGCTTTCACTATGGCCATTGACTGACTGGCTAAACAGACTTAAAGAAGAGGTGAGGAAAAATGCTGGGACAGGAGAAGATTGGTTTGCTTGGCTAGAATTGAGATTAGGGACAGTCGGAACAGCGTTTGACAAAATGGGAATGACAGTAGGGCTCTGCCTGATAATAATGAGACTAATGCTGTGCTGTTGCATCCCTGTACTACGATGTATGGTAACTGCTAAACTCAGTCCTCAGATGACAGTGACCCGAGGCGAGGAACACCTGCTGTCGACTGCTCCCTCAGCGCCTGATCCCTAACCCGGACCTTGCACCGCCATACTGGATTTGAGAAGTGGAGGAGGGCGGGGACAGGTACGAGGAGGACGGAGAGGAAGGGGTGTAAGAGGGAAGAAATGGGAGCTCCGTCCCAGGGACAGTGATTGGCTCTGGGGATACATGCACCCTGATTACCGCCTAGAATCCCAAAACCTTATACTGACATTAGAACATGCCCGAGGTAAAACAGGAGGGGGGTTCCCCCTGAAGAGTTATTTTCAATCTGAAACCCTGCTATTGACTCCCCAGATTAAATATTTTAGGCCCACTGAAGGTCCCAAACTGATTGGTTTAATGACCCCATTTCAGGCTTGTGTACTTGGGTAGCAGAGGGGGGAGAGAGAGGCCCCCTCTCACGTTGGTTGAGGAGCCCTGAGGTTTTTGGGGCTGTTGAGTGCAAATCCACAAGCCTAGTTGAGAGAGTGCCAAAACAGGCCAATGGGACTGCTCTGTCCGTGGTGACCCTGACTTATTTTCTAACGCTGCATCTTTATGGAGAGAGGGAGGGCCACCTACACCTTTTTCATTAGACCCCAATCATTTCACAGGGTCGTATGGGAAGTATGTGTTGACAGGAGAGCATGTGGAGCATTATGTAACCAATCTGGTGGGAGACATAATTTGTTCTAACACCCCAAGGAGGCTGAGGAACATCCTGCGGTCTCTGTAATTACCCTGATTAACGGTGTAGGGAATGGACGTAAGGTGTTGATTATTTGAATTCAGAAGGTGTTGATCACTTGAATTTAGCCTTTATGTGTCTTAATTTTTTGATTGATTCTTATATGGCCTTGCAGTTCCCGGTTTCCCCTGGGGTTCAAGACAGGATTCACCAAGCCTCGGTGGGGGGCCTCCTGATGTCTACCCGCTCTGGGGGGAAGTCCAGGCCTCGATGGGGGGGCTCCGGATGTCTACCCGCTCTGGGGAGAAGTCCAGGTTTACAGCTGTCACGACTCGCACATGTGACACACATTTCTGCTGCGCACAGGATTGTGGGTCAGAATAGCCAGAAAAGCCTGCTGGCTTGCATACTGCAAAATATGACCGGATGTAGTAGGACATCCTGGTATTTTTGCCATAGTGCATGTGGCATACTATGTATTGGGACATACTACATCCTGTTTTGGCATACTATATAGTAGGGTAGTATGTGATTCGGCCTAGGGAACCCCTCCTGTAGATCTCAGATCACTAAGGAACCCCTCCTGTAGATCTCAGATCACTAGGGAACCCCCTCCTGCAGATCCCAGATCACTAGGGAACCTCCTCCTCCAGATCACTAGGGAACCTCTCCTACAGATCACTAGGGAACCTCTCCTGCAGATCCCAGATCACTAGGGAACCCCCTCCTCCAGATCACTAGGGAACCCCCTCCTGCAGATCCCAGATCACTAGGGAACCCCCTCCTCCAGATCACTAGGGAACCTTTCCTGCAGATCCCAGATCACTAGGGAACCCCCTCCTCCAGATCACTATGGAACCCCCTCCTGCAGATCCCAGATCACTAGGGAACCTCCTCCTCCAGATCACTAGGGAACCTCTCCTGCAGATCCCAGATCACTAGGGAACCCCCTCCTCCAGATCACTAGGGACCCCCTCCTGCAGATCCCAGATCACTAGGGAACCCCCTCCTCCAGAGCACTAGGGAACGCCTCCTGCAGATCCCAGATCACTAAGGAACCACCTCTTGCAGATCCTAGATCACTAGGGGGCCTCCTCTAGCATGTAGAGATAGACAGATGTATTTGTAATATTTATTATGCAACTGTGTGTGTTGCTTTTTTGGCCAGGGTGCACCTGAAACAGAGATGCAAATCTCAGTGTGATTTCTCTGGTTAAATAAAGGTAAAAATAAATAAAGGGTAAAAATTGATTTACAGCTAGATTGTGCAAACATGCCTAGATCATGCAAGAATGGGCTATTCATAAGTAAATAAGTTAATTAAGTATGTCATATACGTAAGTCTACTGTATGTGATCAATTGAATAGTCTTACTTCAAGTAACTGACAACTGTCTATTTTGTGTCTCATAAATGTCACATTATTGTCATGTTAATGTCCTCTGCAGTCATAGTCCTCAGACATCACCAGACTGGTCATCGGAGTCCCAGTAAACCAGACTGGTCATCGGAGTCCCAGTAAACCAGACCAGTCCTCTGAGTCCCAGTAGACCAGACCAGTCCTCTGAGTCCCAGTAGACCAGACCAGTCCTCTTAGTCCCAGTAGACCAGACCAGTCCTCTGAGTCCCAGTAGACCAGACCAGTCCTCTGAGTCCCAGTAGACCAGACCAGTCCTCTGAGTCCCAGTAGACCAGACCAGTCCTCTTAGTCCCAGTAGACCAGACCAGTCCTCTGAGTCCCAGTAGACCAGACCAGTCCCAAATGACCAGTCCCCATTATCTCCAGCATGCTGGAGGTCCATTTCTCTCTCTGTCCCTCCCCCACAGGCCCCCCTCTGCAATGTAAATCTTCCTCCAAAGTAACTCGGTTGCCATGGTGATACGGATGTCGGCTGACATTTTCATGTCCCCTTTTTTCACTCTGTGAGCGTTCAGCTCTCTGGAACTTCCCACCGACCTCACCTTCCCCAGACTCCCTCATCCAACGCACCGTATAGTTCATTACACTTCAGAGAAATACTAACATTCAACCACTGGGCCTCTAGCGCTTGCCTTTATCCAGTAGCGTTTGATTATATGCTTTGCCAAACTGCACCACCATGATCACAGTCAGAAAACAACAGGGAGAGGCAGAGATAGAGAGACAGAGATAGAGAGACAGAGAGGGATAAAGAGAAACAGAAAGAGAGACGAACAGAGAAGCAAAGAGAGATAGAGAGGCAGAGAGAACAGAAAAATAAAGAGGCAGAGACAAAGACAAGTAGACAGAGAGGGGCAGAGAGAGAGAGGTAGGTAGACAGAGAGAGAGGGAGAGAGAGAGAGAGGTAGGTAGACAGAGAGAGAGGGAGAGAGAGGCAGAGAGAGGGGTAGGCAGGGAGAGAGAGACAGAAAGAGGTAGACAGAGAGAGAGAGAGAGAGAGAGAGAGAGAGAGAGAGAGAGAGAGAGAGAGAGAGAGTACGGTATACAGGAGCCAGGCAGGCAGGAGTGAAGCAGAATAATGGAACTTGATTGGGTCCCCAGATTAATTCCCAGCGTGCACCTCATCAGTCACCACAATTATGCATGGGCAAAGATAAGGAAGTTAAAAATGAAATGAAGCGTGGGGTGGAGGATGTAGTCACAGTCATTAACACACCTTTACACAGGGGAGGCGGAGCTCCACTGTGAGGGCTCCCTGCTGGTATACACAGAGAGGGAGAAAAGCTGTGTGTGTGTGTGTGTGTGCGCGCGCATGTTTGGTGTGCCGTGTGTGTGCATGGTTTGTGTGTGCATGTGTGGGTGTATGGTTGCATGTGGCGTGTCTGTGTGTGTGTGTGTGTGTGTGTGTGTGTGCGGGGGGGGGGTTCTCCAAGCTTAAGTGTATTATTTCCAGAGCTACGCCTCTGTCAGAGGCAGTCTAATGTGATGACCTGGGTGAGCAGGCAGGCAGGTCCAGCTGAAACAGGAAGGCTAGGAGGAAGTCCTTCCCTGGTGTCAGAGACCTGCAGATGTCTGTCTGTCTGTCTGTCCGTCTGTCTGACTGGGGCAGCCAGGAAGACTTCAGAAGCAGTCTAACATGCATTCATCCTGGCTGGGGAGAGCAGAGGGGAGGGTGTGGTGATTAATAATTAGAGGTTGAGCGATAGTGGATTTATAAAGGCCGTTATAATAACGATAGAAAAAGCTGATTAATCAACAGATAGCAAAAAAATAAGAAAAAATTTGGCTATGTCAAATAAATTCAATAGGTAAATAAATAAATCTGGATCATCAAACTCAACGTGGATAAAAAGCAACGAGTAATGAAACCTTAGGATCAGGCCGACCTGTCATGTTTCTGGCCTCAGGCGTTTCAGCCTCTACTACCTGCACACACCTGCCCTCTGTCACCTGTTACACAGTGGACTACATGTCCCACAATGCATCACATTTCCCTCACTATTCATTTCCTCTATGAACTAGTGTGTTTCGTTGAGGAGAATCTCTAAGAATGTCTTCCTCTCGCCCAAGAATAGAAGGTTATATCCAGGACATTTTGTTAAAGGAGTAGTAAAGGGAAAATGCATGTTTAGCCCTGTTTTAAGGTTACTTATGATCATATACAATGGTTCAGATCAAAACATTGAAAAAACTAGCACTTTTGAGAAAGTCTGATAATTGCTCTACCACTGTTTTGATCATACAATGGTTGTGGGTGGGCACCGTGAAAAATCATTAAAAAAACATGTTAAACTCTCAATTTCAAAGACAAGAAACTCACGAGGTGTTAGTTGGCGTTCTGACATATAATTCGCCATTAGGTAAGATTCTAGTTCATCTGTGAAGGCTTTTTAAAATATTTAGCATAGAACTATTAAGTCGCAGCACATACGTGTGTAAACGTCCGCAAACTAGGTAGCCTAGCAACATAAACAATAACAATAGCTACCGTAAGTAGTTCCGCTTCCTGAATCCCCTCTGTGGATTGATCTACACATCTACAACGGTCGCTTCAATAAAAGTCAATGGATTTCCTAAAATGATCAATAAAACCCTACAGGATTCATACTTTGCGGCAATTTGATGTCAGAACACCAACGGACATCAATTACCCCCCCCCGGTGAGCTTCTTGTTTTTGAAATCGAGAGTTTAACATGTTTATGAAAGATTTTTCAAGGTGCCCACCCACATCCATTGTATGACCAAAACAGTGGTAGAGCAATTATCAGACTTTCTCAAAAGTGCTAGTTTTGTCAACGTTTTGATCTGTTTGTCTGTTTGTATATGATCATAAGTAACTTTAAAACAGGGCTAAACATGCATTTTCCCTTTACTACTCCTTTAAAATACCCCATTTTCTTTATTTTTGTCTTCAATCTAGTGATAATCAAGTAGGCTACTCCTTTTCATCAGTCTGGGTGGCTGTGGTCCAGATCCTTGTCAATTAATGATTCATTATAATAGTTTTGTTTATAGATAAAAAGTATATTCAAAATGTAACAGAACATTCTCAAGTGTGACGATTAATCGGCAAAACCAACCTCTATTATTAATGGCCTAAGAGCCAGCTCCAAGCTGCTGAGAGGAGCCCCAGGCCTATCCTCAGCCCCGGCTCCAGCCCCAGGTCCCCCAGCTCCAGCCCCACCCAGCTCCAGCCCCAGGTCCCCCAGCTCCAGCCCCAGGTCCCCCAGCTCCAGCCCCAGGTTCCCCAGCTCCAGCCCCAGGTTCCCCAGCTCAAGCCCCAGGTTCCCCAGCTCCAGCCCCACCCAGCTCCAGCCCCAGCTCCAGCCCCAGGTTCCCCAGCTCCAGCCCCAGGTCCCCCAGCTCCAGCCCCACCCAGCTCCAGCCCCAGCTCCAGCCCCAGGTTCCCCAGCTCCAGCCCCAGGTTCCCCAGCTCAAGCCCCAGGTTCCCCAGCCCCAGGTTCCCCAGCTCCAGCCCCAGGTTCCCCAGCTCCAGGTCCCCCAGCTCCAGGTTCCCCAGGTTCCCCAGCTCCAGGTCCCCCAGCTCCAGGTCCAGCCCCAGGTCCCCCAGCCCCAGGTTATCCAGCCCCAGCTCCAGCTCCAGGCCAGGTTCTCCAGCCCCGGCCCCTCTACTCTGCCCTGTGTGAGAGTCAGAGGAGAGGAGGGACAGGGAGCAGCATCCCTATGAAACAGGGAGCCAGAGAGGGATAGGCCACCAGCAGACAGCTGGGTTAGTCCTCTCCCCCCTGGGATGAACCTGCTAATCCTGTCTGGTTCACACACACACACACACACACACACACACACACACACACACACACACACACACACACACACACACACACACACACACAAAAACACGCACAAACACACACAGGGTGTTCAGAGGAGCAAGCTAGCCAACTGATAGTGTTGCTGTGTGATAGAGGAATGTGTGTGTGTGTACAGTATGTGTACTTGTGTGTGTGTGCGTGCTTGAGAGAGAAAAGCTTGTTTTGGTTCATGGTGTATACACTGTCACTCTCACTAGTGAGTTGTCCTGCTACACTTCTGCAGAGCTGCAGTGAACCTTGTTGTGATTCTGCCATCTGCTGGTCAGAGAGTGCCAGCATGCCTCCAAGGACAATGAGCATTGATGCGGAGAGTAGGGCGATTGATTCATTAACCTGGGACAGTGCATTAATCAACATCACTGCAAATGTGCTAGAGTTAGCTAATGAGCTCATTTTCATCTGTAGTCCCTCGGCTGATTAACAAATTGGTGGTATTATCAATACAGTGCTTCAGTAAGCAATACAGCACAACACAATGTAACAAAATGCAAAAATATAAGAATATATTACAAAAGTAACATAATAAACAGTGAGTAAAGGGAAAAGGCTAGTTCCCATCAACACAGAGGCCATTTAGGGTTAAGGTTAGGGTGAAGTCTAGGGTTAGGTTTAGGGTTGGGATTAGGATTTGACTGGCCTCTGCATTGATGGGAACTAGCCTCTACTGTATGTAAAGGCAGTGCCAGTGATTATGTCCTATGATTACTCATAATTGCAAGTTTGTTTTGTTTTAAGCCATCTCCTAAGTTTGTTTAAAGGTTAGAAGATTAGTGCTTGCTCATTCAATAATAATGTAATAGGGTGTTCTCAACACAGCACAACACATGCTCTACTGGAAGACACCTCTCATTGCCAGGCCTCAGCTAAAGAACTACAGGTCTTATAGGAGTGTGTGGACCTCAGAGTCAGTCTCCATTATCCCTAAGACTAAACCTCGTAGTGAGATAGTTAGTGAGATAGTCTGTCTCCATCATGGTGAGATAGTCAGTCTCCATTATACAGTAGTGAGATAGTCTCCATTACTGTATACAGTAGTGAGATAGTCTCCATTATAGAGTGGTGAGATAGTCTCCATCATAGTGAAATATTGCGAGATAGTCAGTCTCCATCATAGTGATAGTCAGTCTCCATCAGTGAGATAGTCAGTCTCCATCATAGTGAGATAGTCAGTCTCCATCATAGTGAGATAGTCAGTCTCCATTATAGTGAGATAGTCAGTCTCCATCATAGTGAGATAGTCAGTCTCCATCATAGTGAGATAGTCAGTCTCTATCATAGTGAGATAGTCAGTCTTCATCATAGTGAGATAGTCGGTCTCCATCATAGTGAGATAGTCAGTCTTCATCATAGTGAGATAGTCGGTCTCCATCATAGTGAGATAGTCAGTCTCCATCATAGTGAGATAGTCAGTCTCCATCATAGTGAGATAGTCGGTCTCCATCATAGTGAGATAGTCAGTCTTCATCATAGTGAGATAGTCGGTCTCCATCATAGTGAGATAGTCAGTCTCCATCATAGTGAGATAGTCAGTCTCCATTATAGTGAGATAGTCAGTCTCCATCATAGTGAGATAGTCAGTCTCCATCAGTGAGATAGTCAGTCTCCATCATAGTGAGATAGTCAGTCTCCATCATAGTGAGATAGTCGGTCTCGATCATAGTGAGATAGTCAGTCTCCATCATAGTGAGATAGTCAGTCTCCATCAGTGAGATAGTCATTCTGCATCATAGTGAGATAGTCAGTCTTCATCATAGTGAGATAGTCGGTCTCGATCATAGTGAGATAGTCAGTCTCCATCATAGTGAGATAGTCAGTCTTCATCATAGTGAGATAGTCAGTCTCCATCATAGTGAGATAGTCAGTCTGAATGAATGAATGAAAAGTTTATTTTTTTAACATATCAACATTTAGATTAGATAAATAACAGAAATAATAATCCTGAATTTGACAACAAACAGAATATCTCAATTAAATAAAGTAAATAATTACAAAGAAACAAAGCAAATAGTATGTCACATGTTCAAAAAAACAAATCCCTCCGTTTCCCTCTCCTCCTCCCTCACACACACACACACACACACACACACACACACACACACACACACACACACACACACACACACACACACACACACAGACAACTGATGTCCTCTCAACCTAGGTCACCAGCGAGGATCCACCCCCTCCACCCCCCCAAGAGGGGGAGTCTCTCACTCCCCCCCTCCCACTAGCACTCACCAGCAAGGATCCACCCCCTCCACCCCCCCAAGAGGGGGAGTCTCTCACTCCCCCCCTCCCACTAGCACTCACCAGCAAGGATCCACCCCCTCCACCCCCCCAAGAGGGGGAGTATCTCACTCCCCCCCTCCCACTAGCACTCACCAGTGAGGATCCACCCCCCCAAGAGGGGGAGTCTCTCACTTGCTTCCGCTCACCGGCATCCACCAGCAAGCACCTTCACGCGCTGTATTACGCGCTCCCAACTGCCCTTACCCCCTCCATTTTCTCTTCCCCCAACTCCCATGAGAAACGCCGGGCCCAGCCTGATAAAGGCACAGCACATTCAGTTACTTGTTTATAAAATACAGCAAGCTCTAACTGATATGTACTGGGTCCAGGCTACAAGGCTAATGGCACTCATGACCCCTTCCAGGACAAGCCAGGACCCAACGTGATGGTATCTTCCTCAATTCCTGTCTTGATAGGTAATAGAAAAACAATGGTGAATCTGCTAAGTAACAGGAAACACTCAACCGGCTCTACAAATTTATCAAATTTAGTATCTATTCCTCGTCAGCCACAAACTATCACAGAGAAATATACAGATAATACCCTCAGCACACTAAACTTAGCTTTATTAAATGTCAGATCTTTAGCAGGAAAGACATTTTTAATCAATGATTTTATCACCAACCACAATCTTGATTTTATGTTTTTAACTGAAACTTGGCTAGAACAAGGTAACAGTGCAGCTGTACTTATTGAGTCAACTCCTCCCAACTTCAGCTTTATGAGTGAGGCTAGAGTGCATAAGAAAGGAGGTGGAGTAGCCATCTTGTTTAATGACTCCCTCCAATGTAAGCAGATGTGTTATGGAAATTTTGGTTCCTTTGAATATGTGGCTCTTCAGTTGAATTCCTCTTCTCGAGCCATATTTCTAAACATCTACAGGTCACCCAAATACTGTCCAAACTTCTTTGATGACTTTGCTGAACTGTTGTCTACTGTCTGCATTGACTTTGACTGTGTGGCTATTGTTGGTGATTTTAACATCCATGTTGACAACCCTCAGGGCAGAGGGACTAAAGAGCTAGGTTGTGTCCTTGATAACTATGGACTGACTCAGCATGTGACGGAGCCCACACACAACAAGGGGCACACTCTGGACTTAATCATCACCAAAGGTCTGAATATTTCTAAGGTTCAGGTGTCTGATGTTGCGCTCTCTGATCATTCCTGTGTTTTCGTTGAGAGTACTATCTCCATGCACACAAATTCTCAATCAGAGGTTATCTCAAAACGGCACATCACTGAAAACACCAGTGAGATATTTACTCAGGCTTTCTCGTCCACACCTGCCCTCTCTATGGCCTCAGTCAACGAGCTTGTAGATAATTTCAATGTTAAAATTACAAACATTATTGACGCCGTTGCGCCCACTAAGGTGAAAGTGGTCTCTGGTAAGAGAAGATCTCCATGGAGAAACGCCATGCTGGTCAGAATAGAAAAGAGAGAGTGTCGAAAATTTGAACGCAGGTGGCGAAAAACAAATCGCCATGTTCATTATGACATCTATAAAGAGAGACTTCGCATTTATAATATGGAGCTGAGAAATGCACGGCAGACCTTCTTTTCTGACATCATCACCAAAAACCATAACAATGCGCGTGCTTTGTTTGCCATTGTTGATAGGCTGACAAACCCTCCTGTGTCAGTAGCCTCTGAACTTCTATCCACCAGGGCCTGCAATGAATTTGCCTCATTCTTCACTGACAAAATTCAGAAAATTAGACAAGCAGTTAGTGCCTCCATTCCAGGTACAGGACATGTGTCGTCACAGTGTCCACTTAAAATCAATACCATGACACAATTTAATCCGATCAACCATAAAACCCTGGGGGACACTATACAATATCTGAAATCCTCCACCTGTTGCCTTGATGTTCTACCTACAGACTTCTTCAAAACTGTATCCAACTGCATGGCCTCTGATTTATAACAAATTGTAAACACATCTCTTCTTTCAGGTGTGTTCCCACAAACCCTGAAAACTGCAGTCATCAAGCCACACTTAAAAAAGAATAATCTAGACAGCTCACAAATGAACAATTATAGGCCCATTTCAAACCTCCCATTTCTAAGCAAAATAATTGAAAAGGTTGTTTTCCAACAACTGAATAACTTCCTGGTACTAAGTAATGGCTTGGATGTCTTCCAGTCAGGATTTCGACCACACCACAGCACCGAGACTGCTCTAATTAAGGTATTTAATGACATCCATTTAAACACAGATAATGGCAAAATCTCAGTCTGAGTATTACTGGATCTCAGCGCTGCGTTCGACACGGTAGATACAACATACTACATACATACTAGGCCGACTGGAAAATTGGTTGGGAATTTCTGGTACAGTGTTAGATTGGTTTGAATCCTACTTAAAGGACAGGGATTACTTTGTGTCTATAGGCAATTACAAATCTGAGCTGACAAAAATGACCTGTGGAGTTCCCCAAGGCTCCATCCTGGGGCCTCTTCTGTTCAACATTTACATGCTCCC
Organism: Borostomias antarcticus; assembly: GCF_949987555.1. Taxonomy (NCBI): domain Eukaryota; kingdom Metazoa; phylum Chordata; class Actinopteri; order Stomiiformes; family Stomiidae; genus Borostomias; species Borostomias antarcticus. The sequence goes on from NC_140234.1 coordinate 24,773,937, forward strand.
ACTAACTCAAATTATGGAAAAAAACAAAATATGTTACCATAGCTATGCAGATGACACACAAATTTATATCACTATATCACCAGGAGACTATAATCCCATACAAGCGCTGAGTAAGTGCATTCAACAAATCAATGATTGGATGTGCCAGAACTTTCTCCAACTAAACAAAAATAAAACTGAAGTAATTGTCTTTGGAGCCAAAGAGGAACGATTAAAAGTCAGTGCTCAACTTCAATCAGTAATGCTAAAAAACACAAACGAAGCCAGAAATCTTGGTGTAGTCATGGACTCAGACCTGAATTTCAACAGCCACATTAAGTCAATTACAAAGTCAGCCTACTATCACCTGAAGAATATATCAAGGATCAAAGGATTTATGTCCCAGAAGGATTTGGAAAAACTTGTCCATGCGTTTATCTTCAGTAGACTCGACTACTGTAACGGCATGTATACAGGTCTCTCTAAAAAATCGATCAGACAGCTGCAGCTGATTCAGAACGCTGCTGCTCGAGTCCTCACTAAGACTAAGAAAGTGGAGCATATCACACCAGTACTAAGGTCTTTACACTGGCTTCCTGTCTGTCAAATAATTGACTTTAAAATACTGCTGTTGGTTTATAAAGCACTGAATGGTCTAGGGCCAAAATATATTTCTGATCTGCTCATATGCTATGAACCATCCAGACCCCTCAGGTCGTCTGGCACAGGTCTGCTTTCTGTCCCCAGAGTTAAAACAAAACATGGAGAAGCAGCATTCAGTTTTTATGCCCCACATATCTGGAACAAACTTCCAGAAAACTGCAGGTCTGCTGCAACTCTTGGTTCTTTTAAAACAAGCCTGAAGACTTTTCTTTTTGCCACTGCTTTCTAAGAGGAGTTATGTTTATCAGTATACTGCACTGTAACTTTTATTCCTGTATTCTATTTGTCCTGCTTTTTGTTTAAATGTCTATAATGACTTGCTTTTTGTTTTAATGCTTTTAATTTGTCCTGCCTTTTGTTTTAAATGTCTATAATGTCTTGATTTTTGTTTTAATGCTTTTAATGTCTCATGTAAAGCACCTTGAATTGCCCTGTGGCTGAAATGTGCTATATAAATAAACTTGCCTTGCCTTGCCTAGGTCAGTCAGGCTCTCCCCAGAGTGTAATACTCCAAACCACCACCAGAGAATGACACAAGCTTACCTGACATGGGCAGTAGTAGTAACAGCAGCAGCAGCAGCAGTAGTAGTAGTAGTAGTAGAAGTAGTAGTAGTAGAGGCAGCAATAGCAGGAGTAGCAGTAGTAGTAGCAGCAGCAGCAGCAGCAGCAGCAGCAGCAGCAGTAGTAGTAGTAGTAGTAGTAGTAGTAGTAGTAGCAGTAGTAGTAGTAGTAGTAGTAGTAGTAGTAGTAGCAGCAGTAGTAGAAGTAGTAGTAGAAGTAGTAGTAGTAGTAGTAGTAGAAGTAGCAGCAGCAGCATTAGTAGTAGTAGTAGTAGTAGTAGTAGTAGTAGTGGCAGTAGTAGTAGTAGTAGTAGTAGTAGTAGTAGTAGTAGTAGTAGTAGTAGCAGCAGTAGTAGAAGTAGTAGTAGTAGAAGTAGCAGCACCAGCATTAGTAGTAGTAGTAGTAGTGGTGGCAGTAGTAGTAGTAGTAGTAGTAGTAGTAGTAGTAGTAGTAGTAGTAGAAGTAGCAGCAGTAGTAGCAGCAGTAGTAGGCCTAGTGGTAGCAGCAGCAGCCGCAGAAGTAGTAGTAGTAGTAGCAGTTGTAGTAGCAGGAGTAGTAGTAACAGTAGTAGTAGTAGCAGCAGCAGCAGTACTGGTAGTAGCAGTAATAGTAGTAGTAGCAGTAGTAGTAGTTAAAGTAATAGCAGTAGCAGTGGTAGTAGCAGTAATAGTAGTAGTAGTAGCAGTAGTAGTGGTAGTAGTAGTAGCTTCCTGATCCTGGACTCTCGCACTCACTATTACAACACCACTCCGCATATCCCTCACGCACACTCCCTGTCTAGTGTCTCACATCTCATTCATACGCCCTCAGACACACAGTCCCACTTCCCTGGCTGTTAATGCTTTCCTGCTACGCTGTCTCTGTCTCGCCTCACTGGTTCCACCGTCAGCCATAACAACTACTGTAGTAGCAGTAGTAGTAGTAGTAGCAGTAGTAGTAGTGGTAGTAGTAGTAGTAGTAGCAGCAGCAGCAGTAGTAGTAGTAGTAGTAGTAGTAGTAGTAGTAGTAGTAGTAGTGGTAGTAGTAGTAGTGGTAGTAGTAGTAGCAGCAATAGTAGTAGTATTAGTAGTAGTAGTAGTCGTAGTCATAGTAGCAGTAGTAGTAGTAGCAGCAGTAGTAGTAGTCGTAGTCATAGTAGCAGTAGTAGTAGCAGCAGCAGTAGTAGTAGTAGTAGTAGTAGTAGTAGTAGTAAGGCAAGGCAAGGCAAGGCAAGGCAAGTTTATTTATATAGCACATTTCAGCCACAGGGCAATTCAGGGTGCTTTACATGAGACATTAAAAGCATTAAAACAAAAAGCAAGACATAATAGACATTTAAAACAAAAGGCAGGACAAATTAAAAGCATTAAAACAAAAAGCAAGTCATTATAGACATTTAAACAAAAAGCAGGACAAATAGAATACAGGAATAAAAGTTACAGTGCAGTAGTAGCAGTAGTAGTAGTAGTAGTAGTAGTCGTAGTAGTAGTAGTAGCAGCAGCAGTAGTAGTAGTAGTAGTAGTAGCAGCAGCAGTAGTAGTAGTAGTAGGATTAGTAGTAGTGTAGTAGTAGTCGTAGTCATAGTAGTAGCAGCAGCAGTAGTAGTAGTAGTAGTAGCAGCAGCAGTAGTAGTAGTAGTAGTAGTAGCAGCAGCAGCAGTAGTAGTAGTAGTAGTAGCAGCAGCAGTAGTAGTAGGAGAAGTAGCAGGGCCGGACTGGCTGAATATTTCATGCCGGGAGTCATGCCCAAGTCAGGCCACAAGTAGTAGTAGTTTATTGTTCCCCAGGGGGAAATAGCACTGTTACAGCATCAAAAGACAAAATACAATTTAACACAATCCACACTAGATAAAAATGTACAATAGATACAAAATATACAGAAATCAAATATAAGAGTGCAAATAAACACGTGTATAACAGTAGGTTCCTTAGCATGTCTAGTTTGTCTAAGGTGTGCAAGAGTTTGTAAAAAGTTTACAAAAAGTTTGGAAATGTACATGTCCTGTCCAGGGATCCTTAGCCCCTTCCAAGCTGACTCAGGTCCATAGTGTCCAGCCAATCAGGGTGAACAGTTTGATAGCGCCTGGTACGAACGACCTCCTGAAGTTCTCTGTCGAGCACCATGGCAGGATCAGTCCGCTACTGAAGGCGCTCCTCTGCTTGGCCAGAGTGCCATGTAGAGGGTGGGGGACATTGTCCATGATGGGTCGTCCTCTGCTTGGCCAGAGTGCCATGTAGAGGGTGGGAGACATTGTCCATGATGGCCAGCAGTTTGGCCAGCACTCCTCTCTCCGCCACCACTCTCACTGAGCTCGCCTGATCAGTTTGTCCATCCTGTTGGCGTCCGCTGCCTTGATGCTTCTGCCGCAGCACACAACAGCATAAAAGATTGTGCGGGGCGACACGTAGCTAGGGAGGTAGAGCGGCTGGCTGGGGATCCCCGGTTCGATCCCAGCTTCCGGAGTGTGCCGAAGTGTCATTGAGCAAGACACTGAACGCCCCAATTCCTAGTACTGTCGCCTCACAGCAAGAAGGTCTCCGGGCCTTTCTGTGCGGCCTTTGTGTGCATGTTCTTCCCATATTCGCAAGGGTTTCCCCCCATAAAGAACCCAATCAGAAAAACATGCAGAAGAACAGGTCGCTGATAAGTCGGACAGGAGGACAGGCTCGCCTCCAGGCGCGTCCCCTGCACGTTGCCTACTGTCTGCTCCCGGCTGCCTTTGGGGGAAGGACCATGGGATGGGTTGAGAGCAGGAGAAACTTTTCATCGATGGACTCTCAAGCCATTTGTGTTTCGGCATTGCTGCCTACACCATGTGATGTGCATGTCTCACTGTGTGATAAATAAAGATGTTGTTTGAAGATAGCACTCAATACAACAGGTACAGTAGGTAGGTACTTTTTTGACCCCAGAGTGGAAATTGTTGTCTCTGGTCTCTGAGGTCACACAGGTCAGTAGACATCACCTTGTATCAGCCTCACCCCTGACCTCTTCCCGGGCTCTCTCACCTCACCAGGAGGAACTCAAGACAGCCGGGTCTGCGTGAGGATGGATGGTTCACAGCCAGAGCAGCATGTAACTACTGTACAAGCAGAAGTAGAAACTTTGCTCCTCTCATTCCAGAATCTCTCCACCAGAACATTCCCCCTGGGACCCGATGGAAGGGTAATTTTTACAGATAGCTTCGCCACAGAATCGGAATATACTAGCCTACTTTCAATAAGAAACAAGGAAGCAAAAAATAAATTATTCAATAATCAGCAATTTCTTAACAATCGGAAATTGAAGAAAACTTCTTATTTATCTCTTAATAAACTATCAGAAATTTAAATAACAAAGCTCTAGACTGGGTCTTGAAGCAGTAGCAGACCTGATTTCACAACAGGACCCTTCCTGTCTCTGCCACTCAGCCAGCTAGCCTGGTTTTCATTACTCTGATTGGTTGACGGGGGGGGGGGGGGGGGGGGGTTCAAGGTGCTATGAGGGGCAAGGTCTGCCTGTCTGTCTGCATGTTTGTCTGTTTGCATGTCAATCTATCTCCCTTTCTGTCTCCCTCCCTCCCTGTCTCTCTGCCTTTCTGCCTGACTGTCTCCCTCCCTCCCTCCCTGTCTGTCTGTATGCCTGCCTGTCTGTCTGTCTCAGTCCTGTTTTGATTAGAGGGAAGCTTGTTAATGCACTGCTGCCTGTAAATTATTTCCTCATGACATCAAAGTCACACGGAAGTCGTAAGCTGCTGTAAAACTCACCACAAAGACTGTTCTACAGGTCGGCACCCTGCTGGGTGAGTGATACACTGGCAGGCAGGACACACCGAGGGCTGTAAAACCTGGAGAGAGGGAGAGGGTGGAAGACAGAGAGGGGAAAAGAGAAGGGGAGGGAAAAAAGAAAGAGAGAGCAAGAGAGAGAGAGAGAGAGAGAGAGAGGCATGCCAATAATGCATTCAAAATTGAAATGAATAGAATTGAAAATGAGAGAAGTGAATATCCAGGCTAGAGATAAAAAGCCTTTATTGATGGGGCTAAATCATGTTTAAAAACCAACGCGTATCTGCTTTCTTCAGGGTCAGCAGGCCTTCATCAGGGTGTCGAACAAGAATTGAAAATGAATTGAGAGTGAGGGAAGAAGAGAGATATAGGGAGAGAGAGAAAGACTATGTGTGTGTGTGTGTGAGAGAGAGAGACGGCGAGAGAGAGAGAGAGAGAGAGAGAGAGAGAAATTTCATACCGAGTCAGGGGATGAGAGAGGGAAGCAGCTGTTCAACATATTGTATATATCATTGAATTGGCAAGAGCATTAGAAAGGTCTGCAGCACCCAGCCTCACCCTAGTAGTCACTGAAGTCATGTGGCTACTGTTTGCTGATGATCTGGTGCTGCTGTCTCCAACCAGGGAAGGTATACAGCCCCTCTTTGACCAAAAATATTAAATGCCTAGAACACACAAAATATAACTTACTCTACCTTGGCCTAAACACTAGCAGGTAACTTCAAGAAATATGTGAATGACCTGAGAGACAAGGCAAGAAGGTCTTTCTACGCCATCAAAAGTAATATAAAATGTCCAACCTGAATAAAGTAAGTTATAGAACCCATTGCTCTCTGTGGTTGTGAGGTGTGAGGTCCACTTACCTGTACCAACAAAGATTTTACAAAATGAGAAACTTGCAGAATTCTGCAAAATGATCCTCCCTGTTCAACATAAAGCATACAGTGTTTCCCACAGGGAACACAGGCCAAGAATTAGAAAAAAATTCGACCAACTCCTATACTGTATGTTACTGCAAGATCTGTGACCTGCTGGGATAAGAAAGGGGCAACAAACTGAACACAAACCTCTCTGGAAATGTATTTATCTTTTTAACACATACTTCAACTATTTGCACATTGTTGAACACGGCATTAGTAATATACTGTAGTAGCATGTTTAATGCCTCCATTTCTTATAATGTAATGTTTACATCATTGTTTCTGTTATTTTGTTTTGTTTTCAATAATATTTTTGTTTCACTTGATGTTCTGTCTTGAAGCTTGTTAACTCTGCTATAAACCCCAGGCTAGGAACGGGTGCCACCCTTTGTATTTTTGGTTAGGCTACCTTTTTGGGTAGGTAGACCTTATTCCCTGGACAGAGAAAAGGTTGCAGCATGCTCTATACTGAGTTTTAGTACAATAACATGCTATCCTTCTCATTATTATTATTATTATTATTATTGTTATTATTATTAATATATTTTCAGTTTTCATTTCACATACAGGCAAGACAGTAACAAAGAAATAACCCGGCCTTCACCACCAACCCCCACCCTCCACCTCCCACCTTTAAATAACGACAGAAAAAAAGACAAGACAGCAACAAGTAGCATGCTCTCATAATATACAGAACAATACTATCTGCGGAACAATCAGCACCAGTCATTAATTAGATGTTTACAATAGGCTTCGTTGACTTTGCATATACTGTACACAGTATATTAGCCTAGGTTCGACAAATAAGATAAAAATGGTTGCCACATAAAGTTAAAGGTTGCAGATTTGAGGGCAACATTGTATCAGATCTCCATGTGTAACAGGTTAGTGATTTCGGCTAGCTAGGTTTTAAAGACAGTCAAATCCTCAGTATATCTTATCCCTTATATCTCTCTTTGCAATAATCATGCCATACTGTATTGTCTTTTGTTCTAGGTGTGACATAATCAATAGATGTCGGGTCTCGCCTAAGATGGAGAGAAGCACTTAAAGATGTCTGACCAAAACTTGTTTAATCTGGGACAAGACCAAAAGAGATGGCCTAAAGTGCCCTCTGCTGACTTACACAAGTTGGAGATACAGAAGGGTAAAAAGAGTGGTTTGGTTTGGGAGTAGTGCAACCTATGAATCACTTTAAATTGAATAAGTTGGTGTCTGAAATTTATAGAACTATGGATGACCTTAAGGCATGCTTCCCAGCTTTGATCATTGATTGTCATATTAAGATATTTCTCCCACGCTTCTTTTAAATATTGTGTCGAAATTGGATTATATGCCGTGAAAAAATCTAAAAATCGTGATACAACTCTTTGAGTCAGGTCCCTGATTCATAAGAGTACTCTCGTATACTTCACTTGGGGCAGGAAATGATTAGAAGTTAGATACATTTGTGCGCGTGTAATCTCTTATCTGAAGGTAACGAAAAAATGCGAACCCGGGAGTGCAAACCTTTAACTGTATGAAGGTGGCAACATTTTTGTTACTATAAATGTCTGCAATGCTGATAATGCCTTTATTCCTCCAAATCGTAAAGGCATCCTCAGTGAGAGTGGGCATGATTATGGCCAATAGGGGTGCAGGCAGACGTTTCAGGTAAAGTAAAATTTACTTTACCTGAAACGTCTGCCTGCATTTAATGTTTTTCTTCTGTGATACCACATTTTTAAAGTCAGTCAAGTTTCAGAGAAAGCCAGAGGGGACACTTTGCATTCTCTCTCGAAGCGAAGAGATCCACGTCTGCTCTGCCCAACCGAGCCCAGAGCTGAACCACAATCTGAGGATGTAGGCTCCACACGTCCGGATGAGGCCCGCCTCATAACATCAAGTCCGCCCCGACGCTCAAACGGCCAGCAATGTGCCACGCCGTCAGAGATCGGAGGTTGACATGAGCCCATCACCACAGCATCACCGCCAGTTGATGAAGCGCCGGTGACAGAACTCCCGCTGGCCGATTGATATAAGCTACTGTGGTCTGGTTGTCTGACCGCACTAGTCTCTAATTCTAGGAGGTTGATGTGGTGCTGTTCCCTGGCAGACCACAAACCACCTATGGCCTGGGACAGACATGTACCTCCCAGCCGCTTAGAGATGCGTCCGTGAAAACAGCGACGTGAGCCGACACTGCCTATTGGAACGCTGTGCGCTGTTACGCGCCTGGCCCCTCCAATAGTTGAGATCTGCTCCCAATGACCTTGGCGCACAAGGCGCTGTCTGTGTCTCACAGGATCTAGACGAAGCCATGTGAACCACCTCTAGGTGCGCCTCATGTGCAGCAGGCCCAGGGACACCACCACATGGGCTGCTGCCATGAGGCACAGAAGGCGCATGATTGACAGAACCGAGACCTTCAGAGAAGGACGGAACATGCTGAGACTCTTCTCCAGTGTTTCCCTCCTTGGATCGGACAGACACTCTCACATTGTGCCCATGTCCAGATTGATACCCAATTTAACAATCTGAAGGGCCGGCCAGAGAGCGCTCTTCTCCCAGTTGAGTACAAACCCCAGGTGGATGACATGTCTCACCACCATGGTGGTGTGCGTCAGAGCCAACAAAAGACGATGGAGCTAGAACCAGCAGGTCGTCCAGGTACGCCAGGATCCTGATGCCCTTCCGGTGCAGTGGTCTCAATGCTGTCTCCACACAATTGGAGGTTTTGGGGGCGAGCGCCTATCCAAACAGGAGTCTGGTATATTCGTACGCTTATCCCAGGAAGGCAAAATGCAAAAACTTCTGATGCTGAGGAGTTATTGGTATGTGGAAGTAATCGTCTATGCTGATGCAAATATCCCCGGGGAGGAACACCTCCAGCATTTGCCACACTGTAGGCATATGGAACTTCAGATTAGCCACTGTTTTGCTGAAAAGGTGGAGGTCCAAAGGAAGGCACGAGGAAGTAGCGGGATTCAAATTCTTTTGGTCGGCTCGGTCCCGTCGCACTCACAAACATCCTCCCACCACTCTCTCCATGTAAGGAGCTACAACCAGACCCCGTCGCATGCTAGCGAACTGAGGCACTACAGGAGATGCGGACTGTACGTTCCCACCAATAGACACAGGATGATCAAAATAACATTGCTCTGCAATTTAATTGTCACCTAACCCAGAAACATGCACAACATTGCTCTCACAAGAGCAAAAGCGTCATGGGAAAGGCAGAACACAGTCACACATTCCCTCGCACCATCAGTAGGCTTCTTACCCCAAGCCGGAGGAGGAGCGCCGGTGCGCCTGCAGGAGCCGAGCTGGTTCAGGCACTCTGGGCTGGACGGGTAGGGGGAGGCGGATGTGGAAGTGCCGTGCTTGCAGTCTCGATGGTTGACGTTGGAGCCGGACAATGGACTGCAGTGGGGCGGAACCTGTAGCAGGTTGCTTTGGCTTGTGCTGTCGGTAACGCTTGCTCTCGGTCGTGACAGCAACAACCGAAACACGAGGAAGTGCTGACACACTGTGCTTCTCCGGAGCAGCGAGGTGACGAGCGAGGAGGAGCCGGTCTTGCTCCAGGATCTTAGACACAGCCGAACCAAACAATCCCTGCTTACTTACCAGCGAGTTGAGGAGGACGGACGCCCTTGTTCTCCTCACGCAGACCGGTCAGGGACAGCCACAGATGATGCTGCTGAACGACAGAAGTGGCCATCACTCCTCCCAGGCAGGAGACGGAGATCCTCACCAGCTGAGCGACATCTCCCGCAATTTCAGACATTTCCGCTCTCTTCGGTCTCCTGCAGCGGTGGCGGCGGAGTTTCGAAGAAGTGCACTCGGAAGATCCTCTCCAGAGGATCGAAGAGAACGCAGACCAGGCAGTCGGGAGACGGAACCAGGCACGCCCTAGCATGCTGCTGCCCCAAACAGCGGAAGCAGAGAGGATAATGCAGTTGCTGAGTCACTTTAATATCAAATTATAGCTTCTGCCTGCACTGGGTTGGGGCCGGGCATTTTGAGGAGAATGAGGAAGAAGGAGACAAATTACAAATAGATGAGGGCCTCTACCCGAAGCCGAATTATTTAATACTTCTTAAATTAAAAAAATATCTTTAAAATCATGTGTCTGAAATCCAAACAGTACAATGCCTGAGTAGCATTAGCATATTTATTCTGCATCACCTGGGGCTTGAACTTGCAAACATAGACACCGAGGGCAGGTCATGTTCTTGTCGAGTCAAGTAAGAAGCTGGCAGATTGGCATGTATGTATGTTTGTATGTATCATCCTCTATCTGCTTCATGCGTGACAAACTGGCTGGGGTTTGAAACATTTTTTAGGTTGTCTTCTTAATTGCAGAGTAATGGCGGCTGTGCTCAATCAGTGGCCAATAAATCAATTTGGCCAGATGTAGTCTTTGGCGGGGGTTGCCAACAGTGATGGTTTCAGATAGCTCTAGCTAAAAAAAGGAAAAATGTCACAGCTTGTTTACACCATAGGAATCCTGGATAGACATTTTAGTAGGCCTACATACTGTGGAGGGAATGAGTTGTCGGACTCTGGACTGCACATAGATTCACTGATTGACTGAATTATTTGTATTGAACAGAGGTGGGACTGATTAACAGACAAAATGATTAGCAGACAAGACTGGTCAGATGAAGAGACGCAAACAAGATGAAGAGAAAAGTAACAGTAACAGCTACACATTAGGAATGGGTCACACATCACCCTGGGCATGAACTCACAACATTACACCAATGTTGAGCTACCTGCCAAGTGAGAAGCCATAGATGTTTCACACTATGACTTAAGCAATCAAGGGTTGTGTTTAAATGTCACAAGTGTATACTGTATAACACAGAGGTTTCCATTTGGATGGTAGCTGTTTACAGTCAAACTTGAGCGCTGTGGGCTAAATTTTTGATATTTTAAAGATCTGTGAAGATCGTTTGTGGAGGACAGTCTGAAGATGCAGTGTAGCAATTGTGGTGTCAATTGATCAAAAATGTGGGAGGAGAAGGGTTTGATAGGCTTTACAGTTTTTGAGAAAAATGTTGTGATGGACATAATTCCTGCCAGTTCAAAGCATATGGATGTTTCTGCTCACTTGGGCCTACAGGATGGTGGTAGTTGCAAAGTGATAGCACGTACGGCTGATTTGTTATGATTTTTTTTTTTTTAGTTTGAAACTTTAGACTGTTGCTGTAGCACCACCATCAGGGCTATTGGCCCACAATGCCAGTTGAGGACTTCTAGTATAGGACTGGACTGATGTGTAAAGTTTGTTGATTTTTTAAGGGCATGGGAAGTCAGACATCCTAGGAAGATGATTCTGAATATTGGTAAGTACAAGAGGGACCGTCAGCTGAGCTGCCTGGCCCTTAACAACACTGAAATGTATTTTACAATGGTACACAATGAGATAGAGTACAGGAGAGTTAACGGTAGAAGTCAAACTTCTATCAGGGTCATTTAATGTGGGTTTCCCAGTTATTCCATTTCAGCAGGTACATATCTACCTTATTCATAGGTTTGAAAGACAGCTTTTCAGTGCTGCCAGATGACCTAGCTGACTAAACCAGGAGTTCACAGGGGGAACATTGGGGTCTTCCATTCACACAATATTAGTTTGTGACCCAGCATGAGAGCTGTTTGAATCCACTCTGCATCTGAGGAACCTAGATCACTGAGAAGAGTGGGATCACCTAAGATTAATAGACTAGAGGAGCAGGGAACTCTGTATCTCTGAATATGTTCAATATGGGTGTTAATTCCCTCCCAGAAGTCTCGTATAGGGCAGGACTGTCCCATAACGTGCTTCAGAGTGCCGTCTCCCTCCTGGCATTTTCTGCATTCAGGGCCATCCCTCAGCTTGGGCAAAATACCGTCTGCACACCGGCAGAGAGGACAGTTTATTCGTTTATTATTTAGGGAGGAGCCATTTCTGGCGGTAGCGACCAGTGCCGGAGACCAAAGGTGTAGTGATACAACAAAAGGTTTGGGATACCACGTCCTCCCTGGTCAACTGGTCTCTGTAGCTTTATCAAATTCAGTCTGGGGCGTTTCCCGTTCCAGAGAAATATGTTGCCCAACCTGTTAAATTGTTTAAAATACTTTAGGGAAATGTTGATGGGAAGTGACTGTAAAAGGTTATAAAATGTTTGGTAACACTTTATTATAATGATCAGCTATAAGGCATTTATAAAACATTTGTTAATAATTAACTAATCATTAACATATCATTTATAAACGTGTAAATGATTAGTAAATATACTAGTTAAACATTCACCAATGATCTGTAGATGATTTATAAAACATTTAATTATAATTAACTAATAATTAACAGATCATTTATAAACATGTGTAAATGATTCATAAATGATTTGTAAATATACTAGTTAAACATTCACAAATGATCTGTAGATGGTTTATAAAACATTTAATAATAATAATGAACCAATCATTAACAGATCATTTATAAACGTGTAAATTATTCATAAATGATTTGTAAATATACTAGTTAAAGATTCACAAATGACCTGTAGATGATTTATAACACATTATCAACATTACTTGTACTGTAAATTATGTGTTCAACATTAATAAATGTTAGTTAATATGTAGTGAAGCATTTGTAAATGATTTTAAGAATGCCTTATTTATTTGTTTTTCATGTTTATCAAATGATTTGTTAAACATTTACTAAAAGTCTACAAATCATTTGTTTTGATTTGAATCATATTCAAAAAATGATCTGTTGTAAAAACTGTTGTAAAAACTAATTTTTAATTGCTTTTAAGAATAACATTTTACACCAATTACTAGACGTCTTTGTTTTTCATGTTGAACAGATGATTTGTAAAGGTTTTTGCATGCGCTAATCTAAAGTGTAATCTATTAATGTCTATAAAACATCTATAAATCATTTGTAGAGGTTTTTGCATGCACTAATCTAAAGTGTAAACTATTAATGTCTATAAAACTTCTATAAATCATTTGTAGAGGTTTTTGCATGCGCTAATCTAAAGTGTAAACTATTAATGTCTATAAAACATCTATAAATCATTTGTAGAGGTTTTTGCATGCGTCAATCTAAAGTTGAAACTATTTATCATTTACAAATGTCTTATGGACATTTGTAAAAATTATATTTTCATCATTCTGTAGTTATTTTTTGATGTCACAAAGGAACAAAGCTGTCTACAACATTAACACATCATTTATAACAGGTGAAGTAAAAGTCCATAAGACATTTGTAAATGATAAATAGTTTCAACTTTAGATTGACGCATGCAAAAACCTCTACAAATGATTTATAGATGTTTTATAGACATGAATATGTTACACTTTGGATTAGCGCATGCAAAAACCTCTACAAATGATTTATAGATGTTTTATAGACATTAATAGTTTACTCTTTAGATTAGCGCATGCAAAAACCTTTACAAATAATTTGTTAAACATGAAAAACAAAGACGTCTAGTAATTGGTGTAAAATGTTATTCTTAAAAGCTATTAAAAATGAGTTACTACACATGAACTAATGTTATTTAATGTTGAACAAATAATTTACAAGTACTGTTGATGATGTGTTATAAATCATCTACAGATCATTTTTGAATGTTAAACTAGTGTATTTATAAATAATATATGACTAATTTATAAACATGTATAAATTATTTGTTAATGATTAGTTCATTATAAACTAGTTTATAACGGTCGTTGGGGCTGAAATAATGTCTACAAATGATTTGTAGACTTTTAGAAAATGTTTAACAAATCATTTGATAACATGAAAAACAAATAAATAAGGCATTCTTAAAATCATTTACAATTGTTTTACTACATATTAACTAACATTAATTAATGTTGAACACATAATTTACAAGTAATGTTGATAATGTGTTATAAATCATATACAGATCATTTGTGAATCTTTAACTAGTATATTTACAAATCATTTATGAATCATTTACACATGTTTATAAATGATCTGTTAATGATTAGCTCATTATTATTAAATGTTTTATAAATCATCTACCAATCATTTGTGAATGTTTAACTAGTATATTTACAAATCATTTATGAATCATTTACACATGTTTATAAATGATCTGTTAATGATGAGTTCATTATTAACAAATGTTTTATAAATGCCTTATAACTGATCATTATTATTAAGTGTTACCAAATGTTTTAATCAATTAATTTAAAGGACATTGGCCTAACCCCAGAGAGAGAGAGATAAAGGGGGGTGATATGAGCTGGCTTTTATTAGGACATGCATGTGAGTGGCCAAACCTGAGTTGAGTTGGCTTTGGGGGTTGAATCAATCACGATCTGCCTTTGTAGTATGGCAATAGTCTGAGCTGGAAAGAAGCTACAGTAACTGAAACTGGCTCGGCCTGTGTCAGGTAGAGTATACTGGCTAGCTGGAGGCCAGAGGCCTGTGTTAGGTAGAGTATACAACAATGTTGAAATGGAGGCCATGTTGTATGAGGTTATACTGTAATGGCTCTGCTTGTTACTGTAAATCACAGACCACTGATGACAGAAGAGTTGTTGTTGTTATTGCTGTCAGTAGGTCAAGATGTTATGTGAAAGTGTGGAGGTGAAGAGCCATTCTAGTGCCATGCTGAGGATTCAGTTTAACTGAGCTCCAATTAAAGTCAAATTAATGAGAATTTACACAGAAACTGTATTCTGTCACATGACCAAAATAACTTGCTTCCTTACAGTGACAGCAACTCTGAGAAACATCACCACAGGCTAATGAACGCCTAGATAGACATCATAACAGAGGTGGAACACACTTCAGCCATGGCTCCTGTGGTTTACGACAGCATGGTAATAACTGAGATTATCTGGGGATCAGGATCATCTGTAATGTGGAGGTGCAATGTACAGGCTGTCAATCCCCAACACTAAACATCACAGCTCCACAGGATACACATCCTAACAGCTGCTCCTAGGTGCTACGTCTGTTTTTAAACATCAAACTTCGGTCTGAAGTCTGAAGTACATGTGTCACAAATTCCCTCATGTAGGGCCCTCAGTACAGGTGTATCAATAAGAACAGGAGGTTTTCCTAGGAGATTTTAATGTAGGTCTGGTGAATGTTGCAGTGTACATCACGCTATGGAACACTTCTCAAACTGTGAGAATGGCTGTCGAGTTTGTGAAAAAATATAATAAATATACAGTTTGTCAGAAATATTTTGCCACATTTGAGCTTCGTATGTCATATTCCAACCCATTATCACGGCTAAACGTGTAATAGACGAGTAGAGGCACTTGTGTGAAATGGCTCAGTTTCACGTTTTAGCCATGCTTCCACGTAGAATAGGCCTACACACGTTTTTGAAAACGTGAAATAGCAGCCAAAATCAGAGTGTGTGGTTGGTTGTTCACCTTGGAATAAGTGATACAATCAGAGTTTGTGGTTGGTTGTTCACCTTGGAACACGTGATTGGGTATCTTGTGAGCGCTTCAAACAACTTTGGTGAGATAACACACAGTGCAAAACTAGCAAACAACAACACTGTTTTACTAGCAACTTGCAAACAACAACACTACTAGCTAGCGAACTAGCTCACATTCTTACTGTTATTAGTAGCTAGCGTTAGCTACTGTTCTTATAGCTACTGTTCGCATTAGCTAGCTAACGTCCTAGCGTTAGCTAGCTAGCGTCCTAGCGTTAGAATACAAGCTAGGTAACTATTCACAGTGTAGCCTACACAAGCACCATCCACGTCAACACAGGGGTTAGATGTGGACACAGGGATCAGGCTAATTTACGAAACTGGACCCAGGAGTGGAGCTACTCGGGTGTGCAGGGATTTGCTCAATGCTCGCTGCCCGAGCGCCTCCACGCATGCATGGTATGTGGACCACTGGCACACGTTTAAGCAACGGGTCCATTTCATGTTTAAAAACGTGTGTATTCTACGTTGAAGCGCGGCTAAAACGTGATACTGAGCCGTTTCACACATGTGCCTCTAGTCGTCTATTACACGTTTAGCCGTGATACCGGGTTGCACAGGTCAGTTCATTTCCAGCATTGAGAGTGAATAAATAAAAATAAACACAGACTCTGCAATGACTGAAGAAAAATCAACCAATAGGAAGGTCAGAAGTGCTGATAAGATGCCATGGCTATGATATAATCTGATATAAAACATCAACAACACCTCAGTGGAATCAGAAGTAGGTTTTAGGGAAGAACAGGGAGAAACTGTTGTTTGTTCTTGCACTGTCAAGAACACCTAGCAGGTTCTCAGAAAGGGGAATAATTACATTTTGATTGTATCAATTACATAAAATGGTACTGTATGTATGAAAGACCACAATACAAAAACAGCACTTTGTCAATGACAAACAGCCGAACTGAGCAAATACCATTTGAATTTAATTATATAGTTTTTAAGGGAAACAGGAACACCTGTGTATGTGTTGACGGTAGCGGCAGACAACCTTGTCATCATCAACAAGTATCTGTCTGCAGAGAAATCACAGGCAGGGTAGCAGACAGGTACAACCCGGCTCACATACAGTACAACAGCTGTGACGAGACGCTTCTCTTAGAATATACGTCTCCTCCCGAGTCTTCACATGAGATTTAACAGAAACCTTCTAAACAGGCAGTTACGAAACAAGCAAATTCTGTTGTAAAACTGCTTAGAACTAGGTTGGCTGTCTCAGGTTAGCAGTCTCAGGTAAGACTCAGGTGAGTAAGGCACAACATAATTCTCCTTATTCTCACAAACCATCCATCTCCTCCATTGTGTTTGTGTTGGTGCACATAGGAAGAGAGACAGGAGTGGGATGTCACTGTGATCCATATAACATCTATGGTTCAGTCTGTATGCTCCAGGACTGGGTCAGCTGTTGCTAGTTGCAGCCTATCAGTATTATTTTTGATCCGCAGTACCATAAGTAAAGTCTCTCTAGTAAAGTGTCCTTGAGTGTTTAGACCGGCGCTCCAGAGAAGGCATATCATTATGGTTATAATTGTCAGTGGTGGTCCCAAGAGAGGTTAGGGTTAGTCTCAGGAGAGGTACATGCTGTACCCCATAGGGGTGGTGTACAGTCCCAGGGGGGTGAGGGGCAGCAGAGGCCGCTGGTGGGGGGTGTAGGGGTAGGACTGTCCGTACAGGGACACCGCCGCGTGCAGCCCTCCTCCTCCAAGGGCCAGGGGTAGCGAGAAGCCCGGATGCAGCGCTGGCTTTGCGGCCATCTTGAGCTTCTCCAGTTCTGCCTCTTGCAGCCTCTTGGCCTTGGCCCGGCGGTTCTGGAACCAGATCTTCACCTGGGTCTCAGTAAGCGTGAGAGAGGAGGAGAACTCGGCCCGCTCAGCGATGGACAGGTACTGTTTCTGCCTGAACTTCCTCTCGAGAGCCAGCAGCTGCGAGGTGGTGAACGGGGTGCGGGGCTTTCGGTTGGTCTTGTGTTTCCTCAGGGGGCAGGAGGGGCTCACCTGGCCTGGGGGAAGGGGGCAGATTAAGGAATGGAAGAAAAGAAGGAAGGATTAGTGTATTAATTAAATTAGCCAAGGCAAAATGCATATATTTTGTGTTATATGACCCATTGATTCTTGATTTTATTCTGTACCTCTTCAGTTCTGTTCTATCTTTCTGCTGCTGTAATGCCCAAATGTCCCCTCCTGGGGATGTTTGAAGTTATATCCTATTAGAGAAAACCATTGCACTGTCCTTATATGGGTGGATGGACGGATGTGATGGACTTAACATGAGGGCATTGGGATTTAAATTATCGCTTCTATTCTGCTCTATTATTTTTCATTCATTAATTCATTCAAACCTTTATTTATACTCAAAATCACATTGAGGTTATCCTCATTTACAAGTGCGTTGAGTGATAGAACATTTTAAAAGTCAATAACCACACAAAGTATACTGTATTCTATTCTGTAATATTATACTCTAAACAGCCAAACAACTGTTCCAGATGTTGTTTATCTGGGAGCATTTCTGAATACAAACATTTTGGGTAAAACACAGTTCCAATGCCCTCAGGGACAACAGAGAAATGTTACCAAACCTTGCTAATGACAAAGGAATACAAAAAAAAAGCCACAAAGAATGCATAATATTATAGCCCTAGAGATTAGGCTTATTTTTAAGGCAAGATTCGATCAAGTGTAAAATATAATATAAATATATGTAGGCTATATATTTATCAGTGTGGTTGAAGTGTTGGAATGCCTACAGACAGAATATAGCCTACAGACAAGCTACACAGACGAGCAATAGAGTAGGCTAGGCTACTCGATGTTCATTCAAGCAAAAGTTACGTAGCCTAACTTTCTTGCACTTCAACATAGCGTAGCCTATGCAATTCATATAGCATATCCTTGTCACAAGATTGCTTTCTTATCTAGGCCTATGAAGTGCAAGGAAGTTATAAACTTTAAAAATAGCCCACTACACAAATTCGAATAGCCTACACATCCGTTTTTAGTTTAATCAGCCTACTTACGGGTCTGCGCAGGGTATCTGGGGCTCACGGCCCAGGTAGTGCAGTCATCCGGTTCTGAGGATTCCGACTTTACCGGAGACGGTGGGATAAAGTTCTTCCCGAGTCCCTCCGGTGGACTGTAGGTCTCTCGGCACAGATACGGAGTGCTGTGGGCCTTGGGGAACATAACCACCGATGCATTCTCGTGTCTGAATTCGCTGGGAGTCTTGCTGCCCGACATAAGAGCCTCCACGCTGAAAGGATGACGGTTGCTCACCGGAGGTTTGCGGTCTTCCATCGTCCGGCCCACCGGCTCCGGACCCCGGCTATCCTCCTCGGGTGAACTGCAGTCCCTCAGACTCAAACTAGAAGACATCCCTCCAAACGGAGCCCCGGCGGCGGCAGGTGAGATTGACGGCAGCGGAACAGGTGAGCTGGTGAAGTGACAGCGCGCGCGGAACTGTCATGCGAAGCGCGAGCAGGACAATGTCATCACACGGAGCACGCAGTGAAACTTTCGGCCAATCGCAGCGCTCCGAGGACCTGCGGTGCCATTCAGCGGTCTCGAGATCAGAGGAGTTCCTCATAAATACACGCAGTAAATTATCACATGATGGCGCACTTAGCTGCGACAGATCGCTCCAACCCTAACCTCGGGAGACTACGTAAACACTGGCCCCATGCGGGTAATTTACGGCCAATTATGAGCAGGGTAAACAAGATTAACAATCTCTCAGGATATGGCTGTACCCGATTGTATGAAACGTTGGTGCGGTCCACAAAGATACACATTACACACAAACTGGCTTTGGGAAAAACTAGGCTATGTGCATCTTGTTGGCCTAGCCTATTCCAAACTAGCCTAGCCTACTTTCAGTATTGGGGATACAAGGATATCGCCAGCCTTCACCTAAAGCCTCCAATCTCCGTAACGTGTTGTTCAAGTTTAAAAAGTTTATGTAGGCTATTATTAGGCTACTCGGATATAGCAACAGCATTTCCATCATTATTATTAACTGAAAGGGCAAATGCGTTCCAGTGATTTTCTTCTTACAAATTGGTCCCATCTACCACATGGAAATTAAATAAGAAACCTTAAGTATACCTTGATGTAAGAAGATATTAATAATCACAAGGCCTCACTGTTTGTTTGTTTGTTTGTTTGTGTGTGTGTGTGTGTGTGCCTGCGTGTGCATGTGTGCACACGCGCCTGTGGCCGTGCATCTGTGTATGTCCATGTATATATGTGTGTGTGTGTGTGTGTGTGTGTGTGCTTGCGCTCAGTTTGGGAGCCAGGGCGCCGTTCCCATGAGGCGGGGCTGGTGTTATTAGCGGGGTGATTTCACAGACAATCTGAGGTTTGCGAAGGCGCCAGCGAGCGGCCAGATGAAAGGACTGCCTCCTCAGGGGAGAAACTGTGGCTGTTTCTGCGTCTCCGCTCAGTAGCACACACACGCACACACACACACACACACACACACACACACACACACACACACACACACACACACACTGTGGCTTCCCAGCAGTCCAGTTCACGCCCCCAGCCCCAGGGCTACCTGCCAATCACAGCTCCCGTCACCAACCATCTACACACCAGCCTGTCACTGGCCAAAACATGCGAACTACCTGTGTGGGTGTGTGTGTGTGTGTGTGTAATCAGCTCCACTCGGCTGACAAAAGTTCTCTAAAGTATAGTTATATGGACACACTCATGTCTGCGTAATGGAAAACAGCCATGCTAGCTGGGTATGAGTGTGTGTGTGTGCATGTGTTTGTGTGTGTGAGTGAGAGAGAGAGAGAAAGAGAGAGAGAGAGAGAGAGAGAGAGAAGGAGAGAGAGAATGTGTTTGTATGCGTGTGAGTATGTGAATAGAGACCGAAATTACTTTCCAACAAGAGAAAGGAGGCGGAGCCCCCTTGAGTGTTGCTAAATGACCCCAACACTACACATCTCACTTCCTCATCCCTTCATCTCTTTGATAGATGAGAAGGAAACCATTTGGCTGAGAGGAGGGGTGGAGAGAGAGAGAGAAAGAAAGGAAAGAGAGAGAAAAGAGGGACTAGGTAAAGAAAGAGATAGAGGAAAACAGAGTGACAGCCAGGGGGAGGAAGAGAGAGAAGGAGAGATAAAGAGAGGGAAGGAGAGATAAAGAGAGAGAAGGAGAGGTAGAGAGAGAGGAGAGGTAGAGAGAGAGAAGGAGAGGTAAAGAGAGAGAATGAGAGGTAGAGAGAGAGAAGGAGAAGTAGAGAGAAGGAGAGGTAAAGAGAGAAGGAGAGGTAGAGAGAGAGGAGAGGTAGAGAGAGGGAAGGAGAGGTAAAGAGAGAGAAGGAGAAGTAGAGAGAGGAGAGGTAAAGAGAGATAAGGAGAGGTAGAGAGAGAAGGAGAGGTAAAGAGAGAGACGGAGAGGTAGAGAGAGAGGAGAGGTAAAGAGAGAGGAGAGGTAGAGAGAGAAGGAGAGGTAAAGAGAGAGAAGGAGAGGTAGAGAGAGAAGGAGAGGTAAAGTGAGAGAAGGAGAGGTAGAGGGAGAAGGAGAGGTAAAGAGAGAGAAGGAGAGGTAGAGAGAGAAGGAGAGGTAGAGAGAGAGGAGAGGTAAAGAGAGAAGGAGAGGTAAAGAGAGAGAAGGAGAGGTAGAGAGAGAGGAGAGGTAAAGAGAGAAGGAGAGGTATAGAGAGAGAAGGAGAGGTAAAGAGAGAGAAGGAGAGATAGAGAGAGAGAAGGAGAGGTAAAGGGTAAAGAGAAAGAAGGAGAGAGAGAGAGAATGAGAGGTAAAGAGAGAGAAGGAGAGGTAGAGAAACAGTGAGAACTGAAAGAAAGAGGGAGATAGCTGGAGAGAGATTAGATAAAAGTGCATGCGAGAGAGAGAGAGAGAGAGAGAGAGAGAGAGAGAGAAGAGAGACAGTTTCTGGTTGTATGGGTATGTTTGGACACACCTCTGAATATTGTAATTATGCTGAGGCCTTTGATGTGGTAATGTGTGTGTGAGTGTGTGTGTGAGTGTGTGTGAGTGTTGTGGCATGCCTGCGTATGTGCACGTGTGCGTGCATGTGTGATCACCACCACCACTTTGTTCACCATCACTATCAACACCACTTAAAGGAATAGTAAAGGGAAAATGCATGTTTAGCCCTGTTTTAAGGTTACTTATGATCATATACAATGGTTCAGATCAAAACGTTGACAAAACTAGCATTTTCAAGAAAGTTGATAATTGCTCTACCACCGTTTTGGTCATACAATGGATGTGAATGGGCATCTTGAAAAATCATTCAAAAACATGTTAAACCCTCGATTTCAAAGACAAGAAGCTCACCGAGGGTGTAATTGGTGTCCATTGGTGTTCTGACATCAAATTCGCCACAAAGTATGAATCCTGTAGGGTTTTATTGATCATTTTATGAAATCCATTGACTTGTATTGACGCGACCGTTGTAGATGTGTAGATCAATCCGCAGAGGTGATTCAGGAAGCGGAACTACTTACGGTAGCTATTGTTTATGTTAGCTAGGCTAGCTAGTTTGCTCACTGCTCACGCTACTCTTTAGCTCACAGACAAGGAAGCCCTAGGCTACAGTTCAGAAAATGCTTATCAAAATGGTTGATCTAGAAGAGTATGAATTTGATCGTGAGGCATTAGACTTTGACGGCAGCGCTTATCGTTTCGAGCCTGAATATAGTGAGGAGGAACTACAGCAAATGGAAGAGATGGAGGCTCGCCGAACCGCAGAGCCAGAGACGGTCGATGAAGCTATCGCTATACCACGAACCACGGGTGTTTGGTGGTGTGCTTGCAAACATTGCCGACAGATGCCCACCGAAGAGGAAAGTTTGTGCTGTACCGAGTAGGACCTGTTGCTAACATCTGACATGGCAAACCTTTCGGTCCATGAGTCTGACTCCTTGCCTGTTGAAAGTGAGTCCTGCTTTTACCACTAGTATTTATGTCCGAGCGAATAAATCTACAGTTTTGATAATTTCATGCTGTAAAATCACTTCTTACAATTCTATTTTTCTAAAGTTAGTCTTAGCAAAGGGATTATTATTATTATCATGCTTCAACACACACACACGGGCGCACACACACACACACAACTGGCAATAAGAACTTACCTTAAGTTCTTCCACTCGTTCGTCTTCTGTCGTTCCTCTATGTAAAGTCGGAACAGCATCATGTTTGAGGAAGACCCTTTTGGGAGATTTCTTCGAGAATAGCCTAGGCTTATAACATTTGTCCTCAAAATGCAAAGCGCACACACGGTGATCTAAGACCCGAAGAATATCAACGGGTGTGTTTACGTCCAAGTAAAGAGATTCTAGCCACAACTTAAATCTTGCGGGATCGTTGTAGGGAAGTCTATGACAAGTTACAGATGAACGGATTTTGCCACAATTGGTAACGGCACAATAGCGTGTCATTGTAGAGATCCCAAACAAATGCTTTGCACGAGCCTGTCTTGTTGTTGCGGCTAGCTTTTTAAATAAGGAAGATGCGCGGAATCCACGGACGTCGCCTACCGCGAGATCAAGGCATTGCGCAATATCGGAATCAGTTAAAGCGGAAGTTTACACACGTATGTGCTGCGACTAAATAGTTCGATGCTAAATATTTTTAAAAAGCCTTTCCAGATACTAGAACTAGAATCTTACTTTATGGCGAATTATATGCCAGAACGCCAACTAACACCTCGGTGAGTTTCTTATCTTTGAAATCGAGAGTTTAACATGTTTTTCAAGATGCCCATCCACATCCATTTATGACCAAAACGGTGGTAGAGCAATTATCAACTTTCTCGAAAATGCTAGCTTTGTCAACGTTTTGATCTGAATCATTGTATATGATCATAAGTAACCTTAAAACAGGGCTAAACATGCATTTTCCCTTTACTACTCCTTTAAGGACCAATCACAGCACAGACAGGCAACAGGTCTCTCTTGCCAGTGACTGCACTGTTCGACATGTCTGGGAAGTAAATCTTTAGGACTACGGGTTCAAAGTCTTGTTGTTAGGACTCAGTTCACAAACTTCACAAACATACATGATTAGAGATCTCCAAACACAATCTCTCAGTCTTAACATGTTAGGAGTCAGAGATTCATAATCACGACACAGTTTGAAAGTGGAAGCCTCACGAATGGCAAAATGTAAACATAACTGAAGACACTTGTCATATGAAAACAAACTAAACCCCAGATAAATGCCCAGTGGCTAGCAGTCAAGCTGCCTCCATGACTGTAGTTTTTTTTTTGTAGTCAGCCAGCCAGTCAGTCAGACAGACAGCCAGACAGCCAGACAGCCAGACAGCCAGCTAGCTTGTCAAACCTGTAGAGCCTGTCTCCATGAAAAGCGTTTGCTATTGGCAGTAGTCAGAGCTTGACAATGGCTGTCATCACCTTGTTTTCATTTACACCTTAATTAGTCCCGGGGAGGGCGGGGCCAGGGCTGTAATGGAGCTAAATGACTGGCTTCTGAAGAGGAGCTGGCGCCAGCACCACTTAGCTACCAGCTCAGGAAGCTGAATGAAGCGGAGGGAGCCTGAATGAGGCTGTAATGTACTCGCTCTGCTAATGAGTAGAGACGAGGCGGCCCTGATTGGCTTCAGATGCTCTTTGTTGTGGTGGAGAGGGAGAGGGAGTCAGCTGGTGAGCGCTACCAGGGAGTCTCCTAGGAAATGGGATTTTAAGTGTTTATTCATCTGAGATTTGAATGGCGAGGGCAGGTCCATATACTGTACATATTGTGCACTGCACTACACACACACACACACACACACACACACACACACATGTGAAGCATAACCACACACTTTGGCCATGGGAATATTATAGTCAGCCTCTGCAGTGTGTATCAACCTGTTCTGCCAGATATTGTCTACAGTGCCAAAAAAGTATTCAACCCCCTAGGACCTTTCCACATTGTATTGCTTACAATATCTAGTTTGTCTGTCTGTCTGTCTGTCTGTCTGTCTGTCTGTCTGTCTGTTTGTCTGTCTATCACAATTATCTCAAGAACCGGGCACTGTATGACGTTGACATTTGGCAGGTGTATTGCTCATGATGACTGGGAAGTTGTTTGGATCACCGGTTCTCGAGAAAGCTGGAAAGAATCTGCCCGTTTTAGCCCGCTCCGAATGCAAGCACTACAGTAGGAGGACCCAGAGCGGTTCTTGAGCAAACTGTATTTGCTACATTGTGGAGAAACCTGAGTGACAGACATGATTCAGAGCTGCCAGCTCTCACACAGATGACCTTTTTCACATGCTGCCACACGCTGTCATAGCACACCTCCTATTTCTCATGATCGGAGGCTTCCAATTCTAAAAACAATCTGACTGGCAGTTATCCATTGATGAAAAGCTTTCAGGCGACCGTACGTTACCTGCTACAATTAGAACAACTATTTTGTCTACTCCAAATCTTAATTTAAACATGCTTAGACTCAGCTAGCTTGCTTGCTGCCATAGTTTACAGAGCTCTAGGTAAAGATATTGTGATATCAAAATATTGTCCCCAATACATTTGACTGACTTGCATCTAGCCACTGTCGGAGGCATCGTTGCCTCTATAACATTATAGTATTTTTTCAAAATAAAAGATATCTGCTTCCTTTATGTTTTTATTGGGGGGAGGGGTACAAATGCACACGTTCTATATATCGAGAGGGACATAACCCCCCATCTCCCCACCCCCCAAAATAATCTACATCATAGCTGGCTAATGCTGGTACTGTACCACCACTGGTTCACATACAAAAATGAATGAAAATAACACACCCCCCAAAAAACTGCATGGGCCAATTTGTGGTACGGACACAGCCTTCTTCTGGTCTCACTGTTTCAGCTCCATCGGCTGACGAGATATTCACATCCCTTCAGGGCCACGCCCATCTGACCTCTAGGTTGGTGTGAATCGACCTTTACTGTAGGAGTCCACAATTCTGATCAAATGCTTTACATGCATAGTCAAATAGTATGTTTATGATATGTTGCAGCCAGAGCATTACACCCATATTACGTTTGTGACTATGTTCAGATCTGTGTGTGGGTGCGTGTGTGTGCATGTGTGTGTGTGCATGTGTATGTGTGTGTGCGTGTGTGTGTGTGTGTGCATGTGCGGTTCAGGCTGGGTGGATGCCCATCATAAAGAGTGGAGCTCAGAGGGACGCAGGAATGAGGTGCAAAACAGTCATCTGACACCTCAGCAAACGGAAAGAGAGGGTCACCACACACACACACACGCACATGCACATGCACACACACACACACGCACACACACACACACACACACGCAGGATGCCCTCTGGCCCCGCGGGGGCGGGGCAGACACACACCTCGAACTCGCCGCCGTTTAATGAGGGAGAGATGCCAGGCGCAGTAGGACCAGCACCGGTGACACACACACACACACACACACACACCCTTTACACACATACCCATACACAAATACACAGACGTCTGCGTCCCCCACGGAGATAGAATTGCCTCTGGGCCCGAGCTGAGCCCCTCCTTCTGTACCAGGTTAAAGGTCAGGGTCCTAGTGAGAGCCTTTGAACCTGGAGTGGAAGGGGGGGGGGGGGGTGGCAACAAAACAATTACCAGAACCAGAACCCCGGCTTTACTGCCTCAGTGTGGAGAGAGAGGGGGGAGAGAGAGGAACAGGGGGGGGGGGGGGGGGGGCATTAGACTGTAAAGGGCAGAATACGCCTAAGCGCCAGTCGGACAGACCAGAACAGCGGGGGTTCTGAGTGTTGGGCCGATGGGGTTCTGAGCGTTGGGCCGACGGGGTTCTGAGCGTTGGGCCGATGGGGTTCTGAGCGTTGGGCCGATGGGGTTCTGAGCGTTGGGCCGATGGACGGAAGTAGAAGACTGAGAAATGAGAGGAGGGTAAAGCTGTGCTACTACAGTAGCTGCCATGCTATGTTATACGCTTTGAAAATATAAATACTTGTTTGTATAAAAACTGACCAGTGCAACATCTGACTTATGATAGAACGCTACTGGTATGGCATTATTACTCAGAGCAGCTGGACATCTCTTGGTCGGCTGTTACCAATCATGCAAGCTGGTCGCTTCTGTTCTCCTCCTCAAGATCATCATCAAGATGACTGACTGGTGGCCACAGGCTGACTGGCTGTCTGATTGGTTGCTGGTTATCTGACTGGTTTCTGGTTATCTGACTGGTTGCTGTCTGACTGACTGGTTGCTGGTTATCTGATTGGTTGCTGGTTATCTGACTGGTTGCTGGCTGACTGACTGGTTGCTGTCTGTCTGACTGGTTGCTGGTTATCTGATTGGTTGCTGGCTGACTGACTGGTTGCTGGTTATCTGATTGGTTGCTGGCTGACTGACTGGTTGCTGGTTATCTGATTGGTTGCTGGCTGACTGACTGGTTGCTCACCGGTTGCTGACTGACCGGTTGCTGACTGACTGGTTGCTCACCGGTTGCTGACTGACTGGTCTCAGGCCTTTTAAGTCCTGCTGTCTCCTGATGTGCAGATAATTATTCTCTGTAACTCTATACTGGACAGAAAGCGTCTGATCAGACCCAGATGGACGGACAAGAGGATGGAGAGAGAGAGAGAGAGAGAGAGAGAGAGAGAGAAATGGAGTGACAGAAATAAGGGGCAAAGGGAGAGACAGAGCGAGGCTTGAAGAAAGAGAAATAGAGTGAGAGAGAGGGATAGAGAGAGAGAGAGATCATTGACGAGTGGTTTGTGTACATGATGATGAAAGCAGTATTAATAATGCCCTCGTTGAATCACATGCCTTCTTGTGTGTGTGTGTGTTGTGTGTGTGTGTGTGTGTGTGTGTGTGTGTGTGTGTGTGTGTGTGTGTGTGTGTGTGTGTGTGTGTGTGTGTGACTGCAGGCCATAGTGAGGTGGAGGAGAAGAGCCGTGTTTGGTTTTGGAGTAATGGCTGTCATTAAGAGAATTACTGCTCCGGACAAACACAGGATCCCCACTGACTCCCCCTGCAGCCCTGCCTCTCTCTCTCTCTCTCTCTCCCTCTCTCTCTCTCTCTGCCCCTCTCTGTATCTCTCTCTCTCTCTGCTCCTCTCTGTCTAACTCTCTCTCTCTGCTCCTCTCTGTCTACCTATCTCTCCCTCTTCTTTCTCACCCTCTCTTTCTTGCCCCTCCTCTCACTTTCTTTCTTTCTTTTTCTTTTTCTTTCTTTCTTTCTTTCTTTCTTTCTTTCTTTCTTTCTCACATTTTCTCTCACCCATATCTGTCTGGTTCTATCTCCCTCCCCCCCCCCCCCCCCCTCCTCTCTCCCTCCCCCAGTCCAACAACATGCCCCC